>NC_090436.1:728777243-729099955 GCF_031143425.1 Pleurodeles waltl
CACTACTCTTTATCACTACATGGTCTACTGTCACCACTGTGCTCATGCTGCTTAAATTCTGGTGAAGGCGGTAGTCTCCCACCACTATGAGAGTAGCACTTTGAGCACCAGTCCTGGTTCAAAAAGACTGCAATCTGTGAGAAAGGCCTATGTCATGGCGCACATGCATGATCCGTGTTTGCCTATAACAAATAAAAATCAACATTAGGAATCCAGACAACAGCTCAGTTGAGCACTCATGCAAGGGTAAACCTCTTTACCATGCAGAGGACTTTCCTGTCCCAACAGGATTCCATTCACATATTGGTAACTCAAATGAATGTTCTACAACATTTACACAATTCATTGGTTTGATGCAAAAAAGAAAATATAATTGTTTGACCATGCATGATTTATTTGCAATACATGTGCTGAATAACATTCATGAGGACACATGGTAAGAATTTTAATCATTGAAAAACATTTACAGCAAATAATTTCTACATGACTACTGTTCCACAGACTGTACAATGTCCTCATCTTCTTTTTCCTCAGTTGTTTCTGGACAAGAGGAGTCCCATTGTAGAAGTGTTCTGACACATATATTGTGTGGGGATATGTAGAACCTTCTCCCACCACAAGATTTTGAATCTGGATTTCCACCATCCCCAAATGTTAGTTCATTTACATTACTTACATTTCTTGTTTTCTGCACTGATGTATTGTACTTCCTTTGTGCCTCGGTCTGTGGTTGGCTGAGAGGAGCCATCATCCATGCTTGGACACCATACTTTTGATCACCTGATGAGAGAGACAGAAATATACTAGAGGAGTAGTTCATAAGTGATACATACATGTTGCTTCTATGATAGTTTAGGAGGCATATACAAAATAGTTTCTCTTCTACTTAGGCTTTGCTATGGTAGTATGATTGCTCTATGGGTGAATAGAATTTTGTAACATATGATTGTATTGAATGTTGATTTTCCCTGTATGATCTACATATCTTAATCTACCATAGCTCAATGGAGCAATTCTCCTAGACTATGCAGACAATCTGTACAAGTCGACTACATATTCATCCTGTTTTAGATACTGCTTTTACTTAGTGTTCTGGTATTTTCATAAACACACACAATATATACTAGTATATGTGCTTTGGTTACAGTGGCTGACACCTACAGAGCATTTGTTTACGTACTGCAATTCACATAACTTAAAACAATCATTTGGTATTGCATGTAATTGTTAAGTCTATAGAATAGATGTATGATGGAACAACGCATTCACTGAGCACGCATGCCTCAATAACGAGGTCGGAACAACGACTGTGTTATTTCCACAAATGCCTTTACCAAGCATGCCTTTACAACTCATTTTTGTTGTACAGGCATGCCTAGTAAAGGCATGTGTGGAACGGTGTGCATGGTTTTCACATGCCATCCTCCCACCCGCTCTAAAAAGACAACTACCCGACACCTCCATCCACCCCTAAAAACTACCCCAATACGACCCACCCAGCCTGAGCCCTAAAACCTACCCCAACCCCCCAGCCACCCTAAAAACAACTGACTTCCACCCCAAAACTACCAAGCCCCTAAAAACAAAAATACCCCGACCTCCCACCCGCCTCAAAAGCTATCCAGACCCCCCCACCGTCCTAAAAATAAAACTACCCTGACCCCCACCCACAAAATAAAACTACCGCGACCCCACCTCAAAAGTAAAACTACCCTGATACCCCACACACCCTTAAAAACTACCCTGATACCTACCACCCACCCTGAGCCCTAATACCTAGCTCAACCCCCACTCTAACAACAACTGTCCCCACCCCCAAGAATAAAACTACCCTGCTCCTAAAAATATAATTACCGACCCCCTACCCATGCCCCTAAAAACCTGACCTCCCCACTCATACTAAATACAAAACTTCCCGACCCTCCACACTTGCTCCTAAAAACCTGCCCCCCACCCATTCTAAATACAAAATTACCCACACCCCTAAAATCAACATTACCCCACACTAAAAACAACAGTACCCCCACCCCCCACCCTAAAAACAAAACTACCCCGAGCTCCCAGCACCACCCCACCCCACCCCTTAAAAAAAAATAACCCAACCACCCCCACCCCTAAAAATTACCCCAACCCTCTCCCAGCCCACTTACCTAACCACGCCCGACCCGCCCCTAAAAACAAAAATTACCCCGACCCCCTGCCCCTAAAAACCAGACCCCTCCCGCCCTAAATACATTACTTCAACCCCTCACCCCCTCTAAAAACAAAACTACCCCCACCCCACTTACCTGACCACGACCTCTCCCGATGCTGACTCCCTTTTTCTCTGCCTTAACCACGTATGTGCATTGTTCAGCACATGTGTGGATAAGGCATAGAAAAAGGGAGTCATTGTTAACGCAAGCGTGGTTCTGCTTGCGTTAACAACGTTGTCGTGATTCAGGCGTCATTGTTCCGGACATTTCCCCTATGTAACACATTATTTCCCTGATTTTCCCATGGAGTCTAATTAACAACACAGCACATTCCTTCCATGTCTTCACATATAACTTTAAGTGACACATACACGATACAGGACATGTGTCAACAAATGGAAACCACAAGTTCAATAATTTTTTGGGTGAATGATTACGATCTAGTCATGTACAAACATTTGTGCTTTACATTTTGTATTGTTTTTGTTCAGACATAATTTAATACTTTATTGATACTGCATCCACACACAACACAACCACAACAACCAACACAACCACACTCTCATCTACACAAACACACCCACACACAAGCACAACTACACACATCATGACAACCACACAAAAAAACACTCACCTGAATGTTGCACACAGCAACACAACACACCACCAAACATACACAACAGACATCAGACACATGCAAGTGGCACATACACAGACACAACCACATCACACGCTCCAGCTCTCTCTGCATCAAACAGCAAATCCAATTGCACACACACACACACACACACACACACAGATAAACGTACTGACTCACATACACAACTGGAAGCACAACATCATAGGTACAAGTCCCCTTGCAATGTGCACACATTGACATATACGACAGGTGTGAATGTAATGTCACTGTGGTGCTAGCATTCAATTGGCAATAAATACTGACACCAGAATAACAGTTGTGTATGTGTGCGATATGTGTCATGTATCAGTGTGTCCCATCCTTGTCCCACTCAAATATCTCCCAACATATGCATGTCACAGTAGTTCAAGAAAAATACAGTGACATATATATGAGTGCAGTGGTTCTGAGTGCATATGCAGTGACCACGCAACGTACACAGCCAATGCAGGTTCCCTACCTTTATGTATGGAGGCTGACACTTTGTGTTTTTTCCATGGTCCAGTGGCAGCAGTAACGGGAGGTCTTGTCTAGGCATGTTCAGTCGAAAAACAGAAGTGGAATGGGTGAAAAAAGGTAGGTTTGTACACCATTTCCCCTCCAATCCGCCAACTCAGGTATGGAGGTCGGACCGCCACAACTGGTTTGGTGGTAAGGCACATCCAAATCTGCTCAGTGGTAAAGGTGGCTGGAGTCCCACTGTCAGCGCCTATTCCCAATGCCGCTGTTGAGGTGGCTGGAGATTCACAGCAGAGTCAGGTGGCTATGTGCAGTCTTTTTCCTATGGTCCCACCAACATCTAAATTGGGCAGGCGACTACCAAGGCTGCGGACAAGTTTTCTGACAGAAAACCTGTGGTGGGACCGTTAATGTCAAGATCTAAATCAGGCTGTGTTAGACCTGGCAGCTCTTGCTGTGGTTTCCCTGTACTTTT
Source organism: Pleurodeles waltl (assembly GCF_031143425.1). NCBI lineage: Eukaryota > Metazoa > Chordata > Amphibia > Caudata > Salamandridae > Pleurodeles > Pleurodeles waltl. The sequence goes on from NC_090436.1 coordinate 728,781,052, forward strand.
TCTTTGCTTCTGATCCCCTCTTTATGGATCCTGTGCTGTAATTCATTTTTACTGGTTTTGGTACTCAGGGCACTTTACCACTGCTAACCAGTGCTTATGTGCAAGTGCTCTCTGTCTAAATTGTATTGTGGATTGGTTTATCCATGATTGGCAAACTTGATTTACTGGTAAGTCCCTAGTAAAGTGCACCAGAGGTGCCCAGGGCCTGTAAATCAAATGCTACCAGTGGGCGTGCAGCACTGGCTGTGCCACCCACATGAGTAGCACTGTAAAAATGCCTCAGGCCTGCCACTGCATTGTCTGTGTGTGGAGTTTTGCACTGCCAGTTCGACCTAGCAAGTGTACCCACTTGCCAGGCCCAAACCTTCCTATTTACTACATGTAAGTCGCCCCTACGGTAGGCCCAAGGCAGCCCCATGGGATGGGTGCAGTGTATTTAAAAGGTAGGGCACTTACTAGTGTTTTTACATGTCCTGATAGTGAAATTCTGCTAAATTTGGTTTTCCCTATTGCAAGACCTACCTCTGCCACAGGATAACATGGTGATAGCCTTGAGTTATCTTTTAAGTGCAGTTCCCATTGGGAGCAGATAGAGATTTGGAGTTTGGGGTCTCTGAACTCACAATTTAATAAAGCATCTTTTGGTAAAGTTGGTTTTTAGATTGTGAGTTTGAAAATGCCACTTTTAGAAAGTGGGCATTTTCTTGCTTAACCATTCTGTGCCTCTGCCTGGCTGTTGAATACACGTCTGGGCCAGATTGATAGTTGGGCTGTTGGTGAATTCACTCTAGACAGTGACACAAAGAGAGATGAGGTGTGTCCTGCATTTCCTGATGAGTCTTCCTGGGTTAGAGTGGGAGGGAGGAGATGTCACCTACACTTGAGGGGGCTGTGCTTGTCCTCTCAAAATACAGTCTCCAACCCCCTAGTGTGTGTCTGGGGCAGGACAAGGAAGAGGTGGTGTCTTGTGCACTACAAAGACTTTCCTTTGAAGTTTGCCTACTTCACAGGCAGAAATGAGTATACGTATTGGACTGCTGACCCCACAATTTTAGATTACTTCTGGATCAAGAGGAACCTCTGCCAAGGAGAAGAGCTTGATACTTGAGGAGGACCTGCCACTCTGCCTGTTGCTTTGCTGTGCTGGCCTGCTGCTTCTACCTTAAGAGGGAAAGAACTGGACTTTGCTTTCTGAAAACCTGCTTGTGAAGTTTCTCCAAGGGATTTCTTGCCCACTGTTGTGAAGTCTCAGGCACATCAAAGACTTCCTCTACCAGTGCCTGGGCTCTTCTGCTGAGACTCCTGACTTGCTAAGTGATGCAAATCCTGTCCCTTAAGCCTTAGAAGTGGGAGCTGGTAACTTGCGGGGAAAATCTGTGTGTGCGTGTCAGATAAAATCGACACAGCGCCTGTCCCACAGCTGAAGATTCAATGCAGCCACTGCCTTGCGGCTGGAGAACCGATGCAGCGCCTGTTCTCAACGCAGATCCTTCGCAGAGTGCGCCAAAATCTTTGCACGCATCAACCCTTGGCGTCAAAATCCTCAATATCATTTCACAGACCTGAGACTGCTTGTCTGGAAATCAACGGATCCCTTCTTTGCGAGGAAAGAATCAATGCATTGCTTACCTAGCGGAGAAAGTATCTACACACTGCCTCACTTGCGAGTAAGGAATCGATGCATTGCTTGCTTTTCTGAGGCATGCTCACCAGTGTGGCTTTATTTTTTATGCATACCAGGTACTTTGTGCTGAAACAACACATCCATTGATTTCTACGGATTAAGACTTTTGTTACTTTAAAAAGATCATATCTTTGCTTGTGTATGTTGGATGTTTGTCGTTTTGGACTTGTTTAATTAAGATTATTGTTGGCTATTTTTCCAAACCGGAGTGGAGTTCTTTTGTAGTGTTTACACTGTGTTACTGTGTGTGTTAGTACAACTACTTTATACATTGGCTCTGAGATAAGCCTGACTGCTTGTGCCAAGCTATCGAGGGGGTGAGCAGGGGTTATTTGAGCTGTGTACCTCCCTTACCCTGACTAGAGTGAGAGGCACAACTTGGACAGGGTGTAAACTGACTGCCAACTAGAGACCCCATTCTTAAGTTGTATGCATTATTTCAAGTGCTTTGTACACATAACATCTTTGTCATAATTGCACACATGAATAGCACATTTGGTAGATGCATTTCATTCAATCAGTTTTACACTATTCAGTTTTGTAGACTTTACCTACACTATACACAGAATGGTATACAATTAAATATTGTATTTGATTTTGTACCACTCATTGTGAATAAATGCAACACTTTATAATTATTACTATAAATGGATATTAGTAATTCTAGTTCATATCCTCACAAAATCTATTAGATGTGTCAGACTTACCAATCAGAAGTCCTTGTCCATATATATGATTCTGGAAGTGCTCATTTGTGATGAAGTGTCTAAATATGTAGGCATCAGGGCACCTCCTCGGTATTTGGCTACTATATTGGTGAATATGACTTTATGGTCTACAGTTGGCTGTACATTGATGGAACAGTTATGCTTCACATTTTTATACATATGTGCAGTGGCTGCAGGTGGCACTAATCTCACATTCATGCAATAAATTGCTCCCAACACATGAGGAAAACCAGCAATTTCATAGAAGCCTTGCACTGTGTTAACTTGCTTTTAACTTGTTAGGTCACAGCCTACACAACAGTGCAGCTGTCTGATTTGCTAAAGACATATGTGGGACATACAGAAAGCTGACCAAGGTATGCATTCTGCCTATTGCTCGTCATTAGCTTAGTGGTTTGTAAGTCCCATTTTCTTGTTCTCCATTTGCTGGCTTTCTTTGTTTTAGGCTGTCCAGCTGGAGTTCGTACTTTCTCTTGTCCAAACTTCATTTACAGTATCCTTCCAAGTGCCCCCTTTCTGTAAACAAGCCTGGAAATCTTTTTCTTATCTCATCACATACGCTGTGCATTCAAAGACTGAGGTCAAATATCAGGTGGTGTCTTCTGGGGGTGCTTGTTTAATTTTCTTTTTCTGACTTCAAAGTGAGAGAAGGTATGTGACAAAACAAATCATCACACTAAGTAATGCAATTTCCACACATTTTTGTCTGTGCACTGTATAGTTTTATTAGTAAAACTGTATGTCTGTGCAAATGTGATGGTCATTTCAACTGCAAATGTGTTGTCTGTAATGGAAGTGAGTAACCACACCATGAATACTCCACTCTACTCCACTCCACTCCACTCTACTTTGCACCACTCCACACCCTTGCCCTCTACTCTGCAGAACTCCACTTTACATCACTCCACACCACTGCAGTATGCAGTACTTCACTCTACATCATTGCACTCTACATCACTTCACATTATGCTTCTCTACCCTGTACTACTGTACTCAATGCAAATGCACGCTTTGCCACTCTACTCTACACCACTGCACTCTTCGCCTCTGCACTCTACACCACTCTATTCTCGGCCACACTAATATACTATGTACAACTCCACTCTAAGCCAATGTATTCTACGCCACTCTGCAACACTGAACTCTTCACCGCACTGTATTCTATGCCAATACATTCTACGCCAATGCACTTTATTCTGTAACACTCAACTCTATGCCAATCTACTGAACACCACTCTAATCTATTCTGCACCACTGCACTCTTTGCCAGTGCACTACACCACTTTACACCATTATACTCTATGCCACTCTATTCACCTCTCCACTCTGCGCCACTTCACTCTACTCTGAAACAATCTACTCTACACCGCTGCACTCCACACCACTGTACACCACTCTACGCCACTCCACTCTAAGCCACTGCACTCTACACAACTGCACTCTATGTCACTGCACTCTACTTTGTATCACTGTACTCTACGCCACAGCCCTCTACGCCACTCTACTCCACTGTACACCAATGCACCCTGACACTTTACTCTGCAACACTGCACTCCCCACCACAGAACTCTACGCCACTCTACTCTGCACTACTCCACTCTAGAATACTCCAATCTACGCCACTGTATTCTATGTCACTGCACTCTACAGCACTATACTCTACTCTGCACCACTCTATGCCACTCCGCTCTGCACCACTCTATGCCACTGCATTCTATGCCACTTAACTCTACTCTGCACACTATGCCACTGCACTCTACGCCACTTGATTCTACTCTGCGCCATTACCCTCTGCATCACTCGACACCTATGCCACTGTACTCTACGCCACTGCACTCTAAGCCACTCTACTCAACTCTACCCTGACCACTCTACTCTGCACCACTCTACTCTGCACCACTCTATTCTGTGCTACTCCACTCTGTGCCACTGCACTTTGTACCACTGCACTCTGAACCACTGCACTGTACTATGCACCACTCTAATTTATGCCACTGCATTCAAGGACATTGTATTATATGCCACTTAATTCAATGGCACTCCACTCTACACCACTATACTCTGCAACACTCCACTCTACACCACTATACTTTGCAACACTCCACTCTACACCACTATACTCTGCAACACTCTATGCCAATTCACTCTACACCAGTCCACTCTACTGTATGCCACCCTACGCACCTCCACACTATGCCACTCCAATACACAACACTCTCTGCCACTCCACTCTACAGCACTCTACTCCACTCTTTGCCATTCCACTCTGCACCACACCATGACACTCTCCTCTATGCCTCTAACTTTTGGCTATGCTGAACTGGAGCTGCACTGGGGTACAACATGGCTAAAACACATTGGCAAATCCAATAGCTCTTGCATAGGTGAGACCTATTGGCTTTGCCAGTGCTTGTTTTTGGGAAATGCAGGTATTGTGGAGTTATTTTGATGACTGCATCCAGTGCAGATGGCAGAAAAGTGGAAAAAGCACACTGACATATACCAGACAACATGGCTGATGTCTTCTGAAAGGATCCAGAACCAACATATGGAGTACTGCCAACAGTTCCGCATGTGTTGGTATGGCAATAGACAGTCCTGTTGTTGGCTGTAAACTTGAGGTAATCTTCTGCAAAAACTCCAGAGTGCTTACCTTCTTGAGTCTTTAGAACCAAATCACCTCCTGCTTCCTGACATCTATGAGGGTGACTCTTGCCTGGATATCTGCTCCTTCGCTGTAGCTGTCATTGACACAGACCAGCACACTGTAGAGGAATAACTACCTCCATGGCTAAAAAAGTTTGCCTGAGTGTGGTAGGTATTTTCATGCCCTTGCATCATCGCTTGCATCTGTGTTGTCCACGTATAGCATTCTGACACATTGGCATTGTTGCTGTATCATATGCAGCAAAATCTTTGTGAATCCCACTTTGTTACTGTTGCGTTGGAATTTGTGTGGGAACATCCACCTTGCATAAAGTTTTTGCTGCGTCACACAGGGTGATGTAGCGCAGCATTTGCCCCAACCAAGCGGCGAAAAACTGCCTTAAGCCCTTGCGTTACCTTGCCTCGTCTTACATGACTCAAGGACTACATTGGGCCTTACTACATCTGGGCCTAAGTCCAAACATAGAAATCTTCACCGCAGCTTCTTCCAGTGGCTCCTTGGCAATGACGCCTCTTCCTCGGACACTGCCAGCCCCGGTGAACTTTAACTTCTCAGACAATTGTTCTTCAAAAATTCTTCTAAGTCCAAGCTAAGTGAAGACCAGCCCCAATCCCCTTTGTGTATTTGAACCACACTCCACTGCAGCTGGCCATAACTTTCAGATTTGTTCTGGTCTTGTGCGACTAGAGGCCCATGGTTGGCACATTGATCTTTTAGGTGCTCGTTTTTACTAAAACTTTAAAAAATCATAACTCTGGTTCTACTAATTGGGTTTTTGTTGTTCTGGTATCAAAACATTTAGTACATTTTACTATAGCTCTCTAAATTGGTGTGGGATTCGTCCTGTGTTGTGTTTTCACTTTATTACTTTTTTTGAGTGCTCCATTAACACATTGCCTCTAAGTTAAGCCTGACTGCTTTTATGCCACGCTACCAGAGGGTTTAGCAAAGGATAATTTAGAGAAATTCATAGATCACCCTGACAGGGGATGTGGTTTTTGCTTGACAAGGGGTCTCACCCCCTCAACCAAAAGCACAATTTCCTGCAACTCAGTAGGGTGTGTGGTTGTCAGGGTGTTATCTTTAATTTGATCCTTTTTGGGAAGTGTTTCCATATTGTGCGTGAGGACCGTGATGTGCGATTATCGTTTTGTAGAACACATCACTCAGCACTGTGATGTTTGAAAAAGTGTGAACGAGAGATACAAATTTGATGGTTTTCAGTAAGCTGGCATCTTCATGCAGCTTTGCAGGTCCATTTATGGAACTTCTTGACTCTTAGTTGATTACTTCACTGGGTTATCCCTTCAATGATATTTTGTTTATAGTGCTGAGCAGGCATAGGTTGGAGGGAGAAATGGTGCACAGATCTGCTGGTGTTTACTTTTTTAATATCATCTCATATCTAATTGTCACTGTGACATGTCAAGAAGCTTTCATTGTATGTAGTCTGTTGGGACCTACAGTGGTAGACTTAGTTAAAGTTTTTTGTTGGCCAGTGGCATATGGCAAATATCTTCAGTTATTCCATGCATGTTCAGTTGGTGATGGTTGATATCTTTTTGTGGACTGGTATAGTATTGGGTGATGGAAAAGACCTTAGGGCATACTGTCTTCTATAAGAAAGTCAAGCAGTGTAAGGGAGTTATTGTGCACAGGTATGAACTACGATCAACTCCCGACCACTGATTTTAATAGTATTGTTATAAGTTTGGACCAGGAGGGTTGTGTTTTGGCATGCTCTGAAGTGACAGAATGGCAGCACTCTATGGAAAAAAACAAAGGAAAGCACAGTCAACGGTCAATGATGGCTGAGCAAGTTGAACACAAGCTGTCATAACATATTAAACTGTAGGTGGCGAGTTCAAATCCTTTCGAGACTGATTACCTTTAAGTATTTAATATCCAATATTTACACATTCAGCCACTGCAGTTGAGGCTTGTGGAGCGCTGTCTAAAACATTTCATCGTTATTATGCAGACAGAATAGTGACATGCCCAGAATGATGAAGGTAAGCACATGACGTTTTTTATTAGAATAAAAAGCTGCAGTGCGTTCCAGGCCTATGTTCGTTGATCAATGCCCTTTGTAAATCTACAGTACCTCACTGACAACAGCTTATAGGTGGCCAAGATCCATGTTCTGTGTGTATTTCTGCCATAAATCAAATCACATATGTTAGCAGGTTTCACTCACTTTTAGGGCAACAGCCGCAAAATCTTGTCGCAGATTGAAAAAAAATCTTCCTCTTTAATGTTAAATATTTTAAACTCCTTTGAAACACAAATGTCTCTGTTTCTAGAGAGCTGCTCGCTCTCCAGTTTTCAATCTGTCTATATTTTTAAAGAAATCGGTATGTGCGTATTTCTATGGACATCAGTCAGAATGCTTAGGGCCTGATTTAGAGTTTGGAAGACTGGTTACTCTGGCACAAAGGTGACAGTTATCCTGTCTGCCGGATTACGATTTCCACAGGACATAATGGATTTGTAATACAGCAGACAGGATATCTGTCACGTTTGTGACAGAGTAACCCTAACTGTCAAACTTTAAATCAGGCCCTAACATCAGGTTCTAAGGGCCTGATTTAGAACCTGCAAGATAGGTTACTCGTCACAACGGTGACGGACATTCTGTCCGACGAAATCTAAATCCCATTACATCCAATGGGATTTAGATTCCAGCATTCTGGAAATCCATCACCGTTGTGACAAAGTAACACATCTGCCAACTTCTAAGGGTCGGAGTTAGAGCTTAGTGGAGGACAGCAGCGGTTTCTCTTAAGGAGCGGAAAGGCGTTGACCCATTGCCCTCTTCCACAACTCACCCTGGAATTAAAAATATAATGCTCTGAACTGTGAATTCTAATTGGTGGTGTTCTTAAATACTCACATTTTGTGGGGTTGCAATTACGTGTATTGGGAATGCCATCACGAAGTTGAGGGGGCGAGGATGTTGCCATGGAGAGCTGCAAAGCTCTGTACTTAAAGTGTGCATGAAAGACTGACCAGTCTCTGAATTTGGCCAGCCTGACATGTGGCTTCTCAGTTCTAAATCCACTCTGCCTAGAAGGCAGGGGACGGGCCAGCTAATAAGCCCTCTGTTTCTTCGGAGGGGCGCTTTTTTACCTTGTCCATCTAATCCCAGTGCAGTTCTCATGCTATTTTATGTATTAAATAGAAGAAGACGTACGGTCGGCATTGGCTCTTTGGCACACAGGATGTTCCACGCTTGGGCTCAGTGCAAGGGCAGGAAGAGTGCACAACATGGCCAATTATTGGGGGAAGGGAGAACATGGTGGCCAGCAGCAGAGACGCTGCTGAGCTAGTCACGGCGCTGAACGGGCCCTATGACATAGCGGTCATGTGGGCTACAGTCTCCCCCTGCTTCCCCCAGGCTTACCTTCTTTGGCGGTATGTGCCGCTCCAAATCCGTCTGTGAGAGTGCGTCCCGATGCAGGTTTCTTCCCGAGTCGGGATGCCAGAGTCAACGGAGACGACCACGAGGGAGAGCGGCGGTAACTTGGGGAGAGCCACTCTGAGGGGAGGAGGGTCAGGACCCTCACGTCCAGAGTCATGCTGAGGGGCGCGACCAGGAGCACACCCGGCAGAGGCAGCACAAGCTGAGGAGCGACGTGGGGCAGACAGAGGGGGCTGCTGCCAGCTAAGAAGGGGGAAGAGACTCTCCCCTTCTCTCGTTTACTGGGGGAGCCTGAAACATCACATAAGTTAACCACCGTCTTCCAAGTACCGGGAGAAGGGGGTGGCACTTCAAATTTTGCTGCACTTGCTAGTTTAAGGGGGCATCTTTATCTCGCCAAGTTTTGGAAGAGGAGGGGGGACTTTTTAGTGATGGAGGCATCTCTGGGTCCCAGGGAGATAGTTTAGGAATCTCTCCCAAAGAAATCGCAAAAGAAAGTGAAATTATTCCAGGGAAAAAAATGTTTTTCCCGGCTCAGTAAATATCAAAGGGGAGGAAAAAGCAGACTTCCCCCACCCCCCCAACAGCAGAGAATCACGCCTTCCCTGAGGTCCTATTTTAAGGCTAAAAACCTAGTTGGCACTATGGCCACTTCTCCCCCACCCCCCACCTTCTCCCCTCCAGTTTTGGCATCAAGTAAAGGGTTGCAGGGTGAGATGGAGGGGGGAGGGCAAATAAACATGCATTAGACTTTTCCAACGCCTCTGCTTTCCACGTCTCTGAGGGTAACGGATTCCTGTGTGCCTGTTCTGGGAGGCCCGGTACAGTCTTTGGATTTTTTGGTGAAGGAATCAGGCCCCCCTCTGGAGAGTACTACTTCAGTGGAGTCGGTAGGATCTCAAAGAGGGCTATTCGAGGAGATAAACTCATCGTCCTCTCAGCCAGGTTCTTTGGAGTCCTTACTTTATTCTTTAACAAGGGAAGTCAGGCAGGGCTTTTCGGTCTCTCAGGCAAATCAGAAGGGGATTCAGGAAGTATGTGAAGCCTTAGCAAACAAGATGGATCTACTGACTCAAAGAAATCAGGGATTGGAAATACAAGTTGATCAGTTAAATGAAGCTGTAGAGAAGAGTACCCGAGAAATAGACGAATTGAAGACCAAGAATAAGCAGGGAGCTTAGAGACTGGAATCCTTGGAGAATAACATGAGAAGAAATAATATTAAGTTGATGAATGTTCCGGAAGGGAGAGAAGGCAAAGATATTAAGGCATTTGTGGTAGATCTCCTGAAATAGAGTTGGGTGTGGAAGGGCCGGAGGAAGTTTTAAGCAGAGATACACAGCACATCCATAAGAGATCCTTTCCGAAAAGTGGCAAATAGGACAAAACCTAGGAGGATTCTAGTGAACTTTCTTACTTATATAGTTAAAGAAAAGATTTTGTTAAAAGCCTTAAAACTGGGAACATTATGTGTAAAAGATTGCTCTTTTGAGGTTAGATCTGATGTTTCCCGTATTACTTCAAACAGATGGTGGGAGTTAGGCAAAAGGCTGGAGGATTTCAAGAAATTAAGAGCCATGGTTCAATTGAAATTTCCGGCAACCCTGAGAGTGATGAGGAATAACAAAATGTATAACCTAAGAGATGTCCAGGAAGCAGACACTCTATTGGGCGAATTCAGGGAAGGCTAGCCTGGGGGTGGCTCTCACTCCTGTTTACTCCTTTCTAGTTTTGTCCCTTTAAATCCTCTCAAAACCTTTTTTTTCTTTCTTTCAGATAAGATTTTGGTGTGTGCGATTTTCTGCTTCACTCTCTTTTTTCTTTTGAGTTTTCCTTAGTTAAGATGAATTGGCCCAACAGCTCAAAAAAGGCTTAATAGCCGGTTAAAGATGGGTGGGGTTCTCCAGGAAGGGGGGTCTAGGGTATTTGGGGATGGGGAGGGGAAGTATTTGAGGGGGAGGGAAGAGGGTCAGGAAAGTTAAAAATGTGTACCTCATCACAAGGAGGCCCGATTGGTAGTACTTTTTTTAACGGAGTCCCTAAAAATTAATAAAGACAGAAGAAATGGTCGGGAGTGGGCTTCAGTTTTTCTCTTGGAACATGAATGGCTTGCGGGTTAAGTCTAGGAGGAATTATATTTTTCAGTACATTAGGGACTCTCCAGCCCAGATTGTAATGCTGCAGGAGTCTCATTTTGCAGCTATAGAGGCTTGTATTATCTTTAAATCTCAGAGATGGGTAAAGCAAATGGTTTGTTCGGGCAACACTTTTCATTCCAAGGGGGTTTTGATTTTGGTGAAAAGCGGGTTGAACGCCTCTATTTTGCATTATAAGGCAGATGTGAAAGGTAGATGGGTCACGGCTGACATTAGATTCAACAAAAATATCTATACCTTAGTGTTGCAGGAATGGCACAAATAAGAACGCAAGGCTGTGTCTGTTTCTCTGGTAGAAGTTATTTTATTGGTTATAGATAGTGATAATTATGCAGATGATGACTCCTTAGGTAGGTTGTGTGCAGTGGGTATACGCCTTGTCCTGGTAGTGGTTCACAGTCTTCTCCTTTTCCTCTCTCTCTGGTACAGGTCTCCCGGGAAGCACATGTGAAGCAAGAAAAGAAAACCACAGTAAGTGCTGGTGTTTTCCCTCTTCTTTTTTGTCTGGCTTTCCCTCTTCTGCTGCTATGACTTATCTTCTCTTTTCTTCTTCTCTACCTGTCCTCCTCCTGTTCTTTCCCTTTCTAATGGGAGGGTATATTTGCTTTACTTTCTGGTTCTCTTCCTGCTTTCCTCTATAGATTTCTATAGCTCTCTATATGTGGGCCTTTGTTTTCTGTCTTTCTTTGTCCTCACGACCGCTGTCTGCTTTCTTCTCTTTAATATCCTTGTCCTTATTCCTTTTGTTCGTTTCCTCTTTCTCCGCCTCGTTTTCTTTTGTGTGTAGTCCCCTTCCCTTGTCTGTGTCGGGTTTTCATTCCTAAAGTGCAGCCCCCTTCCTTATCCATGCCATTTAATTCATAAAATACAACCCCCTTCCCTACCCGTGCCGGTTTATTCATAAAGTGCACCCCCCTTCCCTGCCCCAGTCTCAGCCACTCACACGCACCTGGTAATGGCATGATACTCCAGAAGCGTGGCGGGCTCCTGGCATTCGCTTCCCGAGGACAGGTTCTTCTTCGGTCGCTGCTCGGGAGTCCCGCTGTCCGGCTCTTCACTCTCCTCCTGTCCCAGATTGGGACACATGGGTCTACGACCTCCTGGATTCCACCGCCCTCCGTCTTCTCCTGTAGATGCTCTCCTCTCCGCTCCATCTTCCCCGGAACACGCTCTCCTCTCCGCTCCGTCTTCACTTGGATACGCTCTCCTCTCCGCTCCGTCTTCACTGGGACACGCTCTCCTCTCTGCTCCCTCGATTGCAGCCAACCTTTGAAAACCCGAGACCGGGGTTTTTGAACACCCGTCTTCCCGCCATGACCTCTAGTCTCTTCTCGTATTGGTGAGTAGGTCGAGGACTTCTGGGTCCTCAGGGCCAGCGTCAGCACCAGCAGTGAGCTAGTGCGGGTCGGCCTCGTCCGGCCCGTCACAGACACTCCCCATAGAGAGCGGCAGTAGATGACGCTCAGGGGCCAGATAGCGGGACAAGAAGTCTGCATTCGTCATGTGGCTGCCAGGCGAGTGGTTGATCTGGAAGGAGAAAGGTTGCAATGAAAGAAACCACCGAAGGACCCGGGAATTCATATCTTTGTGGCGAGCAAGCCATGTGAGCGGCGCGTGGTCTGTGACCAAGGTAAATGTACGACCAGTGAGATAGTACCAGAGTGCTTCTACAGCCCACTTAATTGCTAGACATTCTTTCTCGATTGTGGGATAGTGGGTTTCCCTAGGGAGGAGTTTCCGACTAATGTACAGTATCGGATGTACGTGCCCGTCATCCTGAGGTTGGGATAATACTGCTCCAAGCCCAACATCCGAGGCGTCTGTTTGTAATAGGAACGGTTTCTGAAAGTTTGGACAGCTCAATACTGGATCTTCAGTCAAGGCCTTTCGTAGTCGTTCAAAGCTCTGTCGTTCGATTCCCGATAGAGGGAGAAGTGTTTTTGGACAGGACTTTTTAAGCAGGTTTGTAAGAGGTTCGGCAACTGTAGAAAACTGAGGGATAAACCGCATACAGTACCCCACTAACCCAAGGAACGCTCTTATCTCATTCTTTGTCCGTGGAACATGTATGTTTGTGGTAGCATCTATTTTTTCAACTTGTGGGCGGACCTGACCTTCTCCTAAAACATATCTTAGGTACTTGATTTTGGTATATCCCAACCTACATTTTTCTGGGTTGGCTGTGAGACGGGCTTGTCTTAGGGTGTAGAACACCTTCCCCAATTGGTGGAAGTGTTCCTCCCAGGTAGTACTATGTATGACTATATCATCCAGATAGGCAGCTGCGTATTGCTGATGGGGCCGCAAAATCCTATCCATAAGTCGTTGGAAAGTGGCGGGAGCCCCGTGGAGCCCGAAAGGGAGGACCGTGAACTGATATAGACCAGATGGAGCTGCAAATGCTGTTGTTTCTTTATCTTCTCTTTTCAAGGGTATTTGCCAATACCCTTTTGTAAGGTCTAGGGTGGATAAAAACCGGGCTTGGCCAAGTCTCTCGAGGAGTTCGTCGATGCAGGGCATCGGGTAGGCATCAAAGTGCATTAACTCATTAACTCGCCTATAGTCCACACAGAAACGATTGCTCCCATCGGGTTTCGGCACCAACACCACGTGGAAACACCAGGGGCTGTTGGAGGGTTCAATAATACCGGCCTCCAGCATAGAATGAACTTCTTGTTCGATGATTGTTTTTTTCACCTCTGGGATATGATAAGGTCGTTGTCTAGAGATTTTGTCTATTCTCATCCGTATCGGGTGGTCCACTAGCTGTGTTCGACCAGGTTGTTTGGAAAACATATCGTGATAGTGCTGTATCACATGTGTGAGCTGTCTTTGATAGGGTCCTGGGAGGTCAGAGTTTGTCTGGGGAAAAGGACATTCTGTATGGATAGACGTGGCAAACGACAGATGTGGTATTTCATCTGTGGCCACGTTTGTAATATAGCGAATGGGTTGTTCTCCCGCAGGTTCCTGCCATTTTTTTAGAAGGTTTATATGATATATCTGTTCTCTCCCTTGCCTTAATGGAATAGACAATTTATATGTGGTGGGTTTTATTTGCGCAATAACCTCATATGGACCTTGCCACCGGGCCAACAACTTGTTTTCACAACTGGGAAGTAAGATTAGGTCCTTGTCTCCAACCTCTAGACTGAGAAACACACTTTTGGCATCATACCGCTGCTTCTGTTTGGTTTGGGATTCTCGTAGTGTTTTGCGGGCTTTTTCCCACACGGTATGAAGATTGTCTCTTAACTCCTGGGTATAGGTCAACAATTCTTTAGCCTCATCCTCGGTCTCCTCCCATTGTTCGGCCAACATCTCCAAAAGAGTCCGGGGTTGTCGTCCGAACAATAATTCGCAGGGGCTATGCCCTAGTGAGGTCTGGACGTGTGTACGAATCGCATATAATACAAGAGGCAATTTATTTTCCCAATCTCTACCCCCATCAGAGATGCTCTTCCTGAGGAGAGATTTGATTGTACAGTTGTACCTTTCCACTAGACCGTCCGTTTTAGGGTGGTATACTGATGTCCTTATTTGTTTTATCCCCATAGTTTTGCTCACTTCTCCCATCAGTCTGGACATAAAAGGGGTTCCCTGGTCGGTTAATATTTCTTTGGGAAACCCCACCCGGGAAAAGAAATCAATAAGTGCTTGGGCAATGACTTTGGTGTGCATACTAGGAAGTGGAATGGCTTCTGGGTATCGGGTGGCGTAATCCACCAGCACCAGTACTGACGTCCCCGACTAGAAGTGTTAAGAGGCCCAATGAGATCCATACCTACTCTCGAAAAAGGAGTTTGGTAAGGGATGGAGTGGGGCTGGCGGGTGTGAAGATGGGTTAAATAACTTGCATTTAGGACAGTCAGAACAGTGTCTACGTATTTCCCCGAATACCCCGGGCCAATAAAAGCGCCAGAGTATCGCCTCCTCTGTTTTTTCCCTACCGAGGTGTCCCTCTCCCTTATCCCCGTGTGCTAGAGAAAGAACCTGTTGTCTGTGGCTTCTAGGAACTACCAACTGTTTCTGTTGCTCTCTCTCTGAATTTGGTACTCTGTATAACAGTTGGTTTTGTACAATGAAATGTGGACCTACCGCCTGCTCTTCCGGTTGTAGTGCTCGTTGCCATGCAATTTTCAGGGAGGGGTCATCTCTTTGATTCTGTCGAAAATCCCCTGGAATGGTACATACTCGACTGGCCATTCCTGATGTAGATATTGCCTCATTAGTGTTCCTTTGGGCATCCTTTTGTCTCTGTATTCTTTTTTGTCGTTACTGAGGGTTGTCTTTGGGTTTCGACTTACCCCTTCACCCGCCCTGAAGGGTACTCCTCCCCACAACGTCTTGAGGGTATGTTCCTGCCCTGCCTGAGTTAATAGGGTGGAGAAGTCTCTATAGTCTGTTCCAATGATGATATTTTCTTTAAGGTGGGGAAGAATGCCCACTTTTAGGGTCTCAGTAACTTCCTTCCATTTCAGGTGGATTATGGCTACTGGGTAGTATCTTTGATCCCCATGCACGCTTGCTCTTAAAACCTGCGCCTGGGGTATCTCTTGCCCAGGTAATACTAGGTCCTGTCGTATCATGCTCTGGCTACATCCAGAATCGACAAACGTGGTTCTTTTCACTCCATTGAGGATGAGAGAGAGGGTATAAGTCGGTTTGTCTCCCCCTGCCCAGAAGACTCTCCCTTTGGCTACCCCAATTTCCATGGGCTCTTCAGTATCCTTCTTATGGGGACAATATCAAGCAATATGCCCCCATTCAGAGCAGTGGAAGCCCTGAGGCCTGGTGGTTGGGTAGTTAGTGTTGGATGGTGGGTTAGTCATGATACGTTCCTGGCTACGCACTAACAGCAGGTGTTGGGACGGTCCTCTCCCGACAGTTGGGCACACAGGGGAAGGGACAGGATGTCTGTTGGAGGAGGCCCTGAAATCAGGTCCCATATGATACGCACAAGCGAGATCAATAGCGGTTTCATTTGTTAGGCCCGGGTGTTGTCTAACCCAGTTCTGAGTGGTACTGGGTAAAGCATCCAAGTACTGTTCTAACACCACAGTGTCGAATAATTCCTCCCGAGTTTTCTCAGTAGGTTGTAACCATCTCCCCACAGCATGTTGCACCCTATAGTATAGGGTTCGCGGGTTCTCCTGCTGTTGCCACTTGGTTTGGCGGAAACAGGAGCGGTAACTTTTGCCGTCCAACCCTACCCGTTCCAGGATGGTTTTCTTAATCTCCTTGTAGGGGAGCGTTCCCCTGGGGTTGATGGCTTGATATGTAGCCTGTAAATGCCCTGTAAGTAAAGGTGCGATATGTCGTCCCCACTTCTCTTCCGGCCAACTCGCCATTCTAGCGACCCTTTCGAAGTTGGTGAAAAAGGAATCCGGGTCTTTGTGTTCCTGGTACCTTTGTAGGACGCTGCTGGGCACGTTTGGATGTACTTTCGTATGTGCAATAGTGTCTGTGAGCTTCCCCAGGGCGGTTTCATGTACGTGTTGATTGTTCGCCATTATCGTGGTTTGGCTCTTGAGAGCAGTCTGTAGGGCGTCCCGTTCCTCTCTGGCCTCCTTCATTTGCTGTTCCCACATCAGTTGCAGATGACGCTGACCTTCTGCCAGCTGTGCAATTACGTCTGCCATGGTGGTTTTCTCCTCCATTCCTTTGTTTTCCAAATCCCACTTCTGACACCACTTGTTGCAGGAATGGCGCCAATAAGAAGGCAAGGCTGCGTCTGTTTCTCTGGTAGAAGTTATTTTATTTGTTATAGATAGTGATAATTAAGCAGATGATGACTCCTTAGGTAGGTCGTGCAGTGGGTATATGTCTTGTCCTGGTAGTGGTTCACAGTCTTCTTCTTTTCCTCTCTTTCTCGTATAGGTCTCCCGGGAAGCACATGTGAAGCAAGAAAGGAAAATCACGGTAAGTGCTGGTGTTTTCCCTCTTCTTTCTTGTCTGGCTTTCCCTCTTCTGCTACTATGACTTATCTTCTCTTTTCTTCTTTTGTACCTGTCCTCCTCCTGTTCTTTCCCTTTCTAACAGGAGGGTATCTTTGCTTTACTTTCTGGTTCTCTTCCTGCTCTCCTCTATAGATTTCTATAGCTCTCTATATGTGGGCCTTTGTTTTCTGTCTTTCTTTGTCCTTACAACCACTGTCTGCTTTCTTCTCTTTAATATCCTTGTCCTTATTCCTTTTGTTAGTTTCCTCTTTTCCCCCCTCGTTTTCTTTTGTGTGTAGTCCCCTTCCCTTGTCTGTGTCGGGTTTTTATTCCTAAAGTGCAGCCCCCTTCCCTACCCGTGCCGTTTCATTCATAAAATGCAACCCCCTTCCCTGCCCGTGCCGGTTTATTCATAAAGTGCACCCCCTTTCCCAGCCCCTGTCTCAGCCACTCACACGCACCTGGTAATGCCACGCTTCTCCAGAAGCGTGGCGGGCTCCTGGCGTTCGCTTCCCGAGGACAGGTTCTCCTTCGGTCGCTGCTCGGGACTCCCACCGTCCGGCTCTTCACTCTCCTCTTGTCCCCGATTGGGACACACGGGTCTACGACCTCCTGGATTCCTCCGCCCTCCGTCTTCTCCTGTAGACGCTCTCCTCTCCGCCCCATCTTCCCCGGAACACGCTCTCCTCTCCGTGTCACGACTCACGTGCTGCTTACGCCTGGAATCCGCAGATCGAGTGGCGTGGGTCTTGAATGTTCGGCTTTGGCCCAGATAGGGGCGACTCTTTTTTTTTTTTTTTTTAATTTGTTTTTATTGTTATTAACTACTTGCTGTTTTTACAAGTGTAATTCTTCTTACAGTAACGTATTGTCGTGATTATACATTTCTGCTAATTATACCATTTCCGGGCTTTGCGGTCCATGCAATACGTTACGCATTTGGTTAGTCTTTACCATGCATTTACTTAACTTATCAACAGTTATTTCTTCGCCCAATTGAAACTTTATAATGGCATTCACATTTTCATTATCCTACGTTACTGTTGTATTCTGTGACCTGTTAACAGACTTAACTCAACTTCAAACTGTATATGAACTTTTAGGCCTATGTGGGAGGAACTGTTTAATTGCTGAATTACTAAAAAGGGAGATAGCTTGCCCGGGTATTGCTTGTCGTGTTGTATTGCCCTGTGTTCCGTCATTACCCTCCCTTATCCTTTTTATTATACAATCCCGCTCTCCCCCTCACACTCATACCGCATCCGGATCAAACTGATTCTTAGTAGTCATTCAGTCTTAGTTACAGTGAACATCCCCTATGTTGGGATCTTCTGACCGTGTCCATTAGCTCATCCCACTCCCTCAGGCTCCATCGGACTCTTTGTTAAGTCTTCCCAGTTAGACACTAGGTTTTCCCACTCCGCCGCGATTGGGGTCTGAAGGACCCCCCTCGCCTCCTCAGCCCTAAGGACCTGAAGCTCTGCCCTGGACCACCTTGTGACATCGTTCCTCCATTCTGTTAGTGATGGGTGGGTTGGGGACTTCCATCCCTTCGTGATCAGTCTTTTAAATAGAGCCAGAGACAGGTCAAGGAAACGATTCCCAACCTTGCCCCACCTAATCCCGGTTCGAAGACCCAGTAGGCACAAATCAGGGGTTGGCCGGAGCTCCAAGCCGAATAACTTCGTGAGGGTAGCCATCATCTCGAACCAACCCACCTGGATTCTCGGGCATACCCACATCATGTGGTCAAAGTCAGCTTCCCCGCCTCACATCTGGGGCATACCTTGGGAGCCCCCCCATATATGCGGTGCAACCGATGTGGGGTGAGGTAAGTTCTGTGTAAGTAATTGTATTGAATATATCTGAGCCTCGTGTTGCGTGAGATCGTTCTAGGATAAGCTAGAGCCCTGGCCCATTCCGACTCGGACAGGTCTCGCCCGGCTGTCTTCTCCCATTTTTCTCTTAGGGAGTGCAGGGGGTCCACAGCTGACTCTATTTGGGCACGGTATATTTTTGTGATCATGTGAGGTTCCTCTCCTGCCGTCAACAAGAGGTGCAGCACCCCATGGATTGTGGGTTCTGCATTAATTGTACCCCAGTGCTCTTTTAGGGTGTGCATCAGCTTCCAGAAGAATAGGAATTGACCTTGCGGTACCCCTCCTACTACTAAGTCATCGAAGCTCTTCAGCAACCCCTCCTTGAATAGTTCCCCCACTGCCCCCAGCCCCGCTCCCACCCATGGCCCCAATCCTAGCCCCCCTCGCTCACGCCCCCGTAGTTCTAGGGCGACTACCTCCAGTGGTAAAGCGGGAGAGTATGGCGGCCCGACCCCGGTCCTTTTCACGCAACGCTTCCAGCATTTCAACGCCACGTTACACATTATGCTGTCACCTATGAGGGCGACCTTCCTACCCGCCATATTTGCCGCTATACGAGCTGTGTCTGTTATTCCTTGCGCTGTTGCCAGGTCTAGCTGTCCCCTGCCCGCCATCCAGCCGGCCACCCATTGGAGCTGAGATGCCAAATAATACGCCTCGAAGTCAGGGGCACCCAGTCCCCCCAGACGCGCCGGTCTACAGACGGTTGTTAGCGCCGTTCTCCTGCGACCCACATCCCATATCAACTCTCTAAGCAGTGCATTTAACTCTCGGAACCATGTAGGAGGGACCTGCAATGGCAGGTTCGCAAAGTAATAGAGTAGGCGTGGCAGCATGACCATTTTGGAGAGCGCCACTCTGGCCATTATTGATAGTTTCAATGACCTCCAGAACTCCACCGAGGTGCGCAGGGATCTAAGTGTCCTGCCGAGATTGCCGTCCCTAAGATCGCTCAGTTCGTGAAATATTTGTATGCCCAAATATTTAAAAGTCCGCGGGGCCCAGTTTACGTCCGCAGGGCACGAGTCCGGACGAGCGCAGCCTGCCAGAACAGGGAATACAAATGTTTTTCTCCTGTTAAGTCTGAGTCCAGATAGACTCCCGAATTCCTCCAGAATCCCCAGCGCCCACCCGACACCTCCCGCCCCGTCCCTCAGGTAAAGGAGTATATCGTCGGCATATAGAGAAACGATATGCTCAGCCGGACCCCAGATAATTCCCTTGCCCACTCCTTCTCGCCGCAACTGTGCCGCCAGGGGCTCAATTGCCAGGGCAAACAACATCGGTGATAGGGGGCAGCCCTGCCTAGTTCCGCGGTATATTGGGTATGCACTGGAGATCGACTTTCCGGTCTTAACTCTAGCCAGGGGGGAAGCGTACAGTAGGTCCACCCACTTCACCCATTCCTCCCCTAGTCCCATTTTGAGCATCACCTTCCTTAAGTAATCCCACCTGATTGAGTCGAAGGCCTTCTCGAAGTCCACCGCCAACAAAACCCCAGCTGGCGGTCTCAAAGCCCTGGGCATATGCAGCACCGAGAAAACCCGTCTTAAATTCAAAGAGGTGCTTCGGGCAGGAATAAAGCCATTCTGATCAGTATGCACTAGCTTGGTCATATGGGGCAGCAATCGAGCAGCCATGATCTTGCTAAGAATTTTGAAATCACTGTTTAGCATTGATAAAGGCCTAAACTCCGTCACCCGTGCTTCCCTGTCTTTAGTTTTGGGGAGAGGGACCACCACAGCCTCCCGCAACGTTTGTGGCAGTTCACCCTGTCGCCGTGCCTCCGCGTACATCTCAGTCAGTTGGGGAGCCAGCAGTGACCTATATTTTTTGTAAAAGTCCATGGGGAGCCCGTCTGTTCCCGGAGTCTTCCCTGGCACTAGCTGTGCTATGGCTTCGTTTACTTCCTCCACTGACACTGGGCCCCCCAGGGCCTCTTTATCCTCTGCGCTCAGAGTTGGTAGCGGGATTTGCTGTAGGTACTCGTCGAAGGACTCTGTCCGCAGATCACTGGGTTTCCCGTACAACTGCATATAATATTCCCTGAATGCATTGTTTATTTGGGCCGGGCTGAGCTTGCGTGAACCCTCCCCATCTAGTACACATGTGATAGGCTCACCCTGCCCCCCGGAGCGGACCAACCACGCCAACATTCTCCCGATCTACCCTCCTCCGCCTGCAGGGATGCTGTGTACTTTTGTCTATCATGGCATCTAAGCTGCTCTTCAATGCGGGAGTGTTCCCTGCGGACTCGACTATAATCCTCCTTCTCCTGCGCAGTTCTCCCCTGTCCCAACTCCCCTTCGTGTATGTCTTTCTCCAGAGCATTTAGCTCCCTTTCAAGTGTACGTCTAACCCCCGACGACTGCCCCAAGCAAAAGCCCCTCGTCACCACCTTAAGTGCCTCCCATTCCAGGGCCCTAGTGGGGGTGGACCCGTTGTTTGTCTCGATGTATTCTGTCAAATGACAGCGTAGGGCTTCTCTGTACGACTGGTCCTCAAGTGTTGAGGGGGACATCCTCCAAGACGGTATGGGGGGTCTGTCCTCCGGCACCCTCATCGTTTTTAACAAGGGATTGTGGTCAGACAAGGTGCGGGCCAAGTATTCCGAGCGTGTCATGTTAATTAACAGGCCTGCAGTGCATACTACTCTATCGATTCTTGTATGTACCTGGTGAAGACCCGAGTAATAAGAATAATCTCTGTCAGTTGGGTGATGCACTCGCCAGACATCCGATAGCCCCCACCCGTCCAACCACTCCCCTACCCTTTTGGCTGTTTTTATTGCCGCAGCCCCCTGTATAGGAGGGGTAGACCTGTCCAGTTCAGTGTCTAGCACCGCATTAAAATCCCCACCTACTAATAGCTCTCCGGTGCATTGGCGTGTAAGGTGACTTAATAACCCTGACATGAAGGGTACCTGGTCTTGGTTAGGGGCATAGATGCAACTCAAGACTATCGGTACACCATGCAGCCTCCCCTCCAGTATCACGAATCTACCCTCCTTGTCAATATTGGAAGAGATCGTCGTGAAGGGGACCCCCGCCCTCATCCATACCAATACACCTCTAGCGTAGGCAGAGTATTCCGTTGCGAATACCTGCCCTCTCCACCTACGTCTCAACTTCTCTCCCTCTCCAGGCGCCAGGTGAGTTTCCTGCAATAGAGTCACCTGTACACCCCTTCTCTTTAGATAGGAGAGTATCTTGTGCCTTTTAGCCGGAGTGCCCATCCCTCTAACATTCAAGGTCATGAGATTGTAATCTGCCATTGCCCATTTTCGGTTTGGTGGCTCTGTCCCGGCCCTCCCAAGCCTCGGAGCCTCCTCTCCCTTTATCTATAACTTTGTCACATTCCAATTCCAATTCCCACATTGCCTTATTAACTTTTAACTGTATGACCCAACTCCCAGTCCCCAGGGCGCCTCCGAACTTGTAGGTCGCCCAGCAAATTGTGCAACAGTGCAACTTGTTCAGTCTCTGATTAGCAGTACCCGCCATTATTGTCAAACGGCAGAGTACTGGTCTGGGGGGGTGGCCTTGCCCGGAGGGGCCGGTCGATCCCAATACGCGCCCTGTCTCCAGGGCCTTCCGTGCGTCCAGGCTAGCCAAGTTCGTCAGCTGTTTGCGGGGTTACTTTCGGGGCTCGGGTTGAATGATCCACTTCACCTGCAGATGAAACCATCGTGTCGTCAGACTCGTTCCCGGATTCTTCCTGGGGTGACGCCTCTCCGCTCATGCGTGCCGCTGCCTCCAATGCCTCCTTCCTTCCTTTCTCTTTCTGTGTTTGGGTAGGTACCAGACGTCTGCGGTTTCTGGGCTTCCTTCCCTTCAGCGCTCGGCGCGCCCCGTTCCCAAGCGCGACCCTTCCTGTGGACCCTCCTGCCCAGGAGCTGTGTGACTCTAGCCATTCCCAGGCTTCCTCAGGTGACTGAAGGAACGATGTCTTCCCTTCCAGCATCACTCTCAATCTGGCTGGGTAGAGTAGCGAATATTGGATTCCCTCCTCCCTTAGGGCTCTCTTGACTGCCAGAAACGAAGCTCGCTTGTTTTGTACCTCCAGAGTGTAATCCGGGAATAATGTCACCTCCCCGTTTCCGACTTTAAAAGGGCCCGATTCCCTGGCCCTCTGCAGGAGGGTGTCCCTGTCACTATAATGTAACAGTTTAGCTATCACGGCCCGGGGGGGCCTGCCCGGGGCCAGCGGCCTCGCCGGTACCCGATGCGCCCGCTCCAACGTGTAGAAGGGGGTCAGGCGCCCCGGAGCCACCGTCTCACCGAACCACTTCTCCAAAAATTCAACCATGTTCGTACCCTCGGTCCCCTCCGGGAGACCCACCACACGTACGTTATTCCTTCTGTTCCTCCCCTCTGCGTCTTCAACTCTCCTTTCGAGGCGCGTCACTCTGTCAACCAGGGAGGACACTTCAGCTGCCAGGTTTTCCTGCTTCGGTGCTATGTCCGCCAGGGCAGTTTCTGTTTCTTTGACTCTATCTACCAATTTGTGGTGTTCCGCTCTCAGCAAGCTCACCTCAACCGCAACCTGGCTGATCTCTCGCTGCAGCGTTGTTTTGGTGTCCTCTATCGCTCCAAGAATTTTATCTAGCGTGTCCTGGACCTTGACCTGTGTGTGGTCCTGCGCGCCCGACTCTTCGCACTCGGCCTGAGCCTTGGACTCCATGTTTCTGGCCTTGGGGCGAGCCTTGGAGGGCATCAGCGCGGCCGCAGACCCCGCCTCAGGGACCCCTGACAGCAGCCTCGGCGGTGTCTGTCTATCTTCTCCAAGACGTCACTCCCTCCCCTCCATGAGCCGCTGCCTTGCCCCAGGCTTTTCCTCAGCCGGGTCCCCGTACCCTTCAGGGTCCACTGTTTCTGAGTCTCTCCGTTGGGTGCTCCGCGCCTTTGCTCCCCTATTGCAGTCCAGACAAATGGGTCCCCCCGTCCCAGGGATCAGATCAGCCCCCCAGGGGCCCCACGTTGGTGCGGGTCCAGATCGTTCTTTTTCAACTTTTGCCCCAAACAGCCTACCAGTCCCGCGCAGGCTCGTCAATGCCCACAGCAGTCCTCAAGGGACCGATTTTACTGCACGTTACGCCGCCATAGGGAATGTCAGGGCCCCGGGTTCCGTCTCCGTTCCAGTGACCTCTCCATATGTTCCCTTATCACTCCCGCCTTTCGCTGCACTGGTCCCCTCTTACAGCCTCCCGATAACTCTTCGCCGCTGGGCGTCGCGATGGAGGAGAACTCCTCCGTTGTCCCCTGGGGTCCAATGACCAGACGCTCGATCACAGCCCCGGCCTGCAGCCCTACCCGGGTCTCAATCACCGCCTCGAGCAGGTCTCCGAGTCCACCCGGGGCCGCTCGCCTCCCGGGGCGCTGCCCCGCCGCACCCGTTCCGGTGCGGGAGCTCATGGGCTCTCAGGCCCCTCCAGCACCTGTGCCGCTATGAGGAGGGGACTCCATACTATCCCCCCTCGCGCCTCGCATTGCCCGCTCCTACCGCGGGATGGTGCCGCCGTCTTCCGCTGGGGCCGCCCGCTTCTGGGCACGCCGGCCGGTCAGCTCCGCCACCCGACACCCTCAAGGGCCGCTGTAGGGGCTGCAGTCTCTCGCCCGGGTCGGCGCCCGTCTGCTCCCGGGGCCGCCCGCGTTCAGCCACTCCGTCCTGCAACGCCCCGACTGGGCGCGACTTCTCCCGCGGGCACGGCCGCCCCCTGCTCTCTCACCGTCTGATAAGGCCACGCCCAGGGCCCCGCACCTTCACGTCCCGTCGCCTCCTTCCCTCTCCGGCGGGCCCGGCCACAGCCCAGCGCGAGGCCGCGGATGCAGTCGTGCGCCCAGGCCTCTCGTCCCCCGAGCCGTCCAGGAGGCCGATTTCGGCACCGGGCTCACTTCGCCGTCACCAGAGGGGCACTCTCTCGCCTAGCCCCCTCCTGTGAGTCTACCCCTCAGTCCGGACCTCGGTCGGCCCGGCAGAGGCGCTTTTTCGCACAATTATTCGCCGGCCCCTCCGGAGCTCGGAATTTAGGCGTGCGCCATCTCCGAGACCTTGGCCACGCCCCGCATAGGGGCGACTCTTTCTGGTAGACACGGTGCTGTAGGCAATGGAAACGCCAAGAACAGACCGTGCCCTTCAGAAATAGCGTCAGAGGGAAAAAAAAAACTGAAAAGGGGAAAAAACCTCCAAACAGATAGATTCCTGAAACAGGAACAAAAGAACAGGAATCAACAGAGGCAAAATACAGGAAATACACTGAATCGACGAGACCCAGCACAGGAAGGCAAAGAAACAGGAGCGAAGACACCATCCAAACAGAAAGTGTTGCAGCGCAAGGAGAGAAAGAATCACAGTCCTTAAATACCAACAAACAGGAAGCGACCGACAGGAAGTACAAAGACACCATCTTAGATAGGGAAAAGATACATAGAATAGAATGAACTAGGAGCCATACAGAGCAGGGAACAAGGAATGTTGGGAAAAGAAGGGAGATATGGGAAGGGAGAAAAAACATAAAGGAAGGCACAACCAGATAGCCAGGGAAAAGCAGAGAAGAAAAGAAAAGAAAAGAACAGGTGAGTGGGGGGTTTCAGACCTGCTTGTACGCATGGTGCAGAAAAGGAAAACGAGGCCCCGTGCAAAGTCTGGGGCCTCGGAGAATGCAGAGTAGTCTGGGGGCGGAGCGCGTCTTGTGGCCGCGTTCCGCGTCTCGAGCCGAATGTTCGGCTTGAGAAGCACGCAGCGGCGCGACACTCCGCTCCGTCTTCACTTGGATACGTTCTCCTCTCCGCTCCATCTTCACTGGGACATGCTCTCCTCTCTGTTCCGTCTTCACTGGGACACGCTCTCCGCTTCCTCGATCGCCGCCGACCTTTGAAAACCCGAGACCGGGGTTTTTGAACACCCATCTACCCGCCATGACCTCCAGTCTCTTCCCGTATTGGTGAGTAGGTCGAGGACTTCGGGGTCCTCAGGGCCAGCGTCAGCACCAGCAGTGAGCTTGTGCGGGTCGGTCTCGTCCGGCCTGTCACATTTAGTATCCTACAACAGTCCAAATCTGGATGACACAAGACCATTACAGGATTTATGTTGTGAACTGTTAGATATCCGGTATCCAATTATAATGGCAGGTGACTTCAATGTAGTGTTAGATCACTCACTGGATAAATCCACTGGAAGTAGATCGTTAGGATGTCAAAAGTCGTTTGCATATATTAAGACAATAATGAAACATTTTGCATTGGTGGATATCTGGAGAGAGTCTCATGGACGATCCTGTGGTTTTACTTATCAGAATAAGAAGTACAAACATTAGTCAAGGATAGACTATTTTTTAGTAGCTAGTTCACTTAGGAAGACCGTTGTGGACATTCAACATATTCCAGCACATTTGTCGGATCATGCCGCGGTAATTCTAAAATTGGAGTGTGCAGCTGTACATTATTCGAGAAGATAGACGTTGAATCGATCCCTTCTAAATTACTCTAAGGTGGTGGAGCGCTTAAAAAGTGATACTAAGGGGCATATTTATACTCCATCTGCACTGAATGTGCGTAAAAAGTTTTGACGCTCATTCGTCGCAAACCTTGGCCCATATTTAAACTTTGACGCCGAGGCCGCGGATGTCAAAATCCCGCTGTATACGTCATTTTCTGGATGCGGGAAACTGCCTTGCGTTAATCATATGCAAGGTAGGCGTTCCCGTCCAAAAAATGACTTAAACGCCCGTGCGTCGTATTTATACTTCCGGACAAAAATCCCGCACGGCCGGGAGGTGGAGTCAGAAAATGACGCACAGCCCGATTTGTGTCAAAAATGAATGCCTGGGTCAGGGCAGGCATTAAAATGGGGCAAACACACCTGTATTTAATCAGAACACACAGAAGCAACAGCAGAGCAGCAGAAGGGAGACATGAAGGTGCTTCTCATCCAGCGTGCACGCAGACGCAGAGCACAGCAACAACAACAGCAGCTACCACAACACCAGCAGGGACCCCAAAGGCAACGCAGAAGGCAGGAGAGGATATTCCGCACCAGGACAACCCTTCATGGCCTCAGGGGACATGACATCATCCAGAGGTACAGGTTGAACTGGCAAGCCATTCAGCAGCTGCTGCGCAACATTGAGCCACAGTTGGCACCCAGCTTGCTGACACCCCGCACCATCCGACCAGAAACCAAGCTGCTAGCTTTACTACCCATGTTGGCAAGTGCCTCCTTTCAAACCACTGGCACCCTGGTTGCCGGGATATCACAGCCATCAATCTCTGCCTTCTTGCCCAAAGTACTGGATGCCATCATCGGTCTCACATCCCGCCACATCTGCTACCCAAACACACAGCAGGAGCAGCAGGAGACCAAACAGGGGTTTTACCTCATTAATGGATTCCCACACATCCTTGGTGCCATTGACTGAACACATGTACGCCTTGTGCCACCTGCTGCAACTGAACACCTATACCGCAACAGGAAGCACACACACTTCATCAATGTGCAGGCCATTGTGGATCACCAAGGATTGTTCACCAATATCGTGGCAAAGTATCCTGGGAGTGTACATGACTCATTCATCTTCCGTCACTGTACCATCAATCAACACTTCCAGGATGGACGATATGGCAATGGACTACTTGTTGGTAAGTACAGAAAGCTACTTATATACACACTGCACAGCAACCCTCTAGGACACACAACACATACACCACGACAGCAACATGTGGACAGGAACACACTGAGGTTGTGACACCGCTAGCCATGTTTGATAGGTCTGCAGTGAACGTGTCACACATCTGAAATTAGTGTACAGTCTAATGTCAAGACGTCAATGATCACAACTTATGGAGAGGTTTGGCCAATTGTCACCTTGCAAAATGTAAGCATCTCAGTGATGTTTAAATTAATCCATTGCATATGTCTAAAGGTATGGGATGTCCAGGGTACATAGATGCTAACGTGTTACCAACACCATCAAATTGAACCTCTTTATGGAACTATCATCTGACCCCCAGTGAAGACACAGGGACACCTGTATCACAAGTCACAATGCTAGGGAGAGCACACTGTACTGCAAATCCCAAAACATACTGCTGACAACCGGTCATCAGGCAAACACTCGTTCAGCCAAGGAAACAACCCAATGCAGATGGTGAATCCTATAAGCCTAGGAAGCAACACAATAACACAAAAGAGCCACAGACAACACAAGACAACTACTGCCATGCAAGGTGATATGAATGGGGCAAGCTACGTCAACATGATCCCAATCATTTTCTCTTTCAGCTGATCAGGGGTATGGGATCCAGCCATGGGTTATGACACCATTTGGCAACCCAAGCACTGCAGCAGAGTGTGCCTACAATGAGGCACATAGGAGGACACGCACCATAGTCGGCATCCTCAAGTCGAGATTCAGGTGCCTTGACATCACTGGTGGCAGCCTCCTATATTCACCAGAAATGGTCTGTAAGATCATTTTAACATGTGCCATCCTGCACAACATTTGTATATGAAGAAACATTTCCCTATTAGAACCAGAGCCACAAATGCCTGAAGAGGAGGAAGAGGAGGATGCTGGCCTGCAACATGAGGGGGAACAACAAAACACAGCTGCTGGATTGCGTAGGCGCCAACATATTGTGAACAATTTCTTTTGAAACAACTCACCATCACCACTGTAGCAACATATGTAAATAAACACCGATAATAATCACCATATCATAGTCTGGCTAATCATTTCTGCTCACCTTTATCTCTAACTATCAGAATAAGAGTGTAGCCTCATGGAGCATTGCTGGCATACCGATCAGGACACAGAAATTTCCAAAGCAATTCTGATGCGTATTATACAACAGTCACATACACACACACTGTAAATGACATATATCCTGTACGTTTCAACTTTGAAGGGCAATAGCAGAGGACCACACCTATTTCACACATACATGTTGGCAACATGGTTCATCTCAGCATATGGCACACAACTAAGACACCATCAGTCAATAAGAGAAAAAAATGCCTTATACATGAGGCAGTGGATGTGCTAATGCATTGGTAACAGGAATGTATGACCAGACCCGTGACAGCAGTAAGTCGTACAGCAGCTATCTTTGCAAGGACTATCTGTGACTAGAGTTCCATATAAGCAGAACATAGACAGCACAAGAGCCACACCTAAGACAAGCAGTG
The DNA here is from genome assembly GCF_031143425.1 of Pleurodeles waltl. NCBI lineage: Eukaryota > Metazoa > Chordata > Amphibia > Caudata > Salamandridae > Pleurodeles > Pleurodeles waltl. The sequence continues at coordinate 728,809,713 of NC_090436.1, forward strand.
CGCACATGACATTCCATGTACATGTCAGCCCATGTCCTAACTCCTGACACACCCATGCTCTTGGTCTCACCCCACTTGTCTTAAAAGGTCCCTGGAATGGTAATATGTGTACCCAGATATTCCCCCCTCTACACACACACACACACACACTAACAATAGTAATCCAGTGTGCTTCACCCTTTTGTATGGTATGCCATAGTCATTGTACATCTGACTGCATGGACGTCAGGTCAAATAATGCACTGGCTTGTAGTTTCTAAGCCCTGTTATCACCTGTAGATTGCTTCCCATGTGAAAGGTACTGTTGACCATTTGAACTCAAATCTCACCTACAGGACTTGTGAGAAGCTGATGCAGCACACACCTGTGAGAACCTCCATGCAGACCACCCATTTGAAAATGCACTGCACTTGCAGATGCTTGGAACAGCATAGAAGCTGCCATTTTGTCGATTACACTGTTATGCATTGCTAGAAAAATAAGCTGTGTAACACAGCCCTTGGGTTTATGTGTCACCTTCCAAAACACAGGACAAACACAGTCTTCCATGTCAACTGTCTTGTTCTTCCTCTGATCAGTCTTAGTCAGACCACTGAGTATGTACCTTGTGAAATTGCAGAATCCTGATTGACCCTGCATCCTGTCAGCCTGACTGGCACCTGTCTGTGCGTTACCCTAAAGGTTAAGTGGCTACATATGTAGCATACTTGCTTTCCCAACCCTCACATTCCTCCGGGGGTATTGGGGTATTTTGTTAGGTGCTTCCTCAATGCATACTCAAATACATTGTATAGCATAATCGGCTTTTTTATTGTACCATATTTGTAAACTTGTCTCCAAATACCCAAATCATGGCCAATCCCTTGCCTGGGTCTCATGTATGTATGAGCGACAAAGTGTGACATTGTACCAGGGCCGTATGCAGGATTGGGTATGGTGCCTCCAGCAGAACCAGCAACCTCTGATAATGTGCATGAAAAGTCCACACATGTTAGGACCCGGACAGTTCACACGCTGAATCAGATTGCTCACAACATAATTCGTCGCAAACCTTGCCCCATATTTAAACTTTGACACCCGAGGCCGCGGATGTCAAAATCCCGCCGTATACGTCATTTTCTGGATGCGGGAAACTGCCTTGCGTTAATCATATGCAAGGTAGGCGTTCCCGTCCATAAAATGACTTAAACGCCCGTGCGTCGTATTTATGCTTCCGGGCAAAAATCCCGCACGGCCGGGAGGTGGAGTCAGAAAATGACACACAGCCCGATTTGCGTCAAAAGTTAATGCCTGGGTCAGGGCAGGCATTAAAATGGGGCAAACACACCTGTATTTAATCAGAACACACAGAAGCAACAGCAGAGCAGCAGAAGGGAGACATGAAGGTGCTTCTCATCCAGCGTGCACGCAGACGCAGAGCACAGCAACAACAACAGCAGCTACCACAACACCAGCAGGGACCCCAAAGGCAACGCAGAAGGCAGGAGAGGATATTCCGCACCAGGACAACCCTTCATGGCCTCAGGGTACATGACATCATCCAGAGGTACAGGTTGAACTGGCAAGCCATTCAGCAGCTGCTGCGCAACATTGAGCCACAGTTGGCACCCAGCTTGCTGACACCCCGCACCATCCGACCAGAAACCAAGCTGCTAGCTTTACTACACATGTTGGCAAGTGCCTCCTTTCAAACCACTGGCACCCTGGTTGCCGGGATATCACAGCCATCAATCTCTGCCTTCTTGCCCAAAGTACTGGATGCCATCATCGGACTCACATCCCGCCACATCTGCTACCCAAACACACAGCAGAAGCAGCAGGAGACCAAACAGGGGTTTTACCTCATTAATGGATTCCCACACATCCTTGGTGCCATTGACTGCACACATGTACGCCTTGTGCCACCTGCTGCAACTGAACACCTATACCGCAACAGGAAGCACACACACTTCATCAATGTGCAGGCCATTGTGGATCACCAAGGATTGTTCACCAATATCGTGGCAAAGTATCCTGGGAGTGTACATGACTCATTCATCTTCCGTCACTGTACCATCAATCAACACTTCCAGGATGGGCGATATGGCAATGGACTACTTGTTGGTAAGTACAGAAAGCTACTTATATACACACTGCACAGCAACCCTCTAGGACACACAACACATACATCATGACAGCAACATGTAGGCAGGAACACACTGAGGTTGTGACACCGCTAGCTATGTTGGATAGGTCTGCAGTGAACGTGTCACACATCTGAAATTAGTGTACAGTCTAATGTCAAGACGTCAATGATCACAACTTATGGAGAGGTTTGGCCAATTGTCACCTTGCAAAATGTAAGCATCTCAGTGATGTTTAAATTAATCCATTGCATATGTCTAAAGGTATGGGATGTCCAGGGTACATAGATGCTAACGTGTTACCAACACCATCAAATTGAACCTCTGTATGGAACTATCATCTGACCCCAGTGAAGACACAGGGACACCTGTATCACAAGTCACAATGCTAGGGAGTGCACACTGTACTGCAAATCCCAAAACATACTGCTGACAACCGGTCATCAGGCAAACACTCGTTCAGCCAAGGAAACAACCCAATGCAGATGGTGAATCCTATAAGCCTAGGAAGCAACACAATAACACAAAAGAGCCACAGACAACACAAGACAACTACTGCCATGCAAGGTGATATGAATGGGGCAAGCTACATCAACATGATCCCAATCATTTTCTCTTTCAGCTGATCAGGGGTATGGGATCCAGCCATGGGTTATGGCACCATTTGGCAACCCAAGCACTGCAGCAGAGTGTGCCTACAATGAGGCACATAGGAGGACACGCACCATAGTCAGCATCCTCAAGTCGAGATTCAGGTGCCTTGACATCACTGGTGGCAGCCTCCTATATTCACCAGAAAAGGTCTGTAAGATCATTTTAACATGTGCCATCCTGCACAACATTTGTATACGAAGAAACATTCCCCTATTAGAACCAGAGCCACAAATGCCTGAAGAGGAGGAAGAGGAGGATGCTGGCCTGCAACATGAGGGGGAACAACAAAACAACAGCTGCTGGATTGCGCAGGCGCCAACATATTGTGAACAATTTCTTTTGAAACAACTCACCATCACCACTGTAGCAACATATGTAAATAAACACCGATAATAATCACCATATCATGGTCTGGCTAATCATTTTTGCTCACCTTTATCTCTAACTATCAGAATAAGAGTGTAGCCTCATGGAGCATTGCTGGCATACCGATCAGTACACAGAAATTTCCAAAGCAATTCTGATGCGTATTATACAACAGTCACATACACACACACTGTAAATGACATATATCCTGTACGTTTCAACTTTGAAGGGCAATAGCAGAGGACCACACCTATTTCACACATACATGTTGGCAACATGGTTCATCTCAGCATATGGCACACAACTAAGACACCATCAGTCAATAAGGGAAAAAAATGCCTTATACATGAGGCAGTGGATGTGCTAATGCATTGGTAACAGGAATGTATGACCAGACCCGTGACAGCAGTAAGTCGTACAGCAGCTATCTTTGCAAGGACTATCTGTGACTAGAGTTCCATATAAGCAGAACATAGACAGCACAAGAGCCACACCTAAGACAAGCAGTGCGCACATGACATTCCATGTACATGTCAGCCCATGTCCTAACTCCTGACACACCCATGCTCTTGGTCTCACCCCACCTGTCTTAAAAGGTCCCTGGAATGGTAATATGTGTACCCAGATATTCCCCCCTCTACACACACACACACACACACACACTAACAATAGTAATCCAGTGTGCTTCACCCTTTTGTATGGTATGCCATAGTCATTGTACATCTGACTGCATGGACGTCAGGTCAAATAATGCACTGGCTTGTAGTTTCTAAGCCCTGTTATCACCTGTAGATTGCTTCCCATGTGAAAGGTACTGTTGACCATTTGAACTCAAATCTCACCTACAGGACTTGTGAGAAGCTGATGCAGCCCACACCTGTGAGCACCTCCATGCAGACCACCCATTTGAAAATGCACTGCACTTGCAGATGCTTGGAACAGCATAGAAGCTGCCATTTTGTCGATTACACTGTTATGCATTGCTAGAAAAATAAGCCGTGTAACACAGCCCTTGGGTTTATGTGTCACCTTCCAAAACACAGGACAAACACAGTCTTCCATGTCAACTGTCTTGTTCTTCCGCCGACCAGTCTTAGTCAGACCACTGAGTTTGTACCTTGTGAAATTGCAGTATCCTGATTGACCCTGCATCCTGTCAGCCTGACTGGCACCTGTCTGTGCGTTACCCTAAAGGTTAAGTGGCTACATATGTAGCATACTTGCTTTCCCAACCCTCACATTCCTCCGGGGGTATTGGGGTATTTTGTCAGGTGCTTCCTCAATGCATACTCAAATACATTGTATAGCATAATCGGCTTTTTTATTGTACCATATTTGTAAACTTGTCTCCAAATACCCAAATCATGGCCTATCCCTTGCCTGGGTCTCATGTATGCATGAGCGACAAAGTGTGACAGTGTACCAGGGCCGTATGCAGGATTGGGTATGGTGCCTCCAGCAGAACCAGCAACCTCTGATAATGTGCATGAAAAGTCCACACATGTTAGGACCCGGACAGTTCACACGCTGAATCAGATTGCTCACAACATATTGATGGCCTGTGCATGCTGAATAGCTGCAAGATTAATCAACACAGAGGCTATGATGTTCCCAGACGCAGTGGGAACTTTACAGGCCAACCTGTGTACAAATGTTGTAATGACACCTGCCGGAACATGACTCCTGAGATATAATCTCACTCAGCACATCAAGGTTGCCCTGTTGACAGTCTCATAACACGTCTTCAGTGACAGGGTGGGACCATCCCCATGTAGGTTCTCATGTCCTCATTGGCTTTACTTCCATTGATCTCCGAAGGATACACAGTAGAGACAGGAATAGTCGCCACTATGATGAGACCTGGACGTAACTGTGACAACATAGACCCCTAAAAATGTCCAGGATCAACATTGGACCACACACATGAACCAGACACCTCTATGCAATTGATCACTGGAAATATGTGGCCACGTGCTGCCTCGTCTGCTGGTCCACCACTGCCACAGGAGAGTTGTGGCTCAGTCATATGACCACAACTGTGGGGTGATATTACAGTTGCAGGTCACCTTTGGCTTTCCATGTCAATAACATGGTACCCACTTAGTCTGTACATGTGCCTGACTCATGGTGGGTTCACCAACAAGTGCCTAGGAAGCAGTATCCAAATTTCCAGGACATGTGATGGGCAACTTTTGGAGCATTGACATGAACAAGCGTCTGCCATCTATCCGGTGCATTCTTTGTCATTTGTGGTGTCTACGTTACCCAAAATCTTGGAAGTGCACACAACAGATGTTGCTACATGTATGACTAACACATGTCCTCTGTCATTTCCACACTGACTTGCATCTAAGGTTTGGACACATTGACTTCACATTCATACAAGCATATTTGCAGTAATGCATCTTGTGATGCACACACACTGGGTTAACAACTACATTAGTAGCCAATGCACACACATTGAGCCATAGGCATTAAGGTATTGTTCTTATGTGCGTCACATTGCCATCCTCTCCTGACGCCAAACATGCCCAATTTTTGCAATACATATATGTAAGCCACACACATGGCCATCTAGTGCGTCAGCTAAGAGTGAAAATCCTGTTAATGAAGTAGCGGATCATGGTCCGCAGCAGTATGATGTCTCACATGTGCCCATACACCGTCAAGGCCAAAAGGGGTGCAATCAGCCGATCTCAGTTGTGTCACAAATGTTACATAACATTAAAATGACAAAATGGCCCAAACCCAGTTAATGCCCTGAAACACTCTTCCACACTGTACCTCAGAAAATTGGTTAAGTGTTAGACTATTTCCAAATATATGGATGCGGGCTCATTTCTACTCCTGTGCATCGAAAAAAATGATGCCCAGACTGTATGCATGAATTTCTTTTTTTACGCATAACGATAAAAAATGGCCGCCATTTTGGGCAGGAAGTGATGTAATAGGATACCCTGTTTATAGGTTATGTACAGTGGGATGACTTTCACTTTCACTTTGCAGTCTGTGATTCTTCTAGACTGTGTGGCTGTGTTGAGAGTTTTGTCTGGTTAAATTGTGCTTTTGTCTCCTGTGTGGTCCATTACTTGTCATTTTATGAATAAAATATTGTTGTTGTATCCTGTCTGAGTGTTTATTGTGTACAATTGTCTTGTATTGTATTGTCTTAGTTGTTCTTGGGAGTCTGTTGTGGGTAGTGATAGTTTGGGTATAGTTGGGCTGTTTTAGTTGTTTAGTTTAAGTTTTTCATATTCTACTTCCCCCCTATTCTCCTTTGTTCCCCTTTATCCCCTATTTCCCTTTTTTTCTGCTAAGATGTTGGGCAGGCCTCGTCTTGGCAAGATGGGTGAGGAGGAGCTTGGGGGTTTCATATGGCTGGTGTGCCATTTCCTCCCCCTTTTGATTGAGGCAGGTGGGCGGGTGATACAGGGGTATCACACTGAGGCACGGAGGCTCCGGTGGGGAAAGGTATTGCATCACCTGCAACACATTTATCGGACACCAAGGAATGACCAACAGCTGAAGCACCGCTGGGCTGGCCTCATCTCCAGGGAGCAAGATCTGCTGGACCACCTGGGCATTGTGATTGGTGGCCGTGTTGGTGAGTACAAATCATCTACATGTGCACGATTAAATGCTCTGTAGTGACATCAGATGATTTGTACAATATCTGCAGGCAATGTTGTTGAGTGTGTGGAATGCTTTGGAAACATACAGGGTCATTTATGTACTATGTTAAGGACCACATTTGCTAGCTGTTAGGAAGCAAGTGCTCTGCAAACTACTGAATACTTTTGCTTAATGTAAGTTGGTGCCGCCTTTGTGTCAAACAGCAACACAAATCAGGAGCCAATTATGTATAGATATAGGTCACATTTGCCTGTGAGGTATAGATTTCCCAAATCATTACCAACATTTGTTGACGCAACGGCTAGACTGACTTTTTAAACACTACATGAGGCTGAAAATGTTGGGCAGGCCTCGTCTTGGCAAGATGGGTGAGGAGGAGCTTGGGGGTTTCATATGGCTGGTGTGCCATTTCCTCCCCCTTATGATTGAGGCAGGTGGGCGGGTGATACAGGGGTATCACACTGAGGCACGGAGGCTCCGGTGGGGAAAGGTATTGCATCACCTGCAACACATTTATCGGACACCAAGGAATGACCACCAGCTGAAGCACCGCTGGGCTGGCCTCATCTCCAGGGAGCAAGATCTGCTGGACCACCTGGGCATTGTGATTGGTGGCCGTGTTGGTGAGTACAAATCATCTACATGTGCACGATTAAATGCTCTGTAGTGACATCAGATGATTTGTACAATATCTGCAGGCAATGTTGTTGAGTGTGTGGAATGCTTTGGAAACATACAGGGTCATTTATGTACTATGTTAAAGACCACATTTGCTAGCTGTTAGGAAGCAAGTGCTCTGCAAACTACTGAATACTTTTGCTTAATGTAAGTTGGTGCCGCCTTTGTGTCAAACAGCAACACAAATCAGGAGCCAATTATGTATAGATAAAGGTCACATTTGCCTGTGAGGTATAGATTTCCCAAATCATTACCAACATTTGTTGACGCAACGGCTAGACTGACTTTTTAAACACTACATGAGGCTGAAAATTAGTGCAGGCTTCACGTCAATTGATGATAGCAATGTGGCCCAAACATATGTCTCATGTGTGTCTGGTGAGTGTGTAAGGAAAGCGATCACAGAAATTCTAAACATCTTAGGGATTATTGTGGCCCTTTGTCATTTCGTATACATGTTAGATCTGGATTTGGAGACATAGGGGACAAGTTGAAGCTGCCCTCAGCTAACATCTTAGACTGGTATTTGGTGTTTGTTGTTCCACCTTTCGTTTACGGATTGCTGGGCAAAGGTATGCACATGGGTTCAAATCTCTATGGTTGGTGCAACACATCATAGCGGGGCCACATCAAATGAAGAAACTGTAACAACATGAGGGCTTACAACTGTCCCTGCCCCTCTGTACATTGTACCTGTGCGTCATCAATTTGTCATGGGTACAATGGCTGTTTGACTGGTAATGCACTCCTCAAGGAAAGTGGCTTTGGATGTCTCTCTTGGATACACATGATGAGACGAATACACTCTATTATTATGCTTGCTCACTAATGAAGGAGCATGTTTGCCACCACATGATAGTTAGGGCCACTGCATATGTGCAGATATGTGTGTAAAACTCACAGGAGACCCATGGTATGTACATGTTAGCCGTGCTATATCGGATGCAGTATCATCATGTCTGAGTGGCTTTACTTACTTATGTGATCTTACACATTGTAATTTTCTTTGGAATTGTTGGACAGTGCACAGAATTTGAGCACATTTCTCCCTTCCATGCCTTACAGGTGGACCCGCACCCTACACTGTTGGCGAGGTGGCTACATTCGAGGACCCAGACAACTCCAGTAAGTGTTGATATGTCTGTTATGTGTTGTGTTTGCTGGTGATGTGTGATGGACTCCTGTGTGTTGAACACATAGCAAGGTGTGATGCGCTGGCCAATCATTTGTTTTGTTCCATGAGTGGGTTTTCATTTTATCACCATCTTCGAGTTGGCCAATCCTTATCCTCTTGTCTTATTTAGGGATTCTAGGTCAGTCCTGTAGGCCCCGCAATGTGAATTGGGATGAGTCATGTGGATAACACTTATATCAGCAAAAGTTGCACAGGACCTAATCTGTGATTTAGTCAGCCTGTCAGACCCACATTCTCCAAGAATGGGGCTGCTAAATGCTTACCCACAGACTTCTGCTTCCCTATTCACTAATGTACTTATTAAACTGTAGGTTGAACTTCCTAGCAGCATGTAGCTCCACCTGTAGTGCTACGAGTATGTGGCACTAGAGTGCAATGGCCTAGGTGTGCATGCAACTCATGGCCAAGGGTGTTCTTGCATCTCTGTGTTTGTTGTACGTCATGTCTTACTGGAAGTGTATGATGCGGACAAAGGTCTGCTTTTCCAGACATGTGTGGCGCTGGGATTGGTCAAGGGTTTGCTGTCTCCTATTTGTAGATGCACCTTACCTGTGGTGTGTGTGTAGAGCCAAACACATGTCCAGCTTTCCTAAGCTTCCTGGGTGTCCATGTTGTTTGCAGTTGTTAGTTGTTAGTTCACCCCCCACCATCAAACACAGGCATGGCTTTGTGAATACTGTACGTAGGACTGATGAGCTTGGTACACAGACATGAAAATCAGTGGATCTTTTGTCTGAACCTAGTATACACAACCATTTTTCCCAAATGAGTACTACACTAGCAAGTCCATTTACAACTTGCAGTTCATGTGGCCCTAGATTTCCATCCCGTACAATGACATTTGTAGCCCTGGCATTGGTGGAGGATGTGCTGCATGATTGTTAGCTGACAACTGACAGAACTATGAGGCCAAAACATGCCAGTTGTTACCCATTTTGTAGGGTTTGGATGTGCTATGTGTCATAGAAGCTTTGTAGGCTGGCCTGTCATGTACTTCCTCAGGGACAATCAATGATCTGTATGATGATATGAGTTGTTACAAGTACAGTAGATGTATTCTCTGATTTACTTCTTGTGCCATTTCACACAATGCAGTTCCTAATGTTAGCTTTTCTATTTGTCTTCACAGCTGCAAATATGACACCCATCCAGATGCGGGAATTCCAAAGGCGAGCAATGAGGTATCAGCATATACTTCAGGTAGAGTCTGGGTACCGAAGAATGGCCTGAAGATACTGGCACGAACGGGCCTCCGGAGCCTGGAGGGCATTCCCACAGGGCGGCCCTTCTTTGCTCACCACAGCCACCACCAGCACCACCACCACTACCACCCAGGTGGCACCACCAACAGCTGGGACTGTTGCGGCAGCACCTCAGCAAGTGCTCCATGCCCTAGCACAGCACCACCTGCAGGGCAGCCCACAGCCATGGGCACTACACGGCCCCACACTTCCTCAGCTGGCACCCAGACCACCCCAGCTGCAGCTATTGACCCCGCTGCTTTTGTTGAGATGCAGCGTAAATTGGACCGTGTCCTGCGAAAAATGAATCACCTGCGGCAGGATGTGCGACATGTAAACCGGCGGGTGCGGTCAATCAAGCGGACCCTCTGGAGGGCCATCCCATAGACATGTTGACGGACATGATTCCCTCCCCTCCGTCCTCTTTCCTTATTGTTATACTTTGTGGGTTTAGGGGGCTTAGTGTTAGGTTAGTATAGGCTGTTAGTTTAGTTAGTGTTAGTGGGTGGGGGGTCCTGATTATTTATACTGTTTCTTTTTGAGTGTGTGGGTGAGTGGGTGGGGGGAAATGTTGGGGTTCTTGTGTGTTTAAAAAAAAAAAAAATTGAAATATAAAAAAAATATAAAAAACAAATAATACAAAAAAATATATATTTGTTTAGTATAGGATAGTATGTGTTTAGTTTAGTATCTGTTGTCCTCCATGTGTCCCGTCTCATAAGGGGGGTGGGGGGTTGATGTTTAGAACGTTTCGTTAAATGTGATAAGTAAGTTTAGCTTAGGTTAGTTAGGGACAGTTGTGGGTAATGAGTAGTTAGGGTAAATTAGGGTAGGTAAGGCTTTTCCCCGAGTTGTCTCTTCTGTTTTTACAGTTTAATAAATATGTAGTAAACCCTTTACAGTATGTGTGACATGCTTGTAGATCAGGGCCTTGGCATAAGTGTCTTTTGTATTACAATTTGTGTCCTATGCTACAAACAAATCCAAAATTTGCTATAACATTGGCAGCTACCCCAAAGCAACCTTGCAATGTTTAGACCATTCATTGCAACCACCAATCACAGTTACTATGGATCCCAACTTTTTTTTTCAATGAGTATGTTTTCAATGTCACATACAGTGCTTCCAGATTTGGGACACTGTGTTATGTCTGACTGCAGTCTGATGTTCAAGGAAACCCTTATAAGGAGAGTGGTAGTAAGCACTCTTGTAGTATCGTGTTCATGACTCACATAGATCATTTTTTACACTGTTCAGCATGATTACTTATTTGGATGTAAACTCAGACACCTCCATTTCTGCAGTTTGGTGACTGTTCGCTTAGATTTGTGGGCAATGTTATAAGTGTTAGTTTTGCATGGAGGCAACATTTTGCAGACACTATTTAATGGCTTAGATATCCCTTAAGGAAGCATTATTCTGTCCAACACAGCATTATGGTGTACAGTTTCTCGATTCATCAGATATTACCCTCAGGAAGGGCAGAGTATGGTAGAATCCAGGCCACTGTGCATAGTTAGCAGACTACATAATTTCAGGACAGTTGTATTGACAACCTATGTAATTTGACAAGAGGCAAAATTCAGTGGTCTACTGCACGGTTGATGTGTCACATTACACAGAGACAAAGTGGTTGTGTAAGTGCTATTAATTGAAAAGTGCTGTAGTGCTATATGTACATTGTCCATGATTGTGAGTCCATTATAGTGACATATTCCATTGTGATCCTACACAAGTGCGTGTTTCACACACTTTGTTTTTTTTCTTAAAGGACAGTCTGACTCAGCTAGTGTTTATTTAGAGCGTGCACCCCTATCTCACATCTTGGCTATTTGATGTGAAATAATAACACTAATGTGCACTTGTCTAGTATAGCGGCGGAGGCTCCTCACTTGTCTGCAGTGGTGTCACCTTGTAACAGCACTAGAAGAAAAGCAAGCAAAGCCTGCACGCGTTCTCTGGATGACTAGCACACACACAGCTCTGCTGTCAGCAAAGACTTCTATAGTTCCTGCACATACTGCCTGAAGGAAGCCTAGAAGAGGATAATAAAACAAAAACATGGCTAATCATTGTGCGCTTCAAAATAAAGTGGCACAATATTTGGCCATGGTTTTTTTTAATTTCTTTTTTTTGTGTCCTCATTTACTTTATATACTTCCATTCTGATTTAAGCCAGGGCCATATTCCATTATTTCCTGGAGGAGTCCAAGCAATCATTATAGGAAGTCTGGGGAGGAGAAAGACCCGAAATATCTTCATTCCCTGTAAAGATAATCATCAGACATCAAACAAAGGGTAGAGCGCCCTGGTCCACCAGTTTACCCAAGGTTGCCATCATTTTTGTGTGTTTTTTGCCCCGGACCGACTAAGGTCTAACTTGCATATTTTTGTTACAGTATACAATCATTCTAATCTAGTAGGTGAGGTAGGGGATATCCAATATCTGCAGATATCCCGCCTACCCAACAATATCAAGTAAAACAGTAGATTTCTATTGGACCTGGGCAAGTAGGGGGTATAGTGGCTGACGTGTGACAGGATGTCAGTTTGACGTTGTGCTCTTCCCTCCTGGTGTGGCTTTACCTTTGCTACATCATTGGCATGGCAGCATACCCCCATGGAACTGTTGTTGGTGTTGTGTTATGGTGTGCCCCAGCCTTTCTCTGTACAGGCCATGCCCGCGTGCCGTACCCCTTTACCCAGGCCACTCCATGTATATGATGACTTCCATGCATTTTGTAGGCGGTATCTACCCACCCTGCGCTGGCAGTTAACATTTGTGCATTTTAATTCCCCATGCTACTTACCCTGCATGTGCGTTGTGTCCTGGTAGTCTACGCTGTCCTGTCCTTGAATCCCTGTGACGATCTCCTCAGGGATGACGGCTGCGACCATCTCCTCCATGTGGTCCAGGGCCTCCTGGTGTGCTGGGCTCCCACCTCCAGTCTGCAGTGCTGCCTTCCTGTTCCTGGACATCTTTACCTTGGTCCTGCGCTGGCAGTCATGCCAGCGTTTCTTGCACTCGATGACTGTTCTGCGTACTTCTGCCACACTGTTAATCTTGTCAACAATTTGTTGCCATATTGCCTCTCTCCTACTGATTGGCATCTTTGAGGTGACAAACAGTTGGTGCTGGTGTTCCGTCACCTCTTTTACCAGGATTTCCTGCTCCTCCGCACTGAAGCAACACTTTTTTTTCTTCTTCTCCCTGTCCTGATTCTTGTGTGGGTCCTCCTGGCTTGCTCCTGGTCTGTTGTCATCTTCCTGGAGTCTGTACTGGCATCTGGGATCCATTTTGGCTCTCCTCTGCTGAAATGGCTGTGTTTGTGGGGAATTTTGACGCTATTGCGTCAAAATACGCTGCATATCCGGTTTGCGGTGTCGTAAATCGGCTCACAGTCATTTCAGCCATGTTAACTTCGTTTTCCTTTACGACGTGACGCTGCGGTGTGCGTCAAAACAAATGACTTACACCTGTGGTTTGCGCCGCCGTGCGTCAAAGTATAAATCTGACGCCCGCACGGCACACAGTAATGGCGTTAGCCGGCGGTAATATTTTTTACGCAAAACTGAGTCTGCGCAGTTTTGCATCAAAAAGTATAAATATGGGCCTAAGTTTTTTTTTTTAGTTTAATAGGAACTCTGAGCCTCCCCACGTGGTTTGGGACTCCTACAAGGGTTACATCGGGGGGATTTTGGTTAGTATTTCCACTCAGAGAAATAGAGATTATATTAAGGAAATACAGAACTTTGAAAATTATTTAGCTTGTTTAGAAGAAAAGTTAGGGAAACTACAGATGGAAGGGAGAAATGATGATTCATTATTACTCAAATTGTTATCTAAATGGGCCTCGTTGGTAGCTGTAATAGGAGCAAGAGTAAGGAAAAGGTGGGAGGCAAGTAAACTTGCGCACTTTGAGTACAGTGAGAGTGCTGAAAGTTGCTGGCATGGAAAGTTAAATCAGACCTTGTAAGAAACGAGGTGACAGAGATAAGGGATTCCACTATGGGGGAGATTCTAAGAGAGGCCTCAGAGGTGCAGAAAGCATTTGTGAATTTGTTTGAAGCCCTGTACACAGAAGATTTATTAAATACATCTGAGGGCAGGCTGGTAGGAGTGGAAGACGTAAAGATGCGAAAACTTGATGATGAAGGAAAGGCATTACTGGAGGAAGAGTTTTTAGAGGGGGAGTTAGCCCAGGTTATTTCTAATAGTAATAGGGGGAAGGCAGCAGGACCTGATGGCTTGCCGATTGAATTCTATGTAAAACTGCAAGGAGTAGTAATTCCAGTTTTGAAAAATCTTTTTGACCTTATCCTTAAGGGAGAGTCCCCTCTCCCAAAATCTTGGAATGAAGCATTGATTACTCTTATTTTGAAACCTAGAATGGACCCCTTACTTTGTGAATCATATAGACCAATCTCCTTGTTAAACAATGATTATAAAATATTTACTAGTATTTGGGCTAATAGGCTGGGTAAGGTTTTGGGGGAATTGATTCAGGGGGACCAAAAGGGTTTCTTAAAGGGTAGACATATGCATGAACTGTCTCATGAATCGATTTGGCAAAAGCATGTGAACTACCATTGGCAGTTTTAACATTGGATGCTACTAAAGCGTTTGATTGAGTAAACTGGAAATATTTAAATTTTATTTTAACACATCCTAATTTTGAGGCGAACTTCTGTGGGATTTTGGAAAGCATCTTTAACTCTCTATCAGCCAGATTATTGTTAAATGGGAACTTAACTAACCCTTTACCTATCAGAAGGGGAACCAGGCAAGGCTGTTCCCTCTCACCGCTACTGTTTGATTTGTATATAGAACCATTGGCCCTTATGATCAAAAAAGATCCTCTGATTAAGCCATTTGCCTACATGGGCTGGGAGAAAAAAAGTTCCCTGAATGCAGATAATATTATGATTTGTACGGAAAATCTGCCTTCTGTGTTAGGGAGACCTCAGGCTTTAACAAGTGACTTTCGACAGGTGTCCGGGTATGCCGTCAATATGGCAAAAACAGAAATAATGACATGGAATATGAATGGGAAACATAGGTTAATAAAAGATTAGATAAAATACTTGGGTATTAAGATCTGTAATAAACAGGAGGATATCCCCTAGAAAATCTAAAATGTGTGGTGCGAGAAATAGATAAACTTCTGTTAAGTTTGTCACATTTACCACTGACTTTATATGGGAGGGTAAACCTAATAAAAATGTTCATTCTTCCCAAGCTCACTTTCCTTTTTAACATGATCCCGTTACACTTTAAGAAAAAGGGGATATAAAAACTTCAGGAAAGAATCAATAGTTTTATTCGGTCCTCTAAGGGGGTTAGGATTGCAAGAAAGAAACTTAGAAGGAAATATGATAAAGGAGGGATTGCCCTCCCCGATATCCAATTATATGCTTGGGCCTTTCAGCTAAAGAACGCAAAAGATTTATTATTAGGGAAGGAGGTTTCTCACCCGAGGAAGGTCATGTTAAAAGGGGAGGAGAAGGACGAACAAAAATTCATGTATAAATTTGGTCATCCGAAATTCTACAAAAGAGTAAGATTGAAGACGTTACAAGCAGCTGCTTTATTATGGGCGCAGATAAGGAATATCACAAATCTATCATACTATAGTGTTTATGCTCCTATTTGGGGCTCCCCAGGAACTCCAGAATGCTTTAATGACGTCCTATTTCGACCTTTGAAGGAAGCTGGCATTGTGGAGTGGGGGCAGGTATTTCAAGAAGGGATTTTAAAATCTTGGGATACATTTGTGATTGCGACACAGGGCTTACTATCTAGGTTCAAGTATCACCAATTACAAAGTTGGGCTTGCTCTTTACAAGAAAGAGGAGCTGATACGAATGAGTTAGAGGAGTTACTGATGAAGAGACCACCTGGTAGGAAGGAAGTAGCAACTTATTATAGATTATGTTTAGATAGTTTGGACCATGATCAGAACTTTCCCAGTTCTTTATGGGGTGACGTGGTTCGCTGAGAAGAGATCAGTAAATTATGGTCAAGTTCTTGGCAGCTCCTTTATCGGGTGGTAAAACCGGCATTTCTGAGGAAAAATCATCTTTTTGTACTACACAGAATATATTATACGCCAAAGACATTAGCAAAATTCAGTTTAAAAGAACAGACGGCTTGTAGGAAATGTGGCCTAGTCGGAGCAGATGATATTCATATGCTTGTGTCTTGCCCTCAGATTTTGGGCTTCTGGTCCGCGTTTTTGAAATTATGGGTAAAGTGTGACAGCTACACCTTAGGAGTCCCCCTGTATTAGTTCTGTTTGGTTGCTCCCCCGAGGTACAAAACTTGCCCAGGTCCAATAGAAATCTACTGTTTTACTTGATATTGTTGGGTAAGCGGGAGATCTGCAGAAATTGGATATTCCCTACCTCACCTACTCGATTAGAATGGTTGTATACTGTAACAAAAATCTGCAAGTTGGACCTTAGTCGGTCCGGGGCAAAAAACACACAAAAATTATGGCAACCATGGGTAAACTGGGTGGACCAGGGCGCTCTTCCCTTTGTTTGATGTCCGATGATTATATTTACAGGGGATGAAGATATTTCGGGTCTTTCTTCTCCCCAGACTTCCTATAATGATTGCTTGGACTCCTCCAGGAAATACTGGAATATGGGCCTGGCTTAAATCAGAATGGAAGTATACAAAGTAAATGAGGATACAAAAAAAAGAAGAAAGAAAACCATGGCCAATTATTGTGCCACTTTATTTTGAAGCGCACACTGATTAGCCATGTTTCTGTTTTATTATCCTCTTCTAGTCTTCCTTCAGGCAGTATGTGCAGGAACTATAGAAGTCTTTGCTGACAGCAGAGCTGCATGTGTGCTGGTCGTCCAGAGAACATGTGCAGGCTTTGCTTGCTTTTCTTCTAGTGCTGTTACAAGGTGACACCACTGCAGACAAGTAAGGAGCCTCCGCCGCTGTACTAGACAAGTGCACATTAGTGTTATTATTTCACATCAAATAGCCAAGATGTGAGATAGGTGTGCGCGCTCTAAATAAACACTAGCTGAGTCAGACTGTCCTTTAAGAAAAAAAACAAAGTGTGTGAAACACGCACCTTGAGATATGCCTTCTCAACATATTCACATTTTTTCACCACTTGCTGAATGGAAACTGAACCTATTGTATGGCACTCTGATTTGGGATTGAGCATGTCATGGAGCCAGTGACTGGAAGGAAGCAAACATATTGTGCAACCCCATAGAAAACAATTTACAGCTGGCCTAGTTTCAGGATTTTTTTACCTCAGATTTTGGTGCCAAGAGGAAGCTAAAAAAAAAGTGCACAATGTTCAGGGAAATGAGATGAGATAATGTGTTGAGTTCAATTTAGAGACAAGGAGAGCCTTTCTGCATTTCAATCTAGGATAGTGGGCATTCTTAAATCATGAGCATGTGGCTATATTTTTCTGGATGCGACTGGCATTAATCCATGTGGTTACAATTTGAAATGCACTGCTATTTTATAAACACACCAGCTTTTGGTGTATTACAGTCCAGGCATACTACTCCCATGAAGTTTGTAACACTATTGTATCATAATAGCGCACAATCATTTCATTTGGCAGTCCCATCCACTAGTCACCATGGTGGGCTGGGGCACAGTACTACAACTCACTCCAACACCATCCATAAAAAGTCATTGTAAACAAAAAGAGTTAATTTTAAACATTTTCTGTTCAGTAACAGAACCGTAAAATTCGAAGAAACATAAAATATGACCTCGCTATGTGTGTATAAAGTGCCTCTGCATACAGTTACCTGCCTGATTAATGCCCAAACCATGTCTTTTTTATTTACATTGTCTGAACTAGTTCGTTTTCTGTTGAATAAAATTGCCTTTTGCCACAGTGGCAAATTACTTACTCACAGCATTCTGTAACCACATATTAAACAGTCTTGTACTGTCTCTAGCAGTGCGCAGCATACTTTCAGTAGCTAATCTGGTGTGCCGTGAATCTGCAAGTTAAAGGACACTTTTATACATGTAGTAAATTGGCAAATTTTGACAAAAGACTACGTTATTCATCATTTTACATAAGTTGCTTAATATAGCAATTATAAATTGCCTTCTTACCCCTTCAGAGTCATATTTTGGGATTATGTTAATGTAAATCCTGTCTGCATACAGTTGTCTGCCTAGTGAATGAGGAGACAGTGGGCCTGATTACAACTTTGGAGGAAGGTGTTAATCCGTCCCAAAAGTGACGGCTATACCACCAGCCGTATTACGAGTCCATTATATCCTATGGAACTCGTAATACGGCTGGTGGTATATCCGTCACATTTGGGACGGATTAACACCTCCCCCAAAGTTGTAATCAGGCCCAGTGTCCTTTAGCCCGAAACCCACGTGGGTCCATTGGTGTCACTCCCTTTGCTCACTCGGTGACAGTCAAAGGTGACTTTTATGCCCCACCACTTTCAACAGTCACCTGTCGCCACCGGCGGAGGGGTTACTCTGTCACAATGGTGACGGCTATCCAGTCCCCTGAAATATAAATCCCTTCGGATATTGGGGGATTTAAATTTAGGGTGGACAGGATATCCGTCACAGTTATGAATGAGTAAGCCTTTTGCCAGACTCTAAAAGAGACCCTAAATCAGGCCCTTAGTCAGCTGTATATGTCATATTTGGGTGGATGGCTGTGCTAGATAAAAACGCAAACAATTGGAAAACATTTGCGACGTTAGAGGTATAATTTGATGTTAAGGCAGAAACTCTAAGCCTTGTTAAATGTACATGAATGTACACAAACAACCTCCTGTAAAAACACACATGTTTTTCTTCTTTGTTTTGCGGCAGTGGAGGACTACTTTCCACGCACCCAACCTCTTTCTGGGCTCTACCTCAACGATTTTACCACATGTTCTCTTTCAATTGAGGTGTGTGTTAAAGGAGACAGGCATAGCATGCAGAAGTAAGAGGGACCTTATTGGAGCCTATTACACAGGCCTGCAATCTGAGTCCCTCAGAACTTGTGCAATATATATTACTCCTGAAAAGTAGCAATACCCTGGTGATTGCTGTTTAAGGACTACAATAAATATCAATCATTACGAGCTTTCGCTCTCATATAGAGAACAGCATGCGTATGTTTGTGTTTCCATAAAAAATCCATATGTCACAGTACTTCTGGGCAGTTTTTCTCCAGTAAATATTGACAGGTTTGACCTGCTGATATCTACCTGGCGAAAATTCTGATTGTCGGATAATTAGAGGTGCAGTATAATCTGACAAACTCATAATTCTGACAAGTGTTCAAACGGCTTTTTACGGGTGTTGGAATGTATTGACTTAGTCATAATTGAGTTTAGAGTAGAGGAGGATGTTTCTGCCACAAATGGCCACCTTACACTCCACTTGTGTGTTTCGGGATCCGCTCCCAGTTGCCATGTGTGCCCATTCATCTTTTAAAGTGTTAATTTTCATTGTGGGGCTGGGCATCGAGTGTTCATGATGTACCTACTCTCCCTCAACAATGTGAACATCTACAACTGCATATTTGGTTTCTGCCGTGGCACTTTCTCGTTCATTTGGAATGTGTTTGTTTTTCAAAGGTACTAAGATGAATGTCTTAAATTTGTGCAATGTAATCAGATTAATGTAATGTAATTGTAATATGCGATTTTATGAGGCAGTAAACAGTGTTTTGCACAAGTCAGTTTCGCTCCACTGTGGTGATAATAAAGAATATGACCTTTGAACTGTAGGAACAACGTGTGAATGTCCTACTACATTGCATCTATTGCGTCACACAAGCACACACATACATATTTCTATACATATAAATGAATATATCTTACACAATGGCTGTCGCCACAGTGTATTTACAGTGAGAGGAGAGTTTTCATAGGAAGAGCATTTTTGTATTGCTAGGACAGACCTTTAGAGGGACTTCCTAAAGAAAAAAGTTTATCCACCTCAGCTCCTACTTAGGAAGTTTTGAACTGATCTGTCAAGTGCGGGCCAAGAAAAAGAGGGTGTGTCCCAAAACATTTAATTCTCATTTTAATTACCATAAGAAACTTTGCTTTTAGATAAGGAAAAAATGGCTGAACGGAATTAGCCCAAAGTGGGCAGAAAGTCAAAACTTCACTCAGAAAGCAGGCCTTTTGTGATTTGGTGTAAACATGTTCAGCCATTCTTGAGAAATTAGGCCCGTATTTATACTTTTTGACGCTAAACTGCGCTAACGCAGTTTAGCGTCAAAAAATTTTGCGCCGGCTAACGTCATTCTGAAGCGCCATGCGGGCGCCGTATTTATTGAATGGCGTTAGCCGGCGCAAGCAGACCGGCGCTGCCTGGTGTGCGTGGAAAAAAACCACGTACACCAGGCAGCGCCGGCGTTGGGAAAAGTGGCGCTAGGGCGTCTTAAAAATGGTGCAAGTCAGGTTGACGCAAAAAATCGCCTCCACCCGATTTGCGCCATTTTTAACGACGCCCAGACGCCATTTACATGACTCCTGTCTTAGTAAAGACAGGAGTCATGCCCCCTTGCCCAATGGCCATGCCCAGGGGACTTATGTCCCCTGGGCATGGTCATTGGGCATAGTGGCATGTAGGGGGGCACAAATAAGGCCCCCCTATGCCACCCAAAAAAAAAAATTAAAAAGAAATTTATACTTACCTGAACTTACCTGAATGTCCCTGGGGTGGGTCCCTCCATCCTTGGGTGTCCTCCTGGGGTGGGCAAGGGTGGCAGGGGGGGTCCCTGGGGGCATGGGAGGGCAGCTGTGGGCTCATTTTGAGCCCACAGGTCCCTTAACGCCTGCCCTGACCCAGGCGTTAAAAAGTGGCGCAAATGCGGGGTTTTCGGCCCCGCCAACTCCCGGGCGTGATTTTTGCCCGGGAGTATAAATACGACGCATTTGCGTCGCAGTCATTTTTTTAGACGGGAACGCCTTCCTTGCATCTCATTAACGCAAGGAAGGCGTTCACGCAAAAAAATGACGCTATTTGCCCATACTTTGGCGCTAGACGCGTCTAACGCCAAAGTATAAATATGGCGTTAGTTTTGCGCCGAATTTGCGTCGAAAAAAACGACGCTAATTCGGCGCAAACGGAGTATAAATATGCCCCTTAGTGTTTAAAGAGGTGCTGTGGTTGGGCCTGAAGAGCCTAAAATGTCAGACATAAAGGAGCTAAAAAGTTAGGCATATCTGGATGGCTGGTGCTGTGGGAATCCAGCAATAATGAAAATGTAAACATTAGGGCCCTCAGATTACCTGAAGGAGCTTTATTCTTCCAAGGGCCCTTACAATACCGCAGGACTGGGACCACTCCAGTGGTACCATAGATCTGATTGGCTGGCTGCAAATCAGAAGCTGTTGTTGCAGCTGCCATTAAAGGGCTTGGGGACTCAGCCCAGGTATCCTGAATATGTTATAACATCAGGGTATAAGGAGGTAGGGTAGAAACACCCTGGTACCAATGCATTTAGGAAGAGGACAGAGGGACCCCTACCAGACAAAATATAGAAAAAAACTGGGTTGTGGCTACCACCATACCACAGACTGATGCTTCAGCGCAGAGGAATCCTAGCTATTATCTCAGACCAAATAGTGGATTTTGCGCCTTACGCCAATGGAACGACCCAACATTTAATTGAGGGGATGTCAAATAACGTCTGTCATAATTATCATTATAAACAATAACAAACAAGGATCTAACCATCTAATTACACTACAATGTCCACACCAGTTTATTAAGAAGTTTTGTAAGTTTATTTCCCTATATTAACTATGCTAAAGTCACAAAAATAATTCTCTAACACAAATGATACATAAAAAGAATCATCAATGGCTGGTTAGAACACCTTATATATCTTAGTTTAATCAAGGCAAGTAAACAAATTAATTCCAGAGTTATGACACAAATTAATAGCAACAATATTTGTGCCAACATGATAATATACATTGAAGCAGTAGATGAAAAGAGCGTAAACACGAATCATGAGCATGTGAAGTCAGACTCCCTCTCTATCCATTAATTAGCATTAACATGTTGGGCTTCATGTAAAAGATTTAAAAAGATAAATTTAGAAAACATACTAACTTGGGTTACATGAAAAATAATATGCAGCAATTAGTTAAATGAGTTGCAGCTGGTACCTGAAACACAAAAGACACATAACAGTTTACATTCTATACATTACCCATAAGATCAATCAATAACAACAGGAATCGTTTCGGCAGAGGGACACCATCAGCCACCAGTAACAGGACACAAGGTATGGATAATGGTTTAGACTTTGGACTATAAGATATATTAAACCATTTGCACAGAAGTGCATAAGCACAATATCATGAATTAACCAAAAGAATCTGAAAATCTCCTAAATTCTCTTAAAAAATCTCCTCAAAATCTTCTTCCCATGAACAAGCGACAGACCGTTATATTAATTCTCTCAAAACCCATGATTGGTCAGGACATGGGGTGTTATACTTTTCAACCAATACAACTACTGTTAGATATCAAAAAGTTACACATTTCGTAGTACGCTAAAATATGATTCGCTAATAGCTCATTGACGAAAACATTAACTAAACACAATTTATAACAATTCTTTCTTCTCTTTCGTCTCGTCTGTGGATCCATTGTTCCATCACAACAAAACTTCATGCACTTCAACAATGTTGCATCTACTTCCATCCTCGAGGAAAAACATGCATTAGTAACATTTTCAGAAACAATGAGACAGTCCAAATCTAGGAATTGCCTAATAAATCTAACCTTGTAAGGTGCAACATAAAATCCCACTAGGGTTAGCTGTTTACACATTTATAAATTATTAAACACACTTTTCTCGAGCAAGCATTGAAAAATGAAAAACAATTCAATTTTAAGCTAAAGTTGGCCTAAGTAGAAAACAAAATGGATCATGGTGGCCATGTACAAAAGTCACCTGTTACATTAGTATTTATTAAAAAATCACACATTAGTTCATCAAGATCAGTACATATTTAATTATAAATGTTATCAGTAAAATCTCTGCTCCTGCACTGAGCATGGCCCTCCCATGGAATAGAGCAATACTCCAACAGGAGCTGCTATCTTATGATGCAACAGTACCGTGCAAGCTTCACTTAGGACTTAGCACTTAAAACTTACTTTTCTGTAATTTGGAACACATGTTTAATATAATATCAGAGCATTGATGCATTTATGATCACTGCAGGAAAATTGGG
This sequence comes from Pleurodeles waltl, assembly GCF_031143425.1. NCBI lineage: Eukaryota > Metazoa > Chordata > Amphibia > Caudata > Salamandridae > Pleurodeles > Pleurodeles waltl. Next base: position 728,832,833 of record NC_090436.1, read on the forward strand.
TTACTGGTTGAGGGGGATGAAACCCTTCTCAAGCAGCAACAACCATTCTTGTCAAGGTGAAATGCAAGCAAACCACAAATTAACCTACGCTTAACCCTCAGGTAGCTTGGCATAAAGCAGTCAGGCTTAGCTTAGAGGCAACGTGTAAAGTATTTATGCAGCACTTAAAACAGCAGCAAAGTGAAAACACAACATGAGAACAATTTAGGAAAATAGAGTAAAATGTACCAAATTATTTGAGGCCCAAATGGCAAAAATCCAATCAGTAGAACAGGGGATATGCAATTGTTAAGTAGAAATAGTGCATAAAAGCGTCATCTATCTATGGTTATCTGGTCGTGCCGGACTGGCACAAAGTCACTAGTTCAGGCCAATGGAGAGCAGGCCTGCTACAGGGACTGAGTTAGGCCTGCTGAACAAAGTACCTTAAATCCTGGTGAGCAGTCTTTGCAGACTTGGTTGTGGGACTTTGCTGTGTCCAGCATTGGGTCTGAGGGGCTGCAAGGACCACGATTGGGGGTCCTGCGATGGTTTGCATCACGCTGCGTCAGTTCTGATGAAACTGGGTGGTGAGTTTTTGCAATGCTTCATGTTAAGTCATGTTCGTTCGGTTAGTTCCTTCTGCAACGCTTCGTGTTGGATTTGGTAAAGACCAGAGCAGGGCTGGCAAGCCACTTCTATCCTCGCTTCCAAACATGCAGAACTGGAGGGCACCACTAGGGGGGTTACGACTCACTGCAGGCAAAGCCCAGATGCAGTGCAGGGTTCAAGAGAGTTGGAGACTTCTGTCCCTGAGGCTCCGATCAGGAGGCCAGACAAATAGCCCTTAGATTCACTCTTGTGGTCTGGGTGCAAGATGCAGGTCCACTCCATCTCACTCAGAGAGCAGAGCAACAGAGTAGCAAGGCAGCAGAGTAGCAGACCTTCTGAGTTTTCCATAGCTCCATACGTGTACTAAAGAATTTGTTCAGAGGGTCCAATATTTATGCCTGTTACCACCTGTTACAATCACTAATTCCCATAATTCAAGCATGTACTGTCTGTTCTTCAACCCATCGCTTTGTAAATCATGTAGCCGCTCCTCAATTTCACACCTTAGGTTAAGTATTTACTAAGTGTGGTATCACTATTGTCTATACCAAACCTTTAAAATATCTTTGTGTTTGCAATGTTCCATGTGCTTGTAATTATCTCTAGGTTTGACTTAATGGCCTCATATTTTTGTTCCACATGCTTGTACAAGTCTCCCTTCAATGATTACATTTTTCTGTTATTGTAATTATTTATGTGCTTGATAATTATTCATGTGCCTGCAGACAGGGACTTTCCAGTCAGGTACTTTCTATTGTGATTCATAATTATCCATATGCCTCCAGACCGGGACTTCCAGTCAGGTACTTTCCAGAGTGATTCATGTGTCACCAATATGGGGGCTTTCCAGTCGGGGACTTTCCAGGCAGGGACTTTCCAGAGTGAAACACATGCCTTTCTAGAAAGTACTATCTACATATAAATAGTCAAACTCCAGTTGGGTGCTTGACTTTATTTCCCGAAAATGAACACTTAGCCTCCTTCCACTCTCCTGGATCATCACACTCTCTTTTCCCTGACCCAAGCTTCCTAGCCTGACCTGGTGACATCTTCACCCCCTCAGACATCTCTGAGCAGCTCATCTGACTTTTCCAATCCCCGTATTTCAGAAAAGGCCTCCTCTTTTTGGCTGCAACTGTTCAGGAACTGGCCCGTTGGTCATTCCAACATATGAGGGCATAACCTGCAATAAAAGGATGCACAAAGCAAAAGAAGAGAAAACAAGGGTAGCGCACCATTCTTTGTTTCTCAACCCCAACGATTCTACTAAAATAAAAATACATCAAGACTTGTGAATAATCCAGGCATAAGGCTCCCATGCTATTTTCTGGAAGTTCAAGAGACAGTTTGCTAACTTTTAAAGAGTAAAAGAGAATTAAAAATAAAGAACAATCACATAACAAGAGCCTATGGTGTTATATGCTGCCAGGCACAAATCTGTGAACTGTTATCTGAAGCTCAGAAAAGGAGTGGGAATTTCTATCTCACAAGAACTAAAGGAGTACATATTTTCCGTGTTGTTATCTTTAAGTGTATGTACTTTTGTGGCTCCAATGTTATTTGAACTAACTATGTCAGCACATGCCAATGATAATAAAGTGTGTTTGTTCCTTTCCTTAAGCTGACTCTCCTGTACACCCCGGAAGAGGAAAACACTTGGGGTGTTTCCGAATAGGATAGTGAGCTAGACACCAATTAGAAGGTGCAAGCCTTTGTCTCTTTCATTATTTTGTCCCCACCCCCTGTGACAGCATCTTATTTGAGGTTATCATTCCTTAGTAGGGCGTTGTGTTGGGAGAGAGTAGGATCCAATATCGTCTCTGCGGGCAAGTTCTCCAGGTGAGTGGTCTGACACCACCTTTGAAGTAGGAGAAGGTTCTGAAGATTTCCTTCCTCCCTGCTCCGGCCCCAGCTTGTCCGATGGAACAAAAGACTAGTTTCAAACACTTTGTGAATGTCCCGAGGCAGAGTCCTTGTGATGTACAAGTGTAGCAGGTGACAGCTCTGCCTTCCCATGAAGTCAGAGATGACCTATCCTGCCAGCGCCTATTATTCCTTTGTCTTACTGTCTGAGAGTAGTACACAAAGACCAACTGCCAGCTTCACCTAGTCATGTGACCCACGATACAGGATGCAGACCTCAAATGGTTGAGACAAGATAATGCCAATTTTCTAAAAGAGGTATTTTCAGAATTGTGACTTACAATATGACTTTACCATTAAAGAGGGTTTTACACACAATTCTTTCGACACCAAACTCAATGTTCTTACCTGCACCCAATTGAAAGTTAGCACATATTAAATGTCACAGGGTAACTCAATGTTATCCTCTGGGAGAGGTCAGCCTTGCAGTAGTGAAAAACAAATTTAGGAATGTTTCACTACCTGAACATGTAAAATTAAAAGTACATGTCCTTTTTCAATACACCTCACCCTGCCCTCTGGGGTTTGTAGGGCCTACATTAGGAGTCACATGTAAAAAAAAAAAAAGAAGGTTTGGGCCTGGTGAAAGGTTTTCTTTGCCTGGTCAAAATGACAGTTTATACCTGCACACACAGACTGCAATTGCAGGCCAGAGACATGTTTAAAAGGCTACTTAAGAGGGTGGCACAATTGGTGCTGCAAGCCCAATAGAAGCATTTAAATTACTGATCCCAGCAGCATGTGATACTACTTCACTAGAGACTTACAAATCAATTAAATGTGTGTTTAAAGGAGAGAACACAAGCATGTTAGCACTGACTAGCAGTGGTAAAGTGCACAGAGTTCTAAGGCTAGCAAAAACAAAGCCAGCAAAAACAGGAAGATTGAAGGCAAAAGTTCAGGGATACCACACCGAGGATGTCAGGACCAACACGTGCCACCTCCCACCCCCTCAGCTAAAGTCAGAAAGAAATACTCACTCTCATGCAAGTTCTCACCACTAAGGTGGAAGAACCTAGAGAGACTATCAGCATTGGCGCATTCAGTTCCAGGACGATGCTCCACAGTAAAGTTCATTCCCTGTAGGGAGATGGATCATCTCAAGAGTTTGGTATTCTCACCCCTCATCTGCCTTAGCCTTCTGGGGGATCTGTGGTCTGTCTGAACACAAAAGTGAGGCCCGGACAGGTATGGTCTCAACTTCTTCAGTTCCCAGACCTCTGCAAATGCTTCCCTTTCTATTGCACTCCACCTCTGTTCCCTGGGAGGTAACCTCCTGCTGATGAACGCTACTATTGTTCTATGCCCTCTTTGTTTAACTGTGAGAGCATGGCCCCTATGCCATGTCCTGAGGCATCTGTATGCATGATGAACTCCTGGGAGAAATCAGGGGCCTTGAGTACGGGTGCTGTGCACATGGCCTTCGTCAGTGTGTCAAAAGTGCTCTGGCACACCTCCGTCAAGATCAGCTGTCTGGGATGCTTCTTCAAAGTCAGTTCTCTCAAGGAAGCAACAATGGTATCATACCCCTTGACAAATCTCCCATAGTACCCAGTGAGGCCCAGGCCCTCATCTCAGTCTGGATCTTGGGGCAGGGAGGGGGGGTCCCAACGCAGACTGGTTTGAATGTTGGCCTGGAGGGGCTGTACCTTGCCTCCTCCAACATGGTGACCCAAGTACACCACCCACCATGCTCCATCTTTCACTTCCTGGCCTTGATATTCAGGCCTTCTCTCTGCAGAGCCTGAAGCACTTCTCTCAGGAGGCTCAGGTGGTCCTCACAGCTGTAACTGATGACCACAATGTCAACTAAGTAGGCGGCACTGAAGTTCTCCAACCCAGCCAAGACCTGATTGACCAATCTCTGGAAGGTGGAAGAGGTTATCTTCACCTGAAGGCCATCGCCCGAAACTGGAAATGGCTTTCTGGGGTAGATAATGCAGATCTTTCTTTATCCCCTTCAATGAAGGCATTCTGCCAGTGCCCAGGAATCAGATGAAATGTGCTAAGGAACTTAGCAGCCACCAAATGATCAATGAGATCATCAGCTCATGGGATGGGGTAAACATTAGTCTTAGTGACTGAATTGAGCACCCGGTAATCCATACAGAACTAGAGTTCAGGGGTAGTACCTGGAGGAGCAGCCTTGTGGACTAGCACCACTGGGCTAGACCAAGGGCTGCTTGAGGGCCCAGTTGCCCCTAGTTCCGGCATTTTGAAGACACCTTCCATTATGCTGATTTTCACCTTTTTAGATCTTGTTCTTCACTGTCATACTGTCTCTAATGTCATTATCCTGGGTCCACCATGTAGTGAGCCCTGGGGTTAGGGAGAAGAGGGTGGGAAACCGCCCAAGCAATGGGCAACAGTTTCTCTGTTGCTTTCGGGTCAGCGTAGAGGAGAGGCTGACACCCTCCACTGAACATCCTACTTCTTGGAAGGAAGAAGGACAGGGAGAGGTTCACTCTCCTCCTCCACTCCATCATCCAGGAGCATGGTAACCTTGGACCTTTTAAGGTGGGATTTGAAGCGATTGACATGCAGGACCTGTAAAGAGTTCCTGGGGGTTTTGAGTTCTACTAGATAGGTGACATTCCCCCTTGTGCTCCTTCACTTCATAGGGCCCATACCATCATTTTGTAGGGCCCTGGCCTCCACTGGCTCCATCACTCATTGAAAGGATTCAGCCTCCTTAAAATAATGCTGCAAGTATAACTCACATTGCTCACTGTTAATCCTGTTAATCTGTGTTGCAAAACACCATGTTTGGTATCTATGAGTGGGCAAGCTCTTGGTTGGAGCAATATTTTAAAGTTAAAGCTATTGCCCTGCTCTATTGTTAGGCCATTGCCCAATTCTAATTTGACCTACAGGTGACTCACGGCGGGTGAGATGCTGATGTACATTGTGCAATTACAATGGGAGAACTGTTTAGACTTCAATTGGCATGCTGCTTTGTTCTTTGCAGGATGTTCGGGTGTCTCGCAATGTTGCAGCCATGTTAACAGGGTCCTCGGTATAAAACCAGCCCCACTTGGTCACATGATGCTTTTTATTGTTTACATTGGTATATGAGGTGAAACTGTGGTGCTGTGCCGATAGTTTGCTGTTGCCGATCCGCTCCAATCCTGAGTCAAGCATGTTGTCAGGGTGTACTTGCACCAGCAAGATTCTGTTCATATTTCAGGCTGTACAGCTTGGATACCACTTGTTATTTAACTTTGTGTGTACAACAGACAACAACTTATGGAGCCTTGTCCAAACTTAGTATCACAGATGAGCTCTGCTTTCAGAACATTTTAGAAACAATGGAGAAGTAGTCTTGATGCTGGGGGGCTCCGGTTTCACAAAAAATCAGTGACATGTATCGTATGTGACATTGGTGACGTAACCTTAACGTGGGTGGGCTATGCTTTCAGCAAAAACTATTTGAGTAGCAGCACAGTCTATTTATTTTGTTTCTGAACCAAGAACTATTCATGAAATTAATGAGGAAATGAACACAAGAGAGTTGAGTGTTCTTCATAAGTGCCATGTTGATGTAAAGAACAGCAAACACTTTACATATGCAACAGTAGTCTTGGTGATTAAGTTATCTTATGTCGCTTAACAGGAGAAAGCCCTATGAAAGACCCCCTGTGAAGCAAAAGTGATAAAAACAATAGGTAGGTTAAAGTTGTCAACGGATGCAAGAAGTGAAGGTTTTAGAATCCTTGAATCGTCATTAATGTTGTGTGTTTGTATCATAGATATTGTACATTTCGGGCAAAGGAAAGAGCTCACAGAATATGCTGTTGTTTCATTTCTTTACAGGCGGGGTGTTGAGAGAATAGGAACCTGGGTTGGGAGACAAGGTAATTGTGTTCTTTTGGACTCTTTCAGGTCTCCCTCACTGCTGTTCCCTTCCTGTCCTCCCCCTTTCCTCACTTGATCACCTCCAGTGTCTGCGGTATAAAAGCATTCAGCAGCTCGGGATATCGAGTGGTGAACATATCAAATAGCACTTCGATTCTGAGGAGTCTGCTCAGCTGACATCTATACTGTTTGGCCAGGCTATAACTTCACCAGAGTGGCCTTCTGGTCATATAAGAGCTTTATGACCTCCTGGCTGGCTTCCAGACTCTCCTTTGCCTTTTTCCAGAAGCGTCTCTTCTAGGTGCAGAGGGACAGCATATAACTGACCACATCCTGATGGTCTTTCTTGGGAGCTCTCTCCCAACCTTTATTAGGCTGAGAGGCCCATTGACAGGGTGACTGTGCAGAAGTTCAAAGGGGCTGAATCCAACCCCCTTCTACTGTACCTCCTTGTAAGTAAACAACAGACATGGGAAAAGGACATCCCACTTCTGCCTCAAGGGCTCTGACAGGCCCATGAGCATGTCTTAGAGGTATTTTTTTGTTGGATTTTTCAATGAGCCCATTGTTTTGGGAATGATAGGGTGGGGAGAATTTGTATGTTACCTGACATTCGCCCCACATAGACTTAATGTATGCAGATACAAGGTTGGTATCCCAGTCAGATACTTCCTCCTTGGGGAACCTCACTCAGATAAATATCCTCATCAGTGCCCTGGCCACTCTGGGTGTAGTCCCTATCCTGAGAGAGATAGCCTCCAGGTACCAGGTGGCATGATCCAGGATAACCTGTTGCTAAGTGCTGTCTTGGGATCAAGAGGCCCAACAATGTTGCTGCCCACCCTTTCAAAGGGGGTACCAATGACTGGAAGCAGAACCAGGGGAGCCTTGCACTTCTCTCCTGACTTCTTACCGGCCTGGCAGGTGGGATATGACCTAAAGAATGCATCTGAGGCTACCTTCATCGGAGACCAATAAAAGTGGGTGATAAACCTGCCAAAGGTCTTGCTTTGCTCCAGATGCCCTGCCAGGGGAAAATTATGAACCAGAAACAGCTCTAGTAGGAACGTCCTGTAGCACTGGGGGACAACAAACACACAGGCTGCACCAGGCCCACGAGCATTAAGCTCGCTGTACAAGAGACCATCCTCCCAGTAAATCAGGTGAGCACCAGAGGTGTCGGCAGCTGCCTGGACCTCAGACTGCTGCAGCAGGCCCTCTAGAGTAGGACACCCCTGCGCACTGCAGAAATCCTCCCTGATGGGTCCTCCATTTGTCTGTCAATTGGTCAGCTCAGGTAGGTTTCCAAGGGTGGTAATGTCCTCCCCTGTAGGTTCTGTGGCTTTGCCCTCAGGCTCAGCCTGCTCCTGGACCTTGGGAGTTTCAGGAGCAGATTTCCCACACCCCTTACCCTTCTTCTTTTTGGAAGGTACATGGACCATACTTCCAGGCTCCAAGTCCTTCTGAAGCCCTCTTTGGCAGTCATGGACAATGTGGTCAGGCACACCCACTCAGGCAATTGCGTCACACCGACTCAGGCAATCCCAAGATCTCCACATGAGACTGGAGCTCCACCTCTTTCCATGTCTTTACCGAGCAGACAATCCACATGCATGGGTGGATTCACAGCTATCCTCATGGACTCTGAGACATTGCCTAAATTCAAAAGGAAGCAGAGCCACTGGGTAGTGACTCTCATGTTTGTCAGCTACTACAACCAGCTGAACTACATGAGAGATTACCTGCTCTGAGGACACCAGATCACCCATGAAGGTAGTCATTCTGGATCCTGTGTCTGTCCAAGCCTTCACCCAGTTCCCAATGATGGTGGGCCACTGCCTGTACTTTTTAGTGTTACTAGGCATGTGTGCCTTTGGTACTCTCGCTCCGTCACTCAGGGGCACTAGGGTAACCCCTGTATTACCCAATACTAACTGGTTGTAAGTAATTTTCAATGCTTATGGCAGCACATTTAGTTGACCATTTGTGGTTTTGATTTTTTTAAATTCAATTTTCATTATTTCAGTTCTGGTCCTTCAGAATTCATTAGCCCAGACTTCCATCATCTTATTCAAACTTTCATATTTTTGGTGTAAGCTGTACTTGCCATGTGACAATAATGTTTATGTTTTTCAGTCCATGTAGAAAGCATTTCCACTATTAGGACTCTACTTTTCATTTTCCCTAGAATACCAAGTTCATGCTTGAATTTTCTAGTACTGATGATGACCTAGCATTCTTGGAGAAGTCGGAACATTGTTGAGAATTTCAGCTATCAAGACTAAAAATTCCTTTTGAATATTATATATAAACCTCTGGGAAGTTTATTTCCTGTTCTTTGCAATTTATTAAGTCTGAAATAGTCCTTTTTATTATGCACTTTTACGGTTTACGCTTGTGCATTGTGTGATCATTCAATGCACTGAGCACATTCTTTCTGGATTTATGGTACAGTTTCATAGTATATGCTTCCTGAATATACTTGAACTTCTTTGCAATGAACCTCTACAATTACAATCTACATGAATTCCTGATTTTGTACTCATTATTAATTGACTATATGGCCTATTAAGTATACCATCCTCAATGATTCAAACTATTGTTCTGTGCCATACAGAAGATGCCTCATAGAAAGATTGTTGCCATTCATGGACTTCCTGGAAGAGGGCTCAGTGGGCAGAGGGAGCCCATCCTTGGCAGTACATGACGGAGGACAATTTGTCTATGTGCTGCCAAATCAGAGCCCCATGTTCAATGGAGTTCCAGAGACTACTTTGCAGACTGCATCACTGTGCAAATTTTCCACTAAAACACAGGACAAGATAAGAGTGGTGTGTGTGGATGGTGGGGCTTTCAGCATAAAAGTGCAGGAAATATTTGTATAGATAAGCACAACTTGACAAAAGTCGACCCTGTCCCCTGGGTGATGTAGGTAACAAAGACTATTTAGTCTTATACATCATTGTTGAGGTAATTGAGGAATTTCATAGACAATGTCCTTGGTATTTAGAGATACTTTTGGAAAACGGGTGGCATTGTGAAGCAACATTAAGACTGGTTGTATGATGGAACCACACATGCCATTACTATGCATGCCTTAACAATGCCGTCATTACAACACAAGCGTCTTTACCAGACCTACCTTTACAACAAAAACGTTTACCACGCATATGCCTTCACCATGCATGTCTTAACAACGAAAATATAATTATAAAGGCATGCATGGTAAAGGCACATGCGTGGCAAAAATTTAAGAGGTAAGTATAATTACTAAATATATATATATATATAAACATATACACACATAGATGTAGATATATGTAAAGACATATACAGATATATACACACACACATACACATATATATATATATATACACACAGATAGATATATGTAAAGATATATACGTATATATATATACACACACATACATGCATGTTTGTGTATATCTATATCCTTATCTATGTATATATGTATACCCTTGCCACCCAAATACTCATACCCACCCTAAAACCTAAAAATGCCCCTGCCACCCAAAAATCCCATACCCACCCTAAACCCTAAAAATGCCCTTGCCACCCAAAAACCCATACCCACCATAAAAATAAAAACTCCCTTGCCACCCTAAAACCCATACTCACCTTAAGCCCTAAAAATGCCCTTGCAACCCAAAAACTCATACCCTCCCTAAACCCCCAAAATGCCCTTACCACCCATACCCATTCCAAAAACTAAAAACATCCTTGCCACCCAAAAAACCCATACCCACCCTGAAAGCTAAAAATGACTTTGCCATCCAAAAACCCATACCCATCATAATCCATAAAAACGTCCTTGCTACCCAAAAACCCATTCTCACCCTTAGCCCTAAAATACCCTTGCCACCCAAAAACCCATACCTGCCCTACGCCCAAATATGCCCTTGCCACTCAAAAACCCATACCCACTATAAACTATAAAAATACTCTTCCTACCCAAAAACCCATACCCACCCTAAAACCTAAAAATTACCTTGCCACCCAAAAACCCATACCCACCCTAGAGGTGTTCTTGCCACCCAAAAACCCATACCCACCCTAGAACCAAAAAAAAAACCTTGCCACCCATAAACCCATACCCACCCTAAAGTCTAAAACAACCTAGTTTCTATATAAAACAAACATGTTTTACTTGCCTACATCTTTTGCGCCATTTGATGAATCTTCACAAAGTTTTACAAAAAAAATTTACGATCACTTGAGCTGCTGTGTGGGGAGTTTCAGGGTGATCTGTCAAGCGGGGGCTGAGAAAAAGGGGGGTCCCAAAACGCTTTTTCCCCCATTCATTTTTCCATAGGGATTTTGAACAGTGATAGCGCCCAAACCACTTGGTCCAGAAAGAGAGAATTTTGTAATTTAGAGTAAATCCATTCAGTAGTTTTTGCAAAATTAAAGGAAATCCAAATTCATATATATAGAATTTCAAAGGATTTGCGACCCCTCCCGATCTTGTGATGAGATCTGATTGCCTGCCAACACTTCAACAAGGAAGTCTTGGCAGCCATCTTGGGACTCGACTTCAGCTGAGTCCAAGAGAGAAAAGATGTACGAAAACAAAAGGGGCCAAGGTAGGGAAACCCTTACCCCTTAGCTATGGTGCTGGGGACCAAGAGGTACCGGCCAAGAGCTAAAAAGTATTTTTCACAGCGATTCATGGCAGATCAAGTGAAAATTGAAAAAAAAAACAAGCGTGGGCACCTGCGCTTGTTTAACTGTAGCCCCCCGGGAGGCCTAAGTCCCAGAGGCATTTATATTTTATTGTGGGGGTCGCCACCTCCCCGGGGCAAATAAAATTATGTGTGTGGGGGGCCACTTAGTCGTCCGAAGCCCTGCGGACCCTCACCTCCCTGGGGCTTAAATACAGTTCAATGCTGGGGGCAGCGTGACACTCCCACAGCCCCAGGGACAGTCACCTCCCCATGGCTTAAATGCAATTCAATGCAGAGGGCTGCATGACCCCACCACAGACCTGGGGACCACCACGTCCCTGGGGCAAATATCAAGTTTAATGCAGGGGCCACATAGCCCACCCGTAGCCCCGGGGACCACCACCTCCCCAGGGCTATATTTAAATGGAATGCAGGGGGACCACACAGCTTCCCCAAACGCACCGCAGCATCGGGGACCACCACCTACTTAGGGCTATGCTTGTTGGAGGGGGCCTTGTGACCCCCCCTCGTGGAGCCACTGATGGCCCTGGGGATGACCACTGCCCCAGGGCCGGCTCTGCTATGTCCTGGTGAACTCACCCCTCAGACATAGCTGTTTGCTTTTGCTTGGTGGGAGCTTTGACAGCTCCTACCAAGCAAAATGAAACAAAGTCTACTTTCTGCAAGAGATAGCTGGCAAACTGCTCTCCCTTACAGAAAGCACAGTTTTCATCTGTCTTCCCTGCACACAAATATGCGTGCAGGGAAGACAGATGAAATCATTGCTTCCACATGCAGGGAGCTGCTACTTAAATCAGCTCCCTGCTTGTGGGAGCCAGCTAGGATCACGAGGGCCTTGAGGCTCCCCCGCGGCCCTGACACTCTCTCTCTCTTCCATCCTATAATGGGATGGAAGAGAGAAAGAGGGAGAGATTGTCATTGCAATGGTCTCTCCATGGAGTCACTATAGTAAGTAGTCACCTGTGCCATAATGGGCAAGGTCACAGACGCTCACACTGAAATTTGAGGGTTCTAGTCTAGGTGTGTCTGTGGTCATTTCCCTACTTTAATTTCTTTTAAACTTCAAAAGTTTAAGGTTCAGACTGAAAGAAGATCTTACTTTTCTTAATTGATAAATACATTTTTATTTTCAATTTGACTAGCAATATCTCATTCTAAGTATATCATACATCAAAGTCTGAAAAAAACTCTCTATCACCCTCCTTTTCACTTTCTTTCGATCTCTCTCAATTTTTCTTTTTCAATCTCTTTCACCCACTCACATATCCATTAAGACCCTTACACACACACTCACAGACTCACTCACACTCATGCTCCTACTCACAGACCCACTCGTACTCATGCACCCACTCCAAGACCCACTCAGACCCTCGTGCACCTACTCACAGCCCCACTCAGGCCCTCATAAATCCACTCACAGAACTACTCAGACACTCATACACCCACTCACAGACCCACTCTGACCTTTGTGCACCCACTCACAGACCCACTGAAACCCTTAATCATCCATTCACAGACCCACACAGAAACTGACGCACCCACTAAGACACTGATGCACCCACTCTCACCCCAATACACCCTCTCACATCTAGAGAGACAGGTCGTGGCCAACTTCCACCGCACACAACCTAAGGGCTGTGTGCATCGTGGGATTGGGTGGTTGGGGGGGTTGGCTGCAGGGTCTTGCCACAGGCCAGGCTCTGCGGCTAACCGCTGCTGTACTGTTGGATTAACGTATAGTAATAAAAATTACTTTACGTTAAAAAAAAATAGACATTCACTGAAAAACCCAAAGGTTACAGGGATGTTATAGCTAGCAAATATAAAGAAAAAAACATAGAAATTCACTTTAAAAAAAAAAGGCTACAGGGACGTTATTAGTAGGCTCACATTTTAAACAGGCCAAACTGTAGAAATTCACCTGTTATAGTTAGGGCACTGGAATTATACAATTGTGCAGAAGCGGTGAGTTCCGAATAATTATAGATTTGCTGCATTTGCCGCATAATTCATCATCTGCTGCATAGTCTGCAGATTTTAACAAAAAAAATTGTTTCTACCTCAAACGTTTGAAAAGTTGATAAAAATGCAGTAGCGCGTATTGTTGCGTGGGGGAAGGCCCTTCACAAAGCTAGACTGGTCACTTTTCTGTTGTTTATTGTCATATTTGGGTGTTAAATTGGAATTAATTAGCTGCAACCAAGGCCCAGACAGTATTACAGAGTTTTAGAGTGACCATGTAATGAAGTAAGATTATACTGAAATGTGCTGCATTATGCTGCATAATTTGCCTTTCCTTGCCACAGAATTTACTCAACCCTGCTGCATAATTGGGCCCTTTTCTGCTGCATAATTCCAGGGTCTCTGGTTATACTTAGAGCTATCTAAAGTCATTATAACTTGTGCCGTAAGGTAACTATAACCCACGCCCTCGCCATGCACTGCTAATTACCCCAGCTATTAGAACAATCATGACATCTTTTATAACATCATTGATACTATCACTGTAACATTTGTTGTAAAGTTATTCATAAAAAACTGTGCATGGCATTTAGGGGGTCATTCCGACCCCGTCAAATGTCCGCGGGGGTCATTACAACTTTCCCGCTGGGCCGGCGGGCGATCTCCAAAAGATCGCCCGCCGGCCAAGCGGGAAAGCCCCTGCAAAGAGGAAGCCGGCTCCGAATGGAGCGGGCGGATTTGCAGGGGTGCGACGGGTGCAGTGGCACCCGTCGCGATTTTCAGTGTCTGCAAAGCAGACACTGAAAATCTTTGTGGGGCCCTGTTAGGGGGCCCCTGCACTGCCCATGTCAGTGGCATGGGCAGTGCAGGGGCCCCCAGGGGCCCCACGACACCCGTTACCGCCAGCCTCTTCCTGGCAGTGTAAACCGCCAGGAACAGGCTGGCGGGAAGGGGGTCGGAATCCCCATGGCGGCGCTGCAAGCAGCGCCGCCATGGAGGATTCCCTGGGCCAGGGGAAAACCGGCGGGAAACCGCCGGTTCCCCTTTTCTGACCGCGGCTTTACCGCCGCGGTCAGAATGGCCCGGGAAGCACCGCCAGCCTGTTGGCGGTGCTTCCTCTGCCCACCACCCTGGCGGTTTGAAACCGCCAGGGTCGGAATGAGGGCCTTAGTCATTGTTCCTCCATGTTTATCTACTTCAGCTATTTCTCCATGCAACAATGTGATTTTGCAAGTCAGGTCAAGCAGACCAACGTTCCTTTTCTCACATGCATTCTGGTAATTGCAGTTTTACATAGCCATATTGAGAAAAATGTCTGCTTCGCCATTAATACTAAAACCGGTAACCCGAGCCAAAATATCAACTCATGTATCCACTTTGTGAGGAGTTAATCATTGTTCTTCCATGTTTTTCTTCTTCGGCTATTTTTGCATGTAACAATGTGATTCTGCAAGTCAGGTCGAGTAGACCAATGTTCCATTTCTCATAAGTGTACATAAAACTTCCTGTCGCAGTTGAGGCCATTCAGATTTGTAGTTTTAGATATACTTTGATTCCTTTCGTCTCAGTATACGTATTCGATCTCCTTTTTGGAGATTTAGGCACCCTGTCTATACAATAATAAGATAGAATTTTCCAGGTGGTCCCTGCATGTTCCTTATTTTTGTGCTCTGCCACAGCATAGGTTGGGTCCCTATTTTCTACTGCTCGAATATGTTCAGGGATTCTTTTTCACAGGGGACAGATAGTGCTCCTAATGTACTTGAAACCACATTTGCATTCTATGATATAGATTACATACATTGTTTCACAATTCATTCCCTGGTTAATGACCACTTCCACTCCTTTGACCTCATGTTTTTCCTGGAAGCATTTCTTGAAACCTTTGCTTACAGCATTCATCGATGTCGCTTCCTGCCTATCTTCAAAGTCGCTATTAAAATAATGTAAGCCACCAGCCAGCATTGCTCCCACATGCAGTGAGCAAGCCTTTCATCTGTTTTCCTGCTTGCTTGAGAGTTGGCAGGAAAACAGATGACAAGACCTCTCCCAGCAAGCGGGTGCAGTTTTTCTGTCCACTGAGAGTGGACTTAAAGTTTTCTCTTACTTGGTGGGAGTGTTGACAGCTCCCGGCAAATGAAAGCAAACTGCTATCTCCTGAGGGTGGGCACCTTGGGAGACAGGGAGGCAGCCCTGGGGGTTGGCGTCCCCATGGCCACTAATGGCTCCAGGAGGGGGGAGCGCAGCCACCTTCCTTCCTTCTTCAGTTGCAGCCCTTTTGTGGGCTGTGTTTGTGGCCCCCAGGAGGTGGTGGACCCTGGGGCCCTTAACAGCCAAGGAGGGGGGTCTGCACGCCCCCCCTTCCAATTTGCTGTTAAAGCCCCAGGGAGGTGGTGGTCCCCGGGGGTCCTTAGAACCTGTAGAGGAGGGTCCTATGTATTTTCACATTCCTAATGCCCTGATGAGGTAGTGGTCCTTGGGGTTCTGTTGAATGTAAGAAGGGAGTTCTTTTTTCTTTAATATTTAAAAAACTACTGAATGGATTTACACCAAATCACAAAAAGGGTGCTTTCTGACCCAAAAGCTACCTTTCTGACAAATTTGGTGTGCTTCTGTCCAGCTGTTCGGGCTGTAGTTGTGTCTAAAAATCCCTATGGAGATTGTATGGGGAAAAGGTGTTTTGGCACTACCCCTTTTTTCTAGGCCCCACTTGATGAATCGCTCTGAAACTTTCAACACAGCAGCTGAACTGACTGTCTTACTCGTTTTGAAAAATTTGGAAGATTCTTAAAACAGTGCCAAAGTTCTTGGCAAAACAAAAAAAGCTTTTCCTATGGAAACTAGGTCCTCACTATAACTACCTACTGGTACATATATATAAATAAAACACTTACTACATACCAGCAAAACACTTGTATTTACCTGTAAAACGTTTACCATACAAATGCTTTTATCATTCATGCGTTTAAAATGAAATTAGTTGTAAAGGCATGCATGGTAATGGCATATTAGTTGTAAAATCCTCCATGGTAAATGCATGCGTGGTAAAGACGTATGCATTGTAAAGGCATCCATGGTAAAGGCATGCCTGGTTCCGACCGCATTATAATTGCTGGTTCCGGTGAAGAGCCTATTGATCCAATAACCTGGTAAACATAACAAGGAATGTGTCCTTTGGAAGCAGACCTATTGCCGTAGAATGTGCCAACCTCTCAAAGAACACATGCAGAACATATTGAAAGCCCTAGGAAATATGATACTAGGTTTGTAATTGGCAGTCCTCGAGAAAAATCAATGACAAAAGCTTATTTCACTAAGGAAGGAGGCTCAGTGGTATTGTGGGCGCGTCCTACCTTATATTAGTTTTGATAATTTATTTTATAATGGGACACGTAGGGGTAACCAACCATCTACCCTCATGAGGTCGAATGAACCTTTAGACTCAGATAGGTGTGAGTGTTTGGCTCTGAACAAAATGAAGTGAACAATAAACAAAACAAAACAACATCATTATTAATCAACATTAGAGTCAGTAATTTATAAGCACCATGACCTATTTGGCCATGAATCGCCACACCAGTTTAGTAAAGTTCAAACATTTATTGCCCTTTAGATTAACAATGCTGAGATCACGTAAATCAAACGCAAATCCAGATTATAAAAATACATGAATAAGACAGGTTGACCAAACCTTCTACAGAATCTCAGCTTTGACAGAATATGAAACATAAGGCACTCATTGAATCCACTGAGTCAACACAGATGTATTATTCACAATCAGTTATTTTGCTCAACCGATTTCAGAATGTGACATTCTAACTATTACCCTAATTAGATGAAGCATATTGGACTTCATGCCAAAAAGAAGGCAAAAATTAATTTGGAAAACATCTATCTATGGCGATAGCAAAAATAGCAGTTGGGTTTCTAGAAGAGAAAACATGAAAACCTGCAGGGAAGACAAATCACAATCTGTGTTATACCTCTTCTTAATGGGTTCAGCAGGCAGAGAAGTATTTTTCAGTGGAGCATCTTCATGGTCAGCTTCAGTGGACAGTGACATATATGGGAACAGTTCAGTAATATTTGGCCTTAATGGCTCTGAACTGTCACTGGCACATAGCACATTATTTCACTAGCAGAAATAAAAGCACATCTGAATGCAGCCAGGAACAGGGGAGAACTGCACTCTAACAGCGTGGAAGAATTCTGCATAAGACTGATCACAGCAAAGGACAAAGCAAAAATCTCCCTCAAGTCTGAGCTTACATCACAATATTAAAGTCCAAAAAAGTAACTAGATACTCTGCCATTGGTTAGACTACAGGTTGGTTTTGGACAGAACCAATTAAAACTTAAGCACGTTTCTTCATGTTGCACTTCTTGTGTTCTTTTCTCCCTCATTGGTTCAGCTCCTTTCACTGCCATCACCAGTTTCCGTTGCAGAAATAAAATGTTTCAAACTACATAAAACTTAAAGCCGTTGTTTTCTGTGGAAAACTATCTGGTAGGAACTAAACAAAGGTTTCAACATTAGTACATTTCCCTCCACATCAACAGGATGCTTCAGGAAGGACAGAACAGTGGCAATGACGTTCCATTTATATCAGCAATTTCTAAGCATCACATTATTTCCTTCTGAATTTGTTTAATATAGTCCTTTTCAAAAACGCAATAAAATGTGCAGTGTACATTTCATAAAACTCAAACTATTTTTTTTCAGTACATGTAATTATTATTTTTTCATTACTCTCATTTAGTAAAACATAAAACACATTTAATTAGAGAGTGGTTTATTGTCATTTTCTAAATATCTGTGTCAATTATCAGTGTAGGCCTCATTTTCATTTCAGCCTTTCACTTTTAAACCCATGTTTCTCTTTCAGTTAATCATGCAATTTTATAAGTAATTTTCATACTCTAACAGTATGAAGGTAAGACCCTCACAGGTCCCAAAGAAAGTAGGAAAAAAAATAAAGCAATGACAAAACTTCCCATAAGTACCCCTTACACACAAAGCCAAACTCATGATAAGGGTGCAATATGCCATGTGCAAGCAAGAAAAATGGGACACACCTACTGGCTAGGGATTAAAATAGAGCCATCATTGCAGTTTGGATGGCCACTAAGACCCCTGGGCCTTGTGCTACAGAACTGGCTGCACTCTTGATAGCTACACCTTTGTTCTCATTAATTTTGGTAAGTGGTGGTGGCCTGAATGCTAGCCGTGGCTGAGTCCTGGTTCTACCTTTGGTTTGGTTTGTTCCTCCTTTGGGAACTGTGGATATTTTATTCTATTTCATTTTTGTGCATGTTGTTGTAGTCCCTAGTTAGGGGATCCTGGTGTCTCTTGTCTTTGTTAGCCTCTGTAGATCTGTTGTGCCAGTTAATGGGCTTGGCAGGTATTTGAGATGGTTCTTGCACTGTACCTGCATCTGGGTCCAATGGCTGGGCCTTCGTCTCCTTGTCAAATAGTGGAGCAGTGGTGCCCCAAGGCTGCTACCTTTTTGAGATTTCTTCCTGTTCTTGAGATTGATGGACCAGTGGTAGTTCCTTTCTTGGCTTATTGACTAAGGCAGGTTTCTAGTGGCTCTTTCTGCATTTAATTGTGGCTTTCTTTAGTGTGGTCACTTTACTCCTCTTGAAATACATGAGCTAATGTCCTGCAGATACTCCTTTGAATGTTTCTTTTCTCACTCCTTGTTGGTATTCCTGTTCCCTTGAGTCCTTGGTCTGGATATGCCAGGGTTGGTTTGTTACACATGGTGGTGCAGGGTTTTCCTGCTGCTCCCTACTTGGCTTGGGGCTTTGGTTGTTCTGGCAATGTTTTGCTGAGCCGTCTGACCTTCTCCTTCTATTTGGTTTGCAGGGACTGGTACACTTTCAGTCTCACTGTTGAGTACCTAGCAGTTCGGGATGCTTGATTGGTTGTCTGTGGACTGGGAGTTTCTCTTAGCTTCCCTGATTGGTCTTTGACTCATCTTCTGTTGGTTCTATGGTCTTGATAGTAACTATGTTTCAGACGTTTCTCTAGAGGATGTTTGACTGTCCTTGTTTCCTGTTGTTGCTTTATAAACTGAGCTGTATCAATACCTTAGGGCAGTGTTTCCCAAACTGTGTGCCACGGCACCCCGGTGCGCCGTTAGAAGTTGCTAGGGGCAGCGCGTGCATTATGGAAACATGCTGCATCTAGGCGGCTTTGATAACAGTGTTTACAGAGTCTTATAAACGACAGCATTATTCACAATGATCCCTTTTCTATCTGCTCCCTCGCGCACAATTATGACATTCGTGGTAAATCTCACTTACCGCCACGCTGACGGCCGCCAACTTACTGCCACCGCGGCGGAAATCCGTTCCCCATATTATGACACACACACACACACACCAATCCGCCACATCAAAGGTCAGTGATAAACTGTCTGTCTCAAAACCCACAATGGTACACCAACAGAACTACGCTTATCGCATTATGACCCACGAATCACCATGGCGGACATTCAACGGCAGTAAACCATTGGCGGGACATACCGCTGTGCTCACAATGAACACACACAAACAAAACAACACCACATTGGACAATTCAAACAACACACACCTGACACCCATACACATACCACACCCACACACCCACACCATTATAAAACACACACATTACCCACAACCCTTTAAGACTACAAAGCATTGCCAACAGAGAGACACCAAAACCACAGACACTAGTAGAGCCACACACTATTCACACCTATACACCACTCACGCACTCTACATAACACACCCCAACACATTACCCTACACACCCTCACATACACACCTCACACAACACCCATGGCACCACAGAGACACCCCCATTTCACAGAGGCGATGCTAAGGGTCATGGTGGAGGAAATTATCAGGGTAGAGCCACAGTTATTTGGAGCACAGGTGCAGCAGATATCTATAGCTAGGAAGATGGAGCTATGGCGGAGAATCTTGGACAGGGTCAACGCCGTGGGACAGCACCCCAGAACTAGTGATGACATCAGGAAGAGATGGAATGACCTATGGGGGAAGGTACGTTCCATTGCAGCAAGACACCAGCTCGCTGTACAGAGGACTGGCGGTGGACTACCACCTCCTCCCCACAACTAAAAGCATAGGAGGAGCAAGTCTTGGTAATCCTGCATCCTGAGGGCCTGGCCGGAGTAGGAGGAGGACTGGACTCTGGAAAGTCAAATCTCTACTACTACTACCCCCCTACTTGCATGCCATCACATACCCCCACCCTCACCCTCACTCCCATCACTCCACCACGTCCCACACACCCCACCATCACATCTCACTCATCCCAATACCAAGCCCTGCATGCTCTAACAATGCATGGACACTACTCACAGCCCTGCATGGACGCTTATCACAAAAGCATGCACACTATAGAGAATCAGCTATCCCACCATACACCAACTTACACAAGTGAAAGCTGCCAGGGCAAAGCCAACCAAAGAGGGCAAGCCACGGATGCACAATATGTCAGACACAGAAACAATAACACATCATTTACATCCCTGCAGGTACCCTAGACAATTTCAGAAGGGAAGAGGTGCCAGCACTATCCAGTGCCCCAAATGAAGAGGCCCACAGTGATGACAGCAACTCTGGTCTTCAGGATCTGGATGACCTGCCTGGCCCATCAGGGACCTCTGGACAGCCGGTTACCCGGGTCCAGTCACACACCACCACAGAGCGTTCCCCCATCCGGAAACACCACCACAGCACCAACCCAGCGTACCCACACCTCTGTCACCAGGACACGTCAATCAGCAGTGTGTCCACTCCTACAGGGACCCCAGGCCACACCTCATACCCAAGACAATCAGGGACCTGGGGTCAGTGGCAGTGGGCACACGGTTCAGGGGACAGAGGCACAGGCCAACAGGGAAACTGGGAGGAGTGCTGTGTGCCAGAGGGAGGACAGGCCCAGGGAACTGACTCTCCAGGAGGCACTTGCAGAGATCCTGGGAGCCTATCAACATTCCCAGGACATGATGGGCCAGATCCTGGACAATGTGCAGGAGAACAGGTGGCTGCAGGACGGACAGTACCAGGGGATCAGGGAGGACTTGCAGGCTATTATCAACACCCTGGTGTCCATTGCAGGGGTGCTGGCCGACATGGCCAACATTTAAAGGGAGGTAGTCTCACACCAGTGGGCCCCTGCCACTAGCCAGACTTCTGAACAGCCTTCCACCTCCGCTGCCGTTGTGGGCAGGAGGCCCTGCCACAGGCCCCACAAGCCACCAGCACCCCTCCCCCTGCAGAAGGTGAACCATCCCTCAAACTGTCCCTGCGATCCAGACAGAAGCCAGAGACACTTGCCAAGACCACAGCCAGGAAGTGAGACTCTCCTGATTGTCCCCCTTGTGTCTCACTCAGTCACCCAGTCCACCTTGAACTGCCATTGCTACAAGCAGACTGGAACAATACCCTGGACTTCCTCAATCATCACCCCATTGCATTTGCCCCTCCATATTGTAGCACCTCAATAAATACCCTTTTAAAAAAATACAATTTTGAAGTATGTCATGTATATCAAATATGTATTCATTGTAACAGGTACAAACATTGCAAATCAACTGTACAGAGAATGAGCATGGATTAATGACCTGTAGCTGGCTGCAGTTATTACACCAGGAGTATACGTGAGGTCACCAACATCTGCAAAATTAATTGCCAGAGGGAACAGTAAGTGGGCATAGAACTGGGGAATATCAGCATGCCAGTGACACAGACAATCAAACAAATGTCAATGAAATGTGAAGTAACACTGTCATACCTGTGTCATTGAAAGTATTGTCTGATGACAGATGTTATGTTGTCCTCATCCTCATCCTCTTCCTCCTCATCCTCACTGTCCACAGGGTCCACTGTTGGCACACAGGCATCTCCAGCCTCCCTCTCCTTCAGGAATGGGACATGGCATCTGGGGGCCAGGTTGTGCAACATGCAGCATGCCACCACTATCTGGCAGACCTTCTTTGGTGAGTAGCACAGGGATCCACCTGTCAGATGGAGGCACCGGAACCTGGCTCTGTAGTTGGCCCATCACATTTGGGATGCTGCTATTCCTCGGGACAAAGGCGTCATGCACCGACCCAGGATACTTAGCATTGGGGTAACCAGAGTCACCTGAAATATTGAGGGACAACTTTTAGCCACACACTATCTCATATGGCCCACACCATACCCAAACACCAACATATACTGGGTGGGAACTAGGGCTCACCTATTAGCCACACCCTGTGCCTCTGTAGTTGGCCCATCACATTTGGGATGCTGCTATTCCTCAGGACAAAGGCGTCATGCACCGACCCAGGATACTTAGCATTGACGTGGGAGATGTACTGGTCCGCCAGGCATATCATCTGTACATTCATAGAGTGAAAACTCACAAATGCTATCTGTGTTCCATCAATTACCCCAATTATGTTGGGAGATATGTCCCATTGCATAGAACTTGGCCTTCACTGTGGCCAAATCTTCAACCTGGGGGAAAACAATGTAGCTGCACATGTGTTTTATCAGGGCAGACAGCACTCTTGTCAGCACTATTGAGAACATTGGGTGTGACATTCCTGCTGCCAAGCCCACTGTCACTTGGAAAGAACCAGTTGTCAGGAAATGGAGAACTGATAGCACTTGCACAAAAGAGGGGACAACAGATATCAGGTCAGGCTCCAATTGGGCACACAACTCTGTGATTGTGGCCCTGTCCAGTCTATAGGTGAGGAGAATGTGCCTGTCCTCCAGTGTTGCCGAGTCCACCAGGGGTCTGTACACGGGGGTATGTCTCCCTCTCCTATTCATCCACTGCAGTAGCAATCTAAGGGACAAAAGAGAGAGGAGCCGGTCACAAATTGAACAATGGAGCTACAACAGAACTTTGGATCCTGTTAACTTGTAATGGGTCAGTGTTATATGTACAGTATGTCCTAATATCACCAGTGACGCAGTCATTTTCAAGGGCCTGCCCCCCCTGAAATGGCATCCGCCTGTCTTGCGTGGAGGGACAGGTGGAAGTGAGGTCATTCTGCTGACATCGTGCGCCGTTGCGGGAGGCGGTCGGGAACCGCCGTGCTTCTCCTCATTGGTTATAATTGGGCCCTATGGGTTACAGTGGCCAATGCAGTGATGGTATGCACTGCCACGGACGTGACTGCCATTTTCTTTCATATTCCTCACTTGCTGCCTGACCTTCCACAGGAGAGGATCAACACTGCATGTGCTGCTTTGAGCTGTGTCTGGAACCTACCATGACCCCTGGGACCGGGGAAAGGGCCCCAGCCTTCACATCGGAGGAGTTGGAGAAACTAGTGGAAGGGGTCCTACCCCAGTACGGACTGCTGCGTGGGCCTCCAGACCAACAGGTGAGTACACTGTGGGCACAATGCATGTGGCATGAATGCATGGAGTTGTTTGTGAGTGAAGGCCTTGTGTCAGGGGGTAGATGTCCTCTTGGCGGCGTACAGGTTGTGTGCTGGGCTATGTGTGTGTAGATGTTGATCGAAAGGGGTATGGCGGGCCATATGTGTAACAGGCAGGACTGTTTGTCTAATTCTATTTTCCTGTGTGTATTGCCTCTCCAGGTCAGTGCCCATCAAAAGAAGGATATATGGCATGCCATTGCCAAGGAGGTGCGGACCCTGGGGGTCTATGGCAGGCGGAGCACCCACTGTCTGAAACAGTGGGAGGACCTGAGATGCTGGGCACAGAAGACGGCAGAGGTCCAGCTGGGGATGGCCTCCCAACGAGGAAGGGGTGCACGTCGAACCCTGACCCCCCGATGGCCCGCATACTGGCGGTGGCCTATCCTGAGCTGGATGGGTGCTTGAGGGCATCACAGCCGCCACAAGGGAGTGAGTACAGTACCCATCATTACAACTTACGCATGGTAGGGTGGTATCCGGGTGGGGGATGTGGGTCAGTGGGTGCCCCTAGGCCAGGCCTGACATTGCAGCATAGGTCCCCTTGTGGCTATGGTTCTGGATGGAAAATCTTGCTACCTAGCTCGTAGGCATCCACTACTGGTCAGGGCTGGGTGGGTCCCAGGTGTGCTGCATTTTGTGGTGTGTGCCCCTCCCCATGCCTAGCCCGATAACTATTTCTCTGGTAGTGCTATGGCACATTGTGTAGGGCTGTTACCTGTGTGTGAGGGTGCTGTGTACGCCAACGGTGGTGTTGGTCCAGCCACTGACCAAGTGTATCCTTTGTCTCTCCCCCCCTTTTTCTTTTGTCAACCTGTCCTTATGTGCATTAGCATCATCTGGCAGAGGAGCACAGGCACCGGCGACGGAGGGAGCTGCATGCCACAGGACCCAGGAGGCAGAGTCCACCGACGCTGAGGGCACCAGTGGGACGGAGGGCGAGGGGAGCACCACGGTGAAGACTGGAAGGGACAGTTCTGACACAGATACCTCCTCCGATGGAAGCTCCCTGATGGTGGCAGACACTTCTGTGACCACTCCAGCTACAGATACAGCCACCACCCCATGTACCAGCACCAATCGCCCAGCAGCCCCTCAGCAAGCTGCCAGTGCCTGTCACCCAGGAGGGTGGGCATCTCCTTCGCCCCAGGCACCTCAGGCCCTGCCCCAGTTAGCCCTGCTGCCCTGAGTGAGGAGGCTATTGACCTCCTGAGATCCATCTCTGTAGGGCAGTCAACCATTGTGAATGCCATCCAGGGGCTGGCAGCCCAGATGCACCAATCTAATGCATTCCTGGAGGGCATTCACACTGGATTTCTGGCCCAACAGAGATCGATTCAGGCTCTGGCCACCTCTCTGATGGCAGCCATTGTCCATGTTCCCACTGTCCTCCCTCCAACTTCCACTGTCCAGTCCCATTCCCCTCAACCCCAACCTATCCCAAGTACACATACAGGCAAGCATGCCCACAAGACAACACCCAAGAGTGTCACAGGCAAACACAAGCACCACACTTCATCCCACAGGCACTCACACAAACGCCATCCAGTTGCAGAAACACCAACATACACTGTCTCCACTGTCTCCCCCTCTTCTTACTCCTCCTCCACCTCCCACCCAGTTCCATCCACACTCACACCTGCATGCACTACATCATCATCCAGTACCAGCATCACCAAACCAAGCAGAACACACAGCTCACTAGCAGACACCTCCAAAACAGCCATGCACACGTCCCCTGTGTCCGCTCCCACTGTGTCTGCCCCCCCTAAAGTACACAAACGCAAGTACTCAGACACCCAACAGCCATCCACCTCACAGCAGCATGCAGCCCATGCACCTGCACCCAAAAGCAGCAAACAGACACCTCCAACAACCACTCCCTAACCCTCCACTCTCATTCCTTCTCCTCTTCCCGCCCCAATATCCCTAGAAAACTGTTCCTATCCACCATTGACCTCTTCCCTACCCCTACCTCTGTCCTGCACGTATGGCCAGGGTAGGAAGAACCCAGCCAAGTACCTCAGCCACACAGTCCACGGGCCCAGTCATCACCACACCCACTTGTGGTGAAAAGGGAACCAGGCCACATGTCCTGAAGGTGAAGGAGCCTGCACCAGGCAGCCTCAAGAGAAAGGAGCCTGGCCCAGCTGCCAGGAAGACCAAGGAGCCTGCATCAGCAGGCAAGAAGGGTAAGGAGGCTTCCCCTGCTACCAGGAAGACAAAGGAGCCTGCCCCTGCTGCCAGGAAGACCAAGGAGCCTGCCCCTGCTGCCAGGAAGTCCAAGGAGCCTGCACCAGCAGGCAGGAAGGGAAAGGAGCCTGCACCAGCAGGCAGGAAGAACAAGGAGCCTGGGTAGGAACTGTGATGAGCCACTGCCACCAACCATGGTTGTGCAACCGTCCGAGGTGGCAGGGGATGGGCAGGAGCCTCCCCCCAGCAGCAGCACCACTACCACTGTGCAACCGTCCGAGGTTGCAGGGGATGGGCAGGAGCCTCCACCCAACAGCAGCATCACCACCCCTGTGCAACCGCCCTAGGTTGCAGGGGATGGGCAGGAGACTACCTCCACCAGCAGGACAACCACCACTGTGCAGCCATCACCACCGGCGGGCGGTATTTAATCCTGCGTCCATGGGCTGCTGTGCGGCCATCCACTCCAGGACCATTGGGTATGACACCCACCTGAGAGACTCTGACCTTGCACTCCACAGGACCAAGCACAGGGCAAGTTGCCCCCTCCAGAACAGTGGGTATGATGCCCATTTGCCCATCATTCCCCAGGATCAAGCACAGGGCATGTTGCCCCCTCCAGAACCAGTGGGTAAGACACCCACTTGCCCATCCCTCCCCAGGATCAAGCACAGGACACGTTGCCCCCTCCAGAACCAGTGAGTAAGACACCCACTTGCCCATCACTCCCCAGGATCAAACACAGGGCACGTTGGCCCCTCCAGAACCAGTGTGGGAGACACCCACTTGAGAGACTGTGGCCCATCACTCCCCAGGATCAAGCACAGGGCAGGTTGCCCCTACAGAACCAGTGGGTAAGACACCCACCTGAAAGACTGTGGCCCATCACTCCCCATGATCAAGCACAGGGCAGGTTGCCCCCCCCCCAGAATCTATTGTGGGAGACACCCACTCGAGAGACTGTGACCTATCACTCCCCAGGATCAAGCACAGGGCAGGTTCCCCCCTCCAGAACCAGTGGTCTTGTTACATCTCCTGGCTCAGGTGCCCCCGTCCTCCGTCCCCCTGAGGTGCCTGTCTATTTACCAACTGATGCCCCTGCAGTGTTCTCTCCGTGTTGAGGCAGGTGACATGTGTGGCCTTGGAATTTGACCTGCGGCCAAGGGGACTACGGACATTGTGGACTGGGCTGTGTCCCTTTTTCTGTAACTACTTATATATATATATATATTATCTTGCCTAACTTATTCATTCTACTATGTTAATCTTATTACATACACTTTTGTGAAATCGTTTTGTCCTTGCATTATTCAGCCGAGTTACGGGGTCAAATTGTTTTTGTAATGCATCTGGTTGTGTGTATGGTGTGTGTGTGGGGTGTGTGTTGTGCATGTGTGTGTCACTCTCTTTTTCCTCCCCCCCTTTGTGTGCTAGGCGGCTGTACTCACCGTCGTCGTCTTCGCCAGCATTAGTCATCGTGGTGAAGCAGAACATAGAAGAGCAGGGGAAAGGCATGCAATTCAGGTTCCATGGCGGTGTGGTTGTTCCCTGTGTCTTGAATGGTGAGACCTTTCTCTTCTGAGCTCAGTTTCTGCCAGGCTTTTGATGTCGTTGGTACCACCCCGGAAAATGTGGCGGTTTGCTGTGTCTTAATGTAGTGGGGTGATCTTTGACTTCCGCCTGGCTGTAGGTGGCTACCGCCGTGGTGCCTGTTGTATCCACCCTGGCGGTCGGTGTGGTACATTGGCTGTCTGTGGGAGATATCACCGCCATGGTCATAATTTGGCGATAGCTACCGCCAGCCTGTTGGTGGTATTATCACCACTTTATCACCCACCACCAGGGTCGTAATGAGGGCATATGTCTTTAAAAAATAAGCCATTAAAAAATTAATAGGAGCACAGTTCAACCGGCAGACAGCATCAGCCTTGAACATTTGTGTTACATAAATGTCTCCATCCGGTTTCCTTTCAAGCACATTAATCGATACAATAAAAATGAACAGCATAATGGAAAAGATCACATTTTAGGAAAAAGGAAGAAACAGAAGACAGAGAAAAATCATGCCAGTGGTGCAAGGTTTAAAAGCCACATTTCTTCATCTGCCACGGCAACGAGCCCAAAGGTCCAGTAAATTAGTTTTATTTTTGCTAACTTAAACACACAAAAATGACCATTAATCTTTATTAATAAATCTACTCTAACAATCTCAATTGGTCCCTGTATAGGTGAAATAATTAGATGTGTTTGTCTGTTCATGTATTGGCTTGACAGCCCTTTCCATCATTCTGAGGAGAGGGGATATTAAAAGCTTGCTGAGGGTGCTCTGACTTCTCTTGAGTGTGCTTGGTTGATACCAAAGAGATAACACCAAGGAACTCTGTTTTATTTATATCCGGCTATGTTCATTGATATACAGGAATCCATAGTTAAGACATATTTTATTTATTTATTGTGTCCTTTTATAAAGTGCTACTAACTACCTTGCAGTATCCTTATAGGCCTTTCAGGTAGGGGTACAAATAGGCATGGTGAATATTATATAGTACATTTGCAGGAATTCAGTGAGGGGGAACCAGATGATCCTACAATAGATTAGGAAAGTGTGAGGTCACACCATCTATCAAAACAGGAGCACAGCTAATAATAATGCAGGAAGTGCAGAGGTCCAAGTGGCCAACTGTACCCCAATAACCACTGGACTTTTCCCCAAACCTGGGGATGGTGAGCCCATTTACTTGAATGGAGTAGGGCCATTTGACTTTTACTACTCTACTGTCCCAGACAAGACTATAAAGCTTTGGAGAAGTTTGAAAGTCCTGGGAGCCTTGCTGAGGGAAGCAAAGTTGATATTTGGCTCCTAACCAGATATGAACATGTTCAAACAAGAGTACTGTATACGGTCTAACATGTTTATACTGAACCCGATTTTCCTTCCTGCAGTTAATATAATCAATGTGTTTTATGGTACACATACTGGAGAGAGTGTTTTTTGCTTGCAGTTAATCTACAATGCCCTGTTTTTCTGAATTCTGAATTATTATCACGTCCCAACTTGAACCACACTGAGCACAGGAAGCAAGCATACCCAAACTTCCTAAGAAGAGCTCCCTTACATCTTTCTTCCATTCACCCATCCTTTTAGCCTTGTATCTATCCATCCAGTCATCTGTCCATCCGTACACATTGACATGCACCCATCAACACAACTCTCCTTTAACCATCCACCCATCAATATATCCACCCATCATCCATTCATCCTTCCATCCTCTCACTTCCTTCCTCCATCCTCTCACACATCTATCCACTGTTCCTCTGATCTTCCATCCATTAGCCCTTTCATCTATTGATCCTGTCACTCTTCCACCCATCCTTTCACCCTTCATCCATTCTTCCTTTCGGTCTTCCATTGTTTAATAATTTTACCCTTCCGTCCATTCATTAATACTTCCTTCTTTTCACTCTCATGTTTCCTTTCACCTTTTCTTCCTTTCATTGTTCTTTCTTTCATTTCACCTTTGTACGTTCTGTTATTTGTACCCCTTTTGTATCTAGCCATCTTATTTATCTCCTCTTTACTTTTTGTTTCCTACATGTCATGCAGACAGTGTGCATTCCGAGGGTGCTGGTGTGCAACAGCATTGGCTCGGCTCCCTTAATGGAGCCGAGTCAATGCCGTGGCACTGTTTCCACTGGTCTGACCGGCAGAACCATTGTAATACAGTGTTTCTACCGGTCAGCCTCGTGGAAACATCACAATACGGCTGAGGAGGAGACTGTCAGTATGGCAGCAGCCTCCTCCCTGCAGCTTTGGCGGTCAGCCAAAGTCATAATCAGGCCCTAAGTCTAAAGGAAAGCCTACATTTTGAGGTGGATCTCTGAGAGTAAGTATAATTTGTGTGTCCGCACACAACTGAAACCACCTGAGATACATCAGCTGTCTGATACTCGTCCTTCTTGTTCTGTCCAGGTCTCATTTGACAGACAGTAGGAGAGTGTTCTGACCGCAGATAAGAAGAGTACATGAAACTGAGAAAGGATTCATAATGCTCGTCTGATGTAAAGTTCAAGCAGAAGGAAAAACCTCCTTAGTTCAAACCCCAATGTACAAAGAAAAAGGTTGTGGCCATAACCGCCAAACATGCCTCAAATCCTGAGAACCATTCTCCTGAATGGGAAATGGGTGATGACTCTCCTCAACAATGCAGCAGAGGTCTCCTTACTCAGCAGGACTCTCCAGGAGTTCCTGGCAGTGAAAGCAACTGAGCAATATGTTACAGTTGAGACCACGGATAGGCACATGGCCCCTCCAGATCTGCTCTATGATTTAGACATCCAAATTGAGGTTGACATTCCACAAACTACGCGTGTAATTTTTTGGAACAATTTACATTATCCTATGACATTCTCTTAGCAGAGGTCGATTGGTCCCCAGAGTTTGTCCACTCTTCCCCGCAAGGTGAGGTAGTAATCCTTCCTTCTTTCTCTGCCCTTGTTCCTGAGGAATCACACAAGCTTATGCAGTGAAATGGGCTCTTTCTCAAGCCCCAGTATTATACTACAATCGTGTAGGCTGGGCTAAGGACTCTCCTTATCACATGGTACCCTTGTCGTCCAGCCCGCAAGCACAACCACAATATCCTATTAAACGGGATGCTAAAGCACCCGTTACGGACATCCTATCCCAGTTAGATTACTAGGGAGTAATAGAACCCTGTTGCTCCCAAATGAACAATCAACATTTTCCTATTTTGAAACTGGATCATTCCTATTGAATAGTCTTAGATCACAGACATTTGCATATTCATACATGCACTTTTGCAATACAAAACACACACATTATAGCACTTATTAATAATATTGTCCGTAAAAATACAAAACAACCTTGGATATTCCCAACATTTTTTCAGTCAAAATCTAGCTCCCAAGAGTAGGGACTTAACATATTTCTCCAAGCTTGGCTTTCAGCATCACTTTGCACGACTGCCCATAAGGTACAAGAGCAGTCCAGGGCTGTTTGCTGCCCATATTGTGTCAATTTTTCACGATATTGACCCAGATGCATTATCTTATGTAGATGGTAGCGGCATAATGGATGATGAGTTGGACACACACTTAGCCAGAGTGGATCACGTACTTTTCCGGTTTGCTACCATTGGCTACAACTTTCATTTTAAGATATCTCACCTTGCATTTTTCAGTGTCATATTCTTGGGATATGAACTCACAAACTAAGGCAAAAGCCTTTCACCTCACTTCTTAGAGAAGTGTGCACTCCTACTACCACCTAATACTCTTTGAAAGCTACAATCGTTTTGGGGTTTCATTAATTTTGGCAGGATATACATTCCTGACTATGCTCAATGCATAAAGCCTTTGTATGAATTAATACACTCAGATTTTTCCAGTTCACATTGGACATCTGACCACACTGATATACTCAGATCACTACACTCTGACTTGCTTGCTACATGACGTTTACATACCTGTGTCAACACTATAAACCTTGTCATCCACATAATTGTGGGTGCGTTTGGGTTTCCTTACATTTCCTTCAACGAGGGTGAAACAGTGCAGACTGCATATAAATCACATATGTATTCCAATGCGGAAATGCATTTTGGATCCACTCAGAAAATACTGACTGCGGTACAGAATGTCATCCTAAATGAACGGCCTCTTGCTGAAGGATAATTGTCATTACACCACTTCCAGCCTTAAAGGCTGTTACAAAAGCTAGGGTTCCAAATGCTAAAGCCTTGCATTCTAGATGGATTCAGTGGGCAACATCTTTAACAGCCACGGATGTCGACTTTGGCCCTCATTATGAACATGGTGGTCTGTTCTGCACGCCGGAGGTGGCGGAAGAAACCGGCAACAGAGGAGCGGTCCGGACCACCAAATAATGAACCAAACTAAACTCACACATCCCGCGCACCACCCACCGCCAGGAAAGGAGTCCCGCTGTTGATGGCAGAGACCGCCCACAAGCCGTCGGAAAGGCCCAACCCACTCATCAAATAATGAACCACCATTCCGCCGCCAGTTCCGGGGCGGGAACCACCGCCACACACAGCCAGGTGAAGAAGAAACAAATAGAAGGAAACACTCACAGGAGGCCAACAAAATGTGCAGCGGCAGCCATGAACAGAGAGCTGCAGATCATGTCAGCCTTGCTCCTTGCCATATATTTACACGACTGAGACCGCCGACGAAGACGACGACGGTAAGTACCGCAACCTACGACACAAGGGAGGAAAGGGCAAAGTTACATACCCACCCACACCACCCACCCCGCAAAGCCCCCCAACCCTTCCCAGCATCAATAGTCAGACACTCCACACCAAGAGGGACGTACCTCACTGAAGGTCACTGCAACTTGGCCATAGGACATACAATAGCACCACAGCCATAAATTATTTAAACAAACACCAGGGTGGAACTGCGTGCAGCCCAAACACAGGCCACACAGAAACTTTATTCAGTAGCTCACTGAGCTAAATGATGATAGCAGGGCCAATGGCCAGTCCATAAAAAGTCAATTTTCCTTGGCCACAACTGGCCACACCTGACTCCCACAACTGCTGGGTACTCCACTCAACAGGGCACCATAGGGGGATCCAGGCACCTCATGGAATGGGGTGGGGATTTACGACGGGGTGGGACCTTGACTTGCGTGAGGAGGTTGGAGGGGGGTGGGCTTCTCCTTTGAAGGGGGTGGGGGTTATTTGGCTCAGGCGGAGCAGGATGCCTTAGGCTCTGAGCGGGCCTTCTTCTTAACTGGAGAATGGGCACGGGAATGGGAAGGCTGGACTGGGGTGGGCTGCGATGTAGAAGGAGCGGAAAGGGCAAGGAGGTTGGGCACGTTTCGGGACAAGACGGGGTGGTTCAGTGGGTTCGAACAAGTCTACACGGGAGAGGAAACATTTCTTGGGAGCAATTGGGGTGGGCGTGGATGAGGGCGTGGGAGTGGAGGCAGAGGGAGTTGATGTATGGGGTGAGGTGTGCATGTAGTGGGTGCCGGTGACTGCTCAGTATGCTGTGGTGGATGTCTGATGGGTGGGTGTCTTGGTGCATTTGAGTGTTTTGGGAGGTGGGAGAAGACAGACAGCTAGTGTGGATGTATGTTGGGTGGGTGTCTGCAAGTCGGGTGAGTGTGCTGCATGTGTCAACTACAGTGGAGGTGGTGAGTGCAGGTGTGGTGTATGAGGTGCATGTATGGATGTCTGCTTTTGTGGTGAGTGCAGGAAGAGGAGCAGTAACAGTGAGTGAAGGTGCAGTCCATGAGGGTGTGCATGTAGAGGGGATGCGGAAGAGGTGGGCACACTGGGAGAAGTGGACGTTTTTGTGTGTGCAGGTGTCTGTTGGCTGTGTGAATGCTTGTGGTGGGAGGTGTGGTGCTTGTGTTTGGAAGTGTGTTTTTTGTTTGTTGATGTGCTTGACTGCGTGTCTGAATGTGTGCCTTGGACGGGTGAAGGGAGTGGGGTTTTAAGGGATAGAGGAGGTTGGAGGGGGGATGGAATGGCCAGGGAAACTGGCTGCCGTCTAAGAGGAGGCCTGAGCCTGAAAAGATCTCTGTAGGGCAGACACAGCACCGTGAATGCCATCCAGATAGGCATTAGTCTGCTGCACCTCTGATGCTAGCCCCTGGATGGCATTGACGATGGTTGTCTGCCCTACAGTGATGGTTCTCAGAAGGTCAATAGCCTCCTCTGTGAGGGCAGCAGGGCTGACTGGTGAAGGGGAGGAGGTGCCTGGGGCGAAGGAGGTGGGCGGGCACGGCCAACTCGGTGGGGAGCAGAAGGGAGGGCGCTTATGGTATGGGTGGTGGCGGAAGATCTCCCGGTCGTGATTTGTCCACTAGTGTCCGCCACCGCCGGAGGACCCCCATCGGAGGACGTTTCAGAGTCACTACCCCCTGTGGTAGTAGCCTCCCCCATGGAAGTCCCCTCGCCCTCTCACCCACTGGTCCCCTGGGCATCCGTTGTCTCTGCCTCTAAAGATCAGTGGGCCGCTGTCTCCCCACTAGCCAGTGCCTCAGCTCCCTCGCCTGATGTTGATGCTGTACAAGACACACAAAAGAGAACAGGGATGGAGAGACAAAACAGGAGAGACACTTGTAAGTAGCTGAATGCTGATACACAATGGCCAGACATACACCTACCCAGCAGACACACCCAACAGGCAGCACCGTGCTCTAGGCCCATGACCATGGCCATGACTACTGAGCAGTATAGTGACCTGCACCCATATCCTGTCATTGCATTGAAGCTGAGGTAGGTGAAACCTGACAGGGACACCCCTACACCCTTTGGGGAGCAGACAGTAGCTGTACACCAATCAAAAACCCTGCTCCAAGAACCATGAGCCCTAACACACACACACTCATCCTTCCAGGCTGAAGTATGGGCTGTGAGTACTCACCCCCTTGTGACTGCTGTGCAGCCTTCAAGCACACAGCCAGGTCTGGGTACGCCACCGCCAGGATCCTTCGCATGAGGAGGGTCAGTGCCCGACTGGCACCCCTACAACGTTGGGAGGACTTCCCGAGCTGGGCCTCACTGATCTTCTGCACCCAGCGCCGCAGGTCCTCCCACCTCTTACGACAGTGAGTGCTCCGCCGGTTGTAGACCCCCAGGGTCCGTACCTCCTTTGCGATGGCATGCCAATGTGCCCTCTTCTGGTGGGCGCTGACCTAGTAGGGAGACACAGAGAAGAAACACAGAGGTCAGTCACCTGCACAATGGCAATAGCTGGCTGATTGTTAGACATAGGACAGACAGTACTCCCAGACATGCAGGACAGTGGCACGCAGCATTCCATGCACCAAGCCCCATCCTGGCTCACAGGAGCGCACATCAGAGCAATCCACTCCATCCATTACACACACAGTGCCCCCCAAACCCGGACTCACCTGTACCTCTGGCCGGCCGTAGAGTCTACCATACAGGGGCAGGACCCCTTCCACCAGTTTCTCCAGTTCTTCCTGGGTGAAGGTCGGGGCCCTTTCCCCTGCATCATGTGGAACATCCATAGCCAGAGGCAGGCCACAGCAGTACACGGAGTGGAGTACTTGTCCGCACAGGATCAGGGAGTCAAGTGATCACACGATGACGAGCGTGCGTACGTTCCACGGCGGAATGCACCATCACCGCCGGCGGCGATCATGATACGCCAGGATTCCCCATTGGCATCCATGTTATCCAATGAGGGCGCGAACAGCGGTCAACACCACTGTACGCTGTGACGTCAACCGCTAGCGGTCTTAGGTCACTTCCACAACGAAGGGGCAGAACTACATTAGGCAGACATTTTGACATCACCTAATTCAATTTAGTCACAATGCTGCGCCTACTAGCCATATGAAGCACATATGTCTCTATCCATAGAGTATATAAGCACACATAATTTACTCCGTTCCCTCTTAGTGATGTCAATGTACATCTGTCAGGTTGCAGTTATTGTACAGACACTACTATGAAGAATGCAGTGAATGTGTTTAGCAAATATGCCAGTGCATGTGTGCACATGACTCCTTGTTCTTAACCCTCACAGGTACCGACCCTTGTGGCGAGGAAGGGCACCATCTGTGTACAGACCACTTGTGGATATGGTGGAGCGTCAGATCATTATCACTTACAGACTAACATGTGCAACTATTCAGGACCTATGTGCATTACTGGATCCTGCACTGACTCCCGGAAATCGTAATCAGCATGCCATTCCAACTGAGGTGCAGGTGCTCTCTGCACTCCATTACCTGGACACAGGCTCATTTCAAGTGACAGTGGGCATGGGTGCTGGTTTCTCACAGCCAATGTTCAGCGAGGTACTTACAAGATTTCTGAATGCATTTGTACAACATCTGCAATCCTATATGCGATTCCCCCAAAGTGCTGAGCTCCCTGCCATCAAGTCAGACTTCTATGCCTTTGCAAACATTCCCCATGTTATTGGTGCCATCGATGGAACCCACATACCCATCATTCCCCCAAGAGTGAGTGAACAGGTGTACAGAAACAGGAAGAACTTTCACTCCATGAACATCCAATTGGTATGTACAGCAGACCAGTACATATCCCATGTGAGTGCCATGTCTCCAGGTTCAGTCCATGATTCATTTGTTTTGAGGAACAGTAGTGTGCCATAAAAGATGGAACAACTCCAAGAGGACAGAGGGTGGATCATAGGTAAGTGTGCCTGTCACTAACTGACACATTGCAGAAAAACAGCCTGTCAGACTAAGGACATTCCAATGATGACTCTGTATTGACCATTTCTCTAGGTGATTCTGGCTATCCAAACTTGTGTTGGCTCCTGACACCATTGAGGAATCCCAGGACGGATGCAGAAAGGAAATACAATGAGGCCCATGGACATACTAGGAGGGTGATAGAGCGTACTATAGGTCTCCTGAAGGCTAGATTCCGGTGCCTACATATCTCTGGGGGTTCCCTGGCCTATGGGCCTGATAAGGTGTGTAGGATAGTCGTGGTGTGCTGCATGCTGCACAACGTGGCAGTGAGACATTCAATCCCCCTTTTGGAGGTGGAGGGTGCTATAGGTCCTGATCTGTTACCTCAGAGAGGTGAGGAGAGTGATGGTGAAAATGAAGAAGGGGAAGATGTCAACTCCAGAAACCAATTGATACAACTCTACTTCCTATAACTGTCTGTAACTTCAGCCTGTATATGTGGTTAGTGACTGATACTGTAAGTGTGCCATGCCAACTAGGGGGAATTGGTCATGATATGCGAGTCCTCTTCAGCATGGTACAGACAGACAATATAAGCATTCCCTTCTTGACTATTTTGAAACACACTGTACCACAAGCATGCACAATTTGACAATAAAGTTTATCCCTGCCTGTTGCATCATTACTCCACTTTGTTCAACATTGAAGACAGGGGACAGTGTTACAGGTGTGATATGTTGTTTATTGGTGGAATACAGTGAAATGTGCTATGTACAGTAATGGAAGTCGTTATGGTTGGGTGTCCTCAAAACCGACTTGGTGGTAGGCCTGTTTGATATCATAGGTGGGTCCTATTTGTAGTTTAGTACATTATTTTGCCCTCAGCTAAGTGCAGTTGGTGAATGGGTGGGATGGTTGCTTGGCAGTAGTAGCAGTGTCAATTGTTGGAAGGGGGCTTGTTCTTAGCTGGGTTTCCAGTGCCATATCTTGACCTGAGACTACGTTTGGGCGCCTGCTGTGAAGCTACTTGGGGTGATTTGGTTGGCCCTTGTGATTCCTGGGAGGGTATTTCCTGTGCTGTTTCAGCTGCTTGGGACAACTGTTGCTGGTTGTCCAGGGCTGTTGTGGGAGCCTTTTGTCCGGTGTGGGTGTCTGAGGGTTTGTTGACCAACTGCAGCAGTGCTCCAGCAATGGTGGCCATTGTGGCATTGTGTTCTTTCCACTGCTCCATGGCCTGTTGGTGGTGTTCCAGCTGCATCCTTTGACTTTGCTCCAGGGTGGTTACAATCTGTGCCAACCTGTCTTGGGTATGTTGGTATGCCCCCAATATTTCTGCAATGATGTCCTGGGCTGCTGCATCTATCCGGTGCCCTACCCCCTGACCCACTGGGGCACTTGACCTTGCCCTGGCCCCCTGTGCCTGTGTCCCCTGCACAGGTCTTGACGTGCCACTAGTACTGGGGCCCTCGTCTTCGTGCATGTTGGGGGTGTGAGACTGTGGCCTCTGTTGCTGTGATCTACCTATTTGTGCCCTGGGTCCACTGGTGTGGGCACACCTCCCCTGGCCTGCTGGTCTTGACTGGGTGTTAGGGATGACAGTGTTTTCCTGGGTGGGGCTGCTGCATGATGAGCATCCAGGGCTGTGTCAGGGGCCTGCCTTGCTCATCAGTGTCCAGGGATCCTTCACCGGTGTCCTGTGATGTGCCTCTGTCTCCCTGGAAGGCTGTGGCACTCCTTGTCCCTTCCATTAGGGTTGCATGGGTGGTGGTGCCTGTTGGGGGACATAGAAATGTTTGTTACATATGCAGGAGGGTTTGAGGTGGGCTGTACTGTGCAATTTAGTGCTGGTGTGCCTTTCAGTGGCCTTCATGGGTGCCTTTGTGAGGTGGACATTGCATTTAGTGGCAGTAGTGGAGTTACATTGTGGTGGGGGTTATTATTCCATTGTGGGTACGTGCAGGGGTGGGTGGCTGTGCACAGGGGGAGTGATGTGGGCCTGGTAGTGAGTTGTGGGTGATGCAGGGTGGTGGATGTGGTGGGTAATGGCTGGGAGGGGTATGGGTCTAGGTGGGTGTTGGTGGGGTGGGGTGGGGTGGTGCATGCATTACAGGTATGGTGTATATGGGGTAAATGCAGACGACTTACCCAAGTCCATTCCTCCAGTGAGTCCAATGAGTCCCTCTGGGTGCAGGATGGCGAGTACCTTCTCCTCCCAGTCGGTGTAGTTGGGCGGTGTTGGTGGCGGTCCTCCCACAGTCTTCTGCACTGCGATGTGGTGCCTCGATGCCGTGGCCCGGACCTTCCCCCGCAGGTCATTCCATCTCTTGCGGATGTCATCCCTGGTGCGTGGATGGTGTCCCACTGCATTCACCCTGTTGACAATAGTCTGCCACAGCTCCATTTTCCGGGCGATGGGTGTGTGCTGCACCTCAGAACCGAATATTTGTGGCTCCACTTTTAGGATCTCGTCCACCATAGTCCTTAGCTCCCTTTCGGTGAAGCATGGATTTGTTTTTGGGGGGGGGATATGGTGAGGGTGGTCGATGGTGTCGGGACTGGGGACGGTGTTTGGGTGCTCCAATGTGGGTCACTATGCGTGTCCTGTCTGCTGGCGTTCTCTGTCTGGCTCTGGTGCTCTCCGTCTTCTGGTCCTGGTTTCCTTGCAAGGGATTGTGGGGTGTGTCTGGGGGTGTTTTATGGTGTTCTGGATGTGTGTCAGGTGTGTGGGTGCTAAGCCTATCCAATGTGTGCACTGGTTGCTGTTGGGCACACTTGCCACCTGTGGCGGTCGCAGCCGCCAATGGTCATCCGGCCTCCACTGTCCGTTGAGGTGATATGTGCATCATCATTTGGAGGGCAGGATGTGGGTGTGCTTGGCGGTGGTGGGGTGGGGTGGGCCGGGATTCCCGCCGACAGGGTCCTGGCGGGGAGTGGGGGTGTGGGAATGTTTGGCGGGGTTGGGTTTTTTGTTCATTATATGGCAGGTTTCCATTCGCTGCCGCCGGCACGGAGGTCGGCGGTCTTTCCCGCCATGTTCATAATGACCGCCATTGTCTTTGACCCGTTTTTACAGCCACAAGAAGTTTTGCAATATGAGCATGTTTACCCCACGCCCACCAACATTTTGCCTTTTGAACAGTATAAATGTATAGTTTATACTGATGGTTCAGCTAAGCCTGCTATAGGGACTAAACACCAGTATTTGGTGGCATGCTCTTCCGTTCATAGTGTTGAGTTGGACTGTAAATTCCAACCCCAGAAAACTCACACACAGACTCTAGGGAACTCTACTGTGCAGTTAGCTGAATTGAAAGCTTCAATTTTGGGGCACTCGAAAATAGGGATCCTGAATTCCCTACACTTATCGTGTTTTTCAATTATTCTAAAGGTAATACTACAAAGCAGAAAATTATTTGGGTGAAGGTGGCAGACCTCAAAGACAGGATTCCACAGACTCATGTTGTACGTACATTGGGTCATCATTGTGTGGGAACAGTTGTAGGGAATTCATTTGCTGATGAAGCGGCAAAATTGGCAGTTGCAACTGCTGCTGTAGCTGCGATTACATGTTTGCAAGCACGCATTGACAAAGATATACTGGCAGCCGTAAATGCTACAAGCAACAACACTCCCTTACCTAAGGGCTTTCAAGCCAAATATACATACCATTTAAGTGAACATAATATACCCTATGTTACAGTCCCTGGAGTTGGTGATCAGCTGATTCCCA
The DNA here is from genome assembly GCF_031143425.1 of Pleurodeles waltl. Classification (NCBI taxonomy): domain Eukaryota; kingdom Metazoa; phylum Chordata; class Amphibia; order Caudata; family Salamandridae; genus Pleurodeles; species Pleurodeles waltl. Next base: position 728,872,446 of record NC_090436.1, read on the forward strand.
ACTTAGACAGCAGGCTAGCTTTAGTAAAAGCTGAGCATGAAGGTGTTTCTGCTCATGCTGGTGTGGTGACTACAATTTCACTGCTACAGCAGTGTTATTGATGGCATGGCTTATACACAAAGGCCAAGAAATATGTCCTTTGTTGTGACATCTGTCAACAATTAAGTGCTCTACAGTAGCACACCCACTGCAGACACACCTGTTCATTTCGAGCAAATCATTCGGCTGCGTTTATTTGGAACATGCAGGTCCTAAAAATCAGATACTGCATTTAAATGTATCCTTCTTGCAATTGATTCTTGCTCTAGATTCCTATGGATGTGGCCATAGCATTTGGCTGACATTTGAACCTTTATTAAAGATTTGCAAGTCTTTGTAGGAGCTTATGCATGCAGTGTTTTCTGCTCATGCAAGGGCCCTGCTTTCACATCCAAAACATACATGGACTCCATGTCTTTGTTAGGTGTACAGGTGCATTATTCTTCACCATACAGGCCTGAGATCCAGACAATGTGGGGGCTGCTGTGAGAAGGGCCTCTTTTTGACACAGTTAGCCCCCACTTTTTGCCTGGTATTTGATGTGGTTTCAAAGTTGTTAGTGCCCAGGGCCCCTGCTAACCAGGGTCCCTGGTTGTGATGCATTGGCACAATTGGAAACACCTTTAGGTGCCACTGTACGTCCCTAGTAAATGCTACTAAGGTACCCAGGGCATGAGGTATTACGGGTTTGTCCCTGAGGGCAGCAGCACAGATTGCGCCACCCTCAGGGACCATGCATCCAGGTTCACCCAGCACTGTCATTGCAAGCTGAGTGTCCTGGTGCAATCCTAAATTGCAAAACTGACACAGCAAACATCTTGTGGGCCCTGTCCACTATACACTGCACTCAATATATGTAAGGCACTCCTCTGGCAGGCCTTCCAGCCCTAAGGCAGGGGGCACTATACTACATGTGTGGGCATAGATGCATGAGAAATAGATTTCTACAGTGTCCCTGCCAAACCTGGAGCATAGTAATTGAACAGAGTAGCCATTTTACATGAATGTGCAGGATACTGGTCAGTACGAGTTTCACAGCTACATAATGGCCACTCTGCACCCTGGGTCGTTTGGTATCAAATGACTCAAAATGATAAATCGAAACTGGTACCAGCATTAGATATATTACAAAATGTACCCAGTCACCACCTTAGAGGTACCCTCTGCAAAAACTAACTACTCTGGCATGATTGTTGGCCCATCACAACCAGCCTGCCACCACCAGACAGGGTTCTGGAACCCTGGGATGAGAGCCTGTGTTCTCTGGGTCCAAAGAACAAAGCCCTTCCTTACACCTCCTCCCCCAGGAATGTGCGCTGCCGTGCCAGCGAGCTTCAAAGGGCTTACTGCTTTTGAAACTCAACCTACAGCCCTGCCGCTAGCAGCAGATGTCTGCCCTCGTTGAAACACACACTTTGGTGGGAGCAACAATGGGAAAATGCACACAGGAGAAGTGGACATTCCCTGCTTTCACCACCACTATGGTGTTGCATGCAAGGTGACTCCTACATTTCATTTTCCTCCATCTTGCATGGTAGGGAAATAGCCTATCAGGGATGAGGAAGTAACCTCTGCCCACAGGAACTGGTCACATAGTGGGTATAGCCACCTTAAGGTAAATGACCCATTGGCCACTATTAGTTACTCCCCTAAACGCCCACTAAGTGAAGAATTTAGTGGGCACCAGTAGACCTGCAGATGAAATTCCAAGGACACAAGAAGACCAGCAACAAAGAAGACCCAAGGCTTGAGAACTGCATTCCTTCTGCACAAAGAAAAAGGTGCCAAACCCTGCCCGTTGCACCCAGGACTCGACAATCACCACTGAGGGGTTGCTCACAAATCGGATGGACTCTAAAAATCCCCAGAAGACCTCCACTTTTCTGAAAATTGCCGAAGATCACCCTCCAGAGTGAAGGCCTCACTCTTTTGCAACAAAGACCCAAGAGCAGTTAAGTCCAGTTCACTGACTGGCTGCTGACCAAGGAACCAGACACCGCAGCTAGATAAATTTTCACCTGATGAACCTGGAGGCCAAACCCTGAAAGTGTGGCAAGTTTGGTGGCACTGCATCCTTCAGTGACTGAACCTTGCAATGGCCCAAGGTACTGGTCACTCAATGTCAGACACCAAGAAGAAAAATCCACTCCGAATTCCAAAAGGACCAGGAGGAAGGTCCAGTCGAGGGACTTCAGAAACCACCACAACCACCCACTAGAGTGGCCCTGCTGAACTGCAAGCGATCCTCAAAGTAACCTATCTCCTGCTTCCAAGGGCACCTTTGTGCACAGCTCTTGGCTTATCTATCTGCACTGCACCTGTCCTCCCTGGGCCCTGCACCGGAGAACCAGCTGTCCTCTAAGGGTCCCCCATCCCTTGCAACCTCTACATTACAAGGGGACCCAGACTCACTTTGAAGTCCGCCTGTGAGTTGCTTTTCCAAGTGGTCATTGACAGTGGTCCTGCACCAGCTCCAAGGGCTTTTCAGCATCTCTTCCCACCAAAAACGGGAACCGCCCAAGCTCCTACAGCTGGCCCGCAGGATGTCTTGATGACCTCAACCTACATGCAAAAGGAGACATCAGTAAACGCATTGCACAATTTTATATGCATTTTAAAAGTTTTCACCCATGGATTCCTATGGTGCGTAATTACGCACAAAAAGACTATTTATTTTTGATAAATTTTGAACAATCATAACTTAAAAAGTACTTACTCAATTCTGATGACATTGGTCGTACAAATTATATAAAAATCTGAAGTATTTTTGTAAATTGGTCTTGAGTTATTCATTTGAGTGTGTGTTTTCATTTATTGATACTGTGAGAACAACAAATGATTTGCACGTCTCCAAGATTGGCATAACTGCTTGATGAAGCTACCATAAAAATGAGAGCATTAGGTGGTCTAGTTTTACCTCTGTAAACCAACGTGTGGTTTCCCGGACTTTCTGCACAGTGTGCTGGTTTGTACACTACATAGAGGGCCAGTCTCCAACAGCTGCCACGACCTTTGACGTAAACGATCGTTGTGCTGTCTTGCAGGATTTGCAATATGCAAGCGACCAGTTGAAGACGTCTGCCTCTGCCAGGATCAAGGAGCAACCAGAGCCTTTGGCCGGATCCCCTAAAGGGGGCAATCGTCAAAAAGAAGGTCACGGTGAAGAAGGAGTTCGGCCCCGCATACCATTCTCCTATGCCAATCTTAGGCATACACATTACAAGAACTGTAATTTTGCCACTGCTTGCTGGTTCCAAAGACAGTTGTTTTGGCTCCATGGTACATGTCAAATTACATCACGTGGCCGATACTAAATAGTAGGCTCCAAGGAGTCCTTGGTAGTTCCCTAATTCCTCTCGCTATCATACAGGAAATTCCTCTGCAACACGTGAGCACCACTGAAGCTCTTTCTACACAGCTGGGGGGTCCAGGAATCACATTTGTTACTTCCAATTTTCTCTGCAAATACCACTCACAATATAGCTATGAGTACTGTACTTCCTGCAATATCTTATGTTGATTATTTGATTTATACAGATCCACCCCTTGGTGACTCTATCAGTTCCTTATTACCAACTGTGGCTCCCATTGTCGACAGAGTGGTTCTAGTTATTTTGTGGGTATAGATGACTTTTCATCACATTCTTATGACTCTTCCATCATATCAGAGACTACACCTATGAAACTTTGTGTTTTCTTTACATGGCTAAAACATACTTATTTGGTTCCACCTGTTGTAGTTTAATAGCGATTAGATTAAGCATTAGCGGAAGACATCTTGTATTTAGTAACTATTGTGAACATTTCGCGGAATCCATTTTGTATTCATGGCAGCTATTTTCTCTGCCACATGTTGCCATGTGCTCACCATGTGCTCTGTCCTACCTTTCTGTTAACTACTCTTGAAAATCTGCCTAGTGACAAGTTATATTTAGCATCTCCCACTTTCGCACATGCCCAGTAAGGTCTGCAGCTGTTAGTCCTTGAAAACTGTTAGCCCCTCCTACCTGTCGACTGTGCATTTCTACATGACCTTATATGTATATAAGTCTTGCTTCTATAACTGTACCACCTCCTTTTAGCCCCTGCGTGGATATAAAAGGACCATGCTCTCTCAGTTCAGTGTGCTACTTCAGACATTACCGAAGGGTGCTGGTTGAATTGTAGTACCACCTCATGAGGTTTAAGAAACTTTGGGCCAGATGTAGGAAGCACTTTGCGAGTCGCAAACGGCAAAATTTGCCGTTTGCGACTCGCAAATGCGTGTTTCCTATGCAGAAATGCATTTTGCGAGTCGTTACCGACTCGCAAAATGCATTTCCGAATCGCAAATAGGAAGGGGTGTTCCCTTCCTATTTGCGATTCGCAATGGTATGCAATTCCATTTGTGACCGCTTATGCGGTCGCAAATGGAGTCGCAGTTACCATCCACTTGAAGTGGATGGTAACCCATTCGCAAATGGGAAGGGGTCCCCATGGGACCCCTTCCCCTTTGTGAATGGACCCCAAAATATTTTTTCAGGGCAGGGAGTGGTCCAAGGGACCACTCCCTGCCCTGAAAAAACCGAAACAAAAGGTTTCGGATTTTTTGAAATGCAGCTTGTTTTCCCTTAGGGAAAACGGGCTACATTTAAAAAAAAAAAAAAACTGCTTTATTGAAAAGCAGGTCGCTAACATGGAGGCCTGCTGACTACAGCAGGCCTCCATGTTAGCGAGTGCCTATACTCGCTATGGGGCCGCAATTTGCGACCCACCTCATGAATATACATGAGGTGGGTCATTGCGACCCCATAGCGAGTTGCAGTCGGTGTCTGAGACACCGTACTGCATAGCAATTTGCGAGTTGCAAATTGCGAGTCGGAAGGACTCGCAATTTGCAACTCGCAAATTGCTTCCTTCCTACATCTGGCCCTTTGTCTTTTATTTCAGTTCCTGTGCCAACTTCTTCCTATATGGTCTGAGTACTTTGTGCAGAGAAGGGTGAACCCCTTGCACTAGTAGGCCTTGCTGAGGCTTACTTCAACAAATTGGCACCCGAACAGGGACTCATCGACGACTCGGACGCCCAACGGATTGGTCGAGACAAAGGATTGGGATCTCGCTACGGACGATCAATGCCTGAGGAGTCCCGAGTCTTGGCAACCACAGCGTTTTTCCCTTCTTTCTGATTTGACCATCCAGGTGGCGCCAGTCCTTGATTGAGATCCTTTTTGTTCATTCGTCATGCAGTGACCATTTGGTCGATTTTAGAACTTGGCAGTTGGAACCTGGACACCCTGTGATTGATAAGAGCCGTTTTACGGCACTTGCTGTGGGTTTTGATGCCTTTGTTTGGTAATGAAGTTTAGCACTACTTACTGTGGCTCTCGTGTTTTGGGTGACTAGTCAATTTGTGTCCTTTGAATTGATATATAAATTGCAATTTATATAAGCAGGTAATGAGGAGAATTTTCTCCAATTTAATTTTGATTTGAACGGCACCTTAAGTGCTACTTTGATTATAATATTGCATATTCTGCACTATTTTTGGCATGCCTGTTTTTAGCGCACTTCATAGGATGTGTTGCTTTTGTAATGGTACCAATTTGAGAATGAAGAATCGCAACCGGCACCCCCAGAGGGGACGCCCAATAGAGATATGTATGTTAAACATGGTCTTTCTTCTATAATGTACAGCACATTATGGAATAAATACACCTGTGCGGATCCTGAGTTACGTTGGCCTATGCATGGGTCATTTGATTTGCGAAAGATTGAGTATGTGGAACAATGTATGTGTAAGCGAAAGTCTAGGCAAGATATGTTTGACTGTATACGAATGTGGGAGAAAGAAGTGCGTGGACGGGTGAATCGTGAGCAAACGCTGCTTGAGAAAGAGCAGAGGAAGAATGTATATGTGAAAGCATTGGAAATGAGAAAGAAAGAATTAAATGACTTAAAGGAGCTAGAAGAGAAAGAACATAAATTACAGGTAACTGGCCAATACACCGTTAGGCAACCTCTCTATCCTATCCTTAATAAACCACACGATGATTTTTTGTTACTAGATCGCCCTCCACCTCCGTATGTTGTTCCTTCTGCCCCTCATGAGTTAGCTAAGGTCTCCGGTTCGGAGCAACAGAAGATGCAAGACAGTCGCTCTATGTTGCCTGCTGACCGTGCGTCTGAGCTTAGAGCTATTGCTCGTAAAACAATTCGTAGCGGTGTCTCTGCTTCTGAACTTTTAGACAACATGAAAGGGTGGACAGAAAAGGAGCAACTTTATTTTACTGAGGCATTTGGCTCAGAAGTTATTGAACTATTTCGGAAATATTCTGATGAGTTAGAGCCCGATGATGTAGCAGCTGATCATAAGCAAATGCGTGATGGTCTTTTTGTTTTCTCCCAGGTGGCTGATGCAATCAGGCGTTTGGTGAAATTATGTGTTGTGGCAGTCCGTTTGCAAGTGGAGAAGAGGGCTGTGGACGTTGTTGTACGGACATCTCAGACCGGCGAGGTGCAAGCTTCGATCTTTGGAAAAGGTAAGACTATGATAGTTCACGCGAAACCAATGCGGGAGGCCGCGCCTTTGTATGTTCCTCCTAAAGGATTGGGTACATGTGATGATAAAACTTCTGTTGATGCTAAGGGTTATTTTATTTATAATTGGGTGTATACTCCTTGGAATAGGGCAGATGTAATGGCACTTAAAGCAGCATTACCTGATCTGCGGTAAAATTCAGCCGCCTTTTATGAGGAAGTTGAGGGAGCAATTAGTTCTTGTACTATGACTTTAGCTGACATTGATTTATTTTTCGGATTGATATTACCGCCAGATATGTGGAGAACTGTTCGTAAAATTGATGATCATGTAGTTTTTGGGGCATCATGGAAAGAATTAGAACAGATGGACGGGGATAGGGAACCTGAGAAAAAGCCATATCAGTTGATTCTAGATCTTCCTGCAGCCATATTAGTTAAGTTAAAAACGATTATTCCCCCTAAAAAGATAGATTGGACTGTTTTAGCGTCTTGTAAGCAAAAGGCAGATGAATCGGTCTCTGATTTCTTTACACGCTTTGAAGAAGCATTTCATGATTTTAGCGGGCAGTTATTGTCAGATGATACGGGCAGACATTTGTTTGTCGATAAATATGTCGCAAATCTGTTACCAGGAATAGCTAGCCGTCTAAAAGCTAGTGAAAGTTCATGGACTACCTCTACTCCGGTTTCTCTTTTGACTATGGCTCAGTATTATGAACGTCAGGAATTAGAACCAAAAGGTAGCGAGGATAAAAAGATTAAAGAATTAAAGATGAAAGTTATGTTCGAATTTGTCTGTTGATCAGTGTGCGTATTGAAAGAAATTTGGGCATTGGGCTGCCGATTGTCCAGCACTACGTGTTCAGCAGTGTTTACGTGGTCGGGGACAAATGACAAATTGCTCAGGATATTCAGGACCTAGAAGAAGCATGAGTGATCATGCTAGGGTTGATGCTAATGTACGAGGGCAGGATGGGTTTAACACTTTTGATAGACGGAACCAATACCAGATGTCTAACCATGTGCAGCCTGATTTCCAAGATTCTGCTTATGCATAGGATTGCCTAGGATGGGGTAAGGAATCAGTTGAAGTTCCAGTAGATCAGAGGGGTCCCTATGTTACAGCACATGTTTTGGGTTCTACTGGTCAGTTTCTGGTTGATACAGGAGCTACTCGTAGTGCCTTGTCTAAACAATTGATTCCAAGGGCTCCCCTGTCTGGCTTAACCATTACATCGATAGGTTTCGATGGAACACCTTCCCCTAGCCCATTGTCACAACCACTTGCATTCCATGTTGATAAATTTACTTCTCCATGTCCATTTTTGCTTTCTCCAAATACACCAGACAATATTGTGGGTCTTGATATGCTCAAGTATTTCAGGGCTACAATACGATGCTCTCCTGAAGGGGTGCGTGTTATTTTGAATGATAATCATCCTGTGATGGAAAGAGTTTGTCTTGTTAAAGAGGATATTGCATTAGCTTCACTCCCTAGTACTTTGTGGGCTACTTCAGATACTGATGTGGGACAAATGATTATTCCACCGGTACATATTAGTGTCAAGGAGGGAGCTGTATTGCCACGTTTGCCTCAATACAAAATTTCACAGGAGGGCGAAGAAGCACTCACACGAATTGTGCATGATCTTATTGCAGTTGGAGTTGTTGAGGAAGTTCTGTATAATGTTTGTAACAGTCCGATTCTTCCTATTCTGAAAAAGGATACTGATACCGGGATTTACCGATTCATTATTGATTTACGAGAAGTCAATAAGATTGTGATACCACAATATCCTGTGGTATCTGACATCACGACACTTCTTACTTTGGTTCCCCCGACAGCAACTACGTTCTCTGTGATAGACTTGAAGAATGCTTTCTTTTCGATCCCTATTCATCCTGACAGCTGATATTTGTTTGGTTTTACTTTGAATAAACAATCACATAGATTTTGAAGAGTTCCTCAAGGCTATACTGAGAGTCCAAGTATTTATAGTCAAGCGTTAAAACGACAACTTGATTCTTTTGTTTTGCCTGAAGGTGTGGCTCTCATACAATGTCGATGATATTTTGTTGGCAGCTGATACCCCTGAGCAATGTGAAAAGTGCACTTTGTCCTTACTTTCTTTTCTTGCTTCACACCATCATAAAGTGTCACGAAAGAAATTGCAATATTGTAGACCAAAGGTAACCTATTTAGGTCACCTTTTGTCTAAGGAGGGCCGTGCACTTACATCAGATCGTATTCAATCAATTTTGGACACACCAGTACCCTCTACTCAGAAAGATGTTTGTGCATTCCTTGGTCTTAATTCTTTTTGTAGGCAATGGATATTAGGGTTTTCACACATTGTCAAACCTTTGCTAGCACTTTTGACTAAAGATACTCCAATGCCCCTCCCATGGACAGATGAATGTGAGACTGCTTTCCGGCAGCTACGACAAGCCCTTTGTTCAGCACCAGTGTTAGGTACTCCAGATTACATGAAGCCTTTTGCACTTTACGTACATGAGAAAGATGGATGTGCATTGTCAGTTTTAGTACAGACACATGGCGATAAGCAGCGTCCCTGTGCATATTTTTCAGCAGTACTTGACCCTGTCGCTCGAGCGTTGCCTGGGTGTTTTCATTCAGTTGCCACAACAGCTGTGTCAATAAGTCAGAGTGAAGGGATAGTTTTGTCACATAAGCTGTTGGTGTTAGTACCCCTTGCGGTTGATGCTCTTTTAAATCAAAGAAAGACACAACATTTAACAAGCGCTCGCATGACAGGATATGAATTGACATTGCTGGCTCCTCACATTACACTGAAGAGATGTGCAACACTAAATCCAGCCACTTTGTTACCATATCCGGTGACTCAGCCTCAGTCACAAGAAACACATGATTGTAAATTCCTTACCGAAGAACAGACAAAGGGTCGTATTGATTTACAAGATACGCCCCTTCCAGATGTAGACGGGGAACTGTGGGTTGATGGGTCTTGTTTGAAGTTGCCAGACGGTACGACCTCAGCGGCATATGCAATCACCACAATACACACGGTAGTGGAGACATCTCTCATACCACAGAAGTCAGCTCAAGCAGCTGAACTAATAGCTTTGACACGAGCATGTGAGCTTAGTACTGACTTATGTGTGAACATTTATACAGACAGCCGCTATGCTTTTGGAGTGGCTCATAATTTTGGTTTGCTTTGGAAGGAGAGAGGCTTTCTCACATCCCACGGGATGCAGATAATGCACAGAGAATTAGTGCATAACCTCTTGACTGCATTGACATATCCAAAGAAACTAGCTATTGTGAAATGTAGTGCACACAAGAAAGTGACCGATAAGATAGGGCAAGGTAATGCTCTTGCAGACCGCGTAGCACGTGAGACTGCGATGCAGCGAAGTACTACTTCTATGTATGTAGTGAAGTCACAAGCTGAACGTTGGCATAATGCTAGACAAGACGTATTAGATATACAGAAATCTGCTTCTGTGAAAGAACGTGAGCAATGGTCTGAAGAAGGAGAATTGGATGATGAGGGCTGTTGACGGAATAAGCAGATGGATAAATGGAAATTGCCTATAGCTTTTGCACAACCTATGGTTCAGCTGGCACATGGGCTGGCACATGTTGGAGCTTCAACAATAACAAAGTTGCTTACGCAGGTTTTGGAGCATCCAGAAATTTCCAGTACAGCTAAGAGAGTAGTACAGTCTTGTTTGATCTGTTTACAATACAATCCTGGAAAAGGGACACGTACTCCTGGGGAGGGTTTGCTACACCAACTGCACCTTTTGAAGTTCTACAAATGGATTATATTCAGCTTGAACGCTGCAACAATTTAAAGTATGTCTTGGTGGTGGTATGTGCCTTCAGTAAATGGATAGAGGCGTACCCCACAAAGGATAATCCTGCCATTACCACAGCGAAGGTGCTTTTGAAAGAATTTTTCCCTAGGTTTGGTGTTTGCAGACTTTTATGGAATGATAACGGACCTCATATTGTTGGAGAAGTTATTAAGTAAGTCCTGAAAGGATTAGGGATCAAACAGAAGTTCCATGCGGTTTTCCACCCACAATCAGCAGGGTTGGTGGAAAGGTATAATGCTACTTTGAAGCTGAAGTTAGCGAAGATACAGGCTTCCACATCCTTAACTTGGCCGGATGCATCACCGTTGGCATTGTTGTCTATTAGGTCAGTGCCACACTCTCGAATCGGCCTTAGTCCTTATGAAGTGGTTTTTGGGAGGCCAATGAACATTTGGGGAGTTCCTAAGCCAAATTCTGTATATGATGTACCTTGTGTCCTGATGAATGATTATTTGGCACAGTTAACCGACAATTTGGTTTCTATTCATCAACAGGTTCGAGAAGCACTTCCTGACAGATCTACAGGTGAAGGCCATGAACTCCGACCTGGTGACCAGGTGATGATTAAGTCCTTTGAAAGATCAAGCAGCTTGGAACCAAGGTGGCGAGGCCCAGAACAGGTGCTCCTTGCGACAAGGACAGCAGTTCGAGTGACGAACCGAAAGAATTGGGTCCATAGTACTCACTGCAAGAGAGTGCTACCTACCTTGGTGGAACCTGCTGTGCTGACCGATCATCGAGAGATTTTGACTACGGAGAAAGGCCGTGCTATATCACCTGACGAATCTGCAGAGGTCTTCCCGGACCATACGACTTCTGGAGTGTGGCGATATAATTTGAGACCGAGGAAAGAATCTGATTTTTTTTTTTTTTTAAATGGTTGAGCTACCGCCCTAGGCTAGTGAAACGGAGAGCCAATGTGGCAAGGAGGGGGGATCACCCATGCATTAGAGTAGTGACACCCGTCTTGGCCCGTGGTGAAGAAATCAGCGGCTGCCCAGAGATAAGAGCTCCAACGATTGTTTTTAATTAATTTCTGAAAGGGTCGATTATCACTGTTGCTAAAATGAATAACAAACTGATCTTTAGTACTGTGGGGTTTGTTGTTGTTTTGGTGGTCATAGCAATAATCACTTGGTTTGTTGAAAAGAAGGCTCCTGCTCATGAGTTTTTTGTTGTCACTACTCCAGTACCAGAGGATCACTATTACTTTACGCTTCCCTATCAGGAGCAGAAGCACCGTCAATCGTACTTCAATAATACTTTCATTCAGATGTTGCATCATACTCATAATGCTACAAATACTACTAACTGTTGGGTATGTGGAATGATACCTGCGCATCAAAATAAAGGAGGAACACCTTTCATTCCTCTTCCTTTTTCACACAATGATTCTTGTCAAGCTTGGTATACGCTTTTGTTTGCATCTGGAAAACGTACAGAGGGTGGACTTCTTTTTCGCCTTAATAAAGTATGCTACCAAGACAAAGATGGGTATCCCCAAGCCAAAGGAACTAAATGGGAATGGGAAGAGTATCAACCGGACAATGTTTCAATACCATATGTCTTCACAAATATAAGAGACTCTGACAAGAAAGAACAATTTGTGATTTCTGTTACAAAAACTAAAGCAGATTTATGTATACGTAGCATTGGGCGAATTCTAGTAGGGATAAGCGATTGTACCTTGATTTTAACTATTGAGGGTGTAAATAATAGTAGTTTTACAGCTTCACATAATACATATTTTGTTTGTGGTAACTATGGATATTACCAACTACTTGTTGGGTGGTCAGGTGTGTGTTATGTATCTTTTCTATTACCCCCTGTGTTTTTGGCCCCTGCATCATATCACCGAGATTTTAAACTGTTCAATGACATCATTAAAAATAGATATAAAAAGACAATAAGTACAAATGAGGTAGACCAAACGGACACTAGCCTGCAACAATATGTTGATTTTAATTTAGGGTTGTTCTCCTTTGTGGGTGCTGCGTTAAACAGTAGGAAAGTGAGACGATTGACTAGGGTTGTGGAAGCTGTTACCAATCAGGCAGCTCTGGCACTTGGGAATATTACAGAGGAGCTCCAAATTGCGAGGATTGTAGCGCTCCAAAATCGTATGGTACTAGATGTGATATTAGCTGATCGAGGTGGTGCATCATCGGTAGTAGTTGCTGTGTTTTTATTCCAGATCACTCACCTTCAGTATATGATGCAATATCTAAATTGCATAAAATTGCTGCAGAAATCCACACAGAGACTGGTACTTGGACCTTTTCTGGATGGTTTTGGGCTCTTGTTTCCGCTTGGGGCTGGAAACTACTGACTATCCTGTGTGTAATGATTGTAATATTTTTCACATGCTGTATCTGTATTCAGTGTGGTCCAATGTTCTGCTCCATGTGTATTACTGGTTGTATGCCTACCAAAAGAAATATTACAGAAATGAAAGCACAACACATGTTAGATAAGGAAATAGCTGAAATGATGAGCATAAATATACAAGATGAATATTTAGATTATCCCAGAAAGACGAATGTCTTCAGCTAATGCTGAAAGGGTCGTCTGTTGTAGTTTAATAGCGATTAGATTAAGCATTAGCGGAAGACATCTTGTATTTAGTAACTATTGTGAACATTTCGCGGAATCCATTTTGTATTCTTGGCAGCCATTTTCTCTGCCACATGCTGCCATGTGCCCACCATGTGCTCTGTCCTACCTTTCTGTTAACTACTCTTGAAAATCTACCTAGTGACAAGTTATATTTAGCATCTCCCACTTTCGCACATGCCCAGTAAGGTCTGCAGCTGTTAGTCCTTGAAAACTGTTAGCCCCTCCTATCTGTCGACTGTGCATTTCCACATGACCTTATATGTATAGAAGTCTTGCTTCTATAATTGTACCACCTCCTTTTAGCCCCTGCGTGGGTATAAAAGGACCATGCCCTCTCAGTTCAGTGTGCTACTTCAGACATTACCGAAGGGTGCTGTTTGAATTGTAGTACCACCTCATGAGGTTTAATAAACTTTATCTTTTATTTCAGTTTCTGTGCCAACTTCTTCCTATATGGTCTGAGGACTTTGTGCAGAGAAGGGTGAACCCCTTGCACTAGTAGGCCTTGCTGAGGCTTACTTCAACACACCTTGGATATTAATTTGGATTATCCTAGCCTTGATTATTTTTCCTTTGGATTGGATTTGTGACTGTCTTTTTCTTGTTAATCAACGGCCACTACCTCCCAGAATGTTCAGTCACAGAACTAGTGGAGGAGCTGCTGACGCATCATTCTTCTTCCCATAGACTGACAAAAGACTTGTCCCGTGTGAACATTTCAGCCGTGACGGTAACAGCTGGAATTGTTTGGGATAAAGTTGCCTTACATGTCTTCTGCCCCACTGAGATTCTGCAGATTCCACATGTATTCAAAATAGCCATGGGTGACATCATTGTACGTGGGTTACATTCTAATGATTGGGATATTGATACTGTTAATGCAATGTTGTGTGAGTTAGAATGCAATACTGTCTTCGAAGATGAGATCTTTATTTAAATTAGCCAACTATGGAGACATGTTCTGTTACCATCATGACGGACAGCACTATTTACATAGAGCTAATATTAAGCGCACAATGTTCAATTATACACTGTGGGAACATTGTCCAATTCCCATTTTGCCAGTCACAATATAACTGACCCGATATCCTTCTATTTTAACCCGCTCAATGCCCACACTACTTCCCTAGTGCGGGTCATGACCAGTGGCCGACACCAGGGAGTGGGATAAAAAAATATTTTTTTTTTCCAAAAATCCCCGGGAGACACAGAAGATCCAACCTGCCCCTTTGTGACGTCATGCACTGTCTTGTTTTCCCCATTGGAGGCCACTTCCGGCTCCGATGGGGAAAATGGCCCAAAACGGCTCTCCCCTTTCAAACGAGGCCTTCCTGAACAGGTTTCCAGGCCCTCGATTGCAGCACAGCTGCAATGGAGGGCCAGGAAACCCCACTAGACACCAGGGATTTCACTTGGGGGGTTTAACCCCTCGACAAATGGGGCACCCCCCACCTCCCATCAGATCACTTAGGTTACATAGGACAGCTCTGACATAGGATCAGAGACTGAGACAGCAGGTACTGAGACAGCATCTGAGGGATAGGACAATGGCGCAGACTCTGGGAGTGATTTTTCAGTTGGATACGTCCAATTCGATAAGTCCTCTTCCAGTAATTATGAGGGAGGTGATGAGGACAGTCCTGCTGTTCCTTCGCAAGCACAGTCTGTGCAACCAGACAATAGCAAGTTAGCCCAACCCAGAGAGCAGGTGAATGCAGCGGCAAGCACAGAGAGAGAGTGCTCTGTTGGGAGCCCCCAATTTAGTTCAGCCCCAAATTCCACCGCCTAAATCGTATTGTGGAGACATCAAAATTATATATCACAAAACAAACTGGTTTTGTAAGTTAGGCACCTGTGTTTTTGGTCCTGGGCTCGGCGGCCATATAGGGAAACATAATAAACCCAGACATTTCTGGAAACTAGACATCTGGGGGAGTCCACAGAGGTGTGACCTGTGTGGATTCCCCAAAGTTTACTTACCCAGAATACCGTGCAAAGCAGAAATGTTGAATAAAAACTCTATTTTCTTTTGCATTTCTGTCAAACAAACTACAGGAATATGTTGGGATCCACAAAATTCCTACCACCAAGTGATTCCTCACCTGTCCTTATAAAAACACTACCCCACTTGAGTGCCTGTACCTAGTGCCTGCGTCAGGAATGGATCACCCCAGGATCAACAGTTGCCTCATGTAAGGACCAACATTGACTGTTGTGTGATCTATTCCTGTCGTGGGCACTGGGCCTACCCACACAAGTGAGGTACCATTTTTATTGGGAGACTTGGGGGAATGATGGGTGGAAGGAAATTCGTGGCTCCTCTCAGATTCCAGAACCTTATATCACCGAAATGTTAGGAAACAGTGTTTTTTTGCCAAATATTGAGGTTTGCAAAGGATTGTGGGTAACAGAACCTGAAGAGAGCCCCACAAGTCACCCCATCATGGATTCCCCTAGGTGTCTAGTTTGAAAAAATGCACAAGTTTGGTAGGTTTCCTCAAGTGCCGGCTGAGCTAGAGGCCAAGATCCCCAGCTAGGCACTTTGCAAAAAACACATCAGATTTCAATTGAAAAATGTAATGTGTCCATGTTGCATTTCCTGTCGCAACCATTAGGCCTACCCACGCAAGTGAGGTACCATTTTTATCGGGAGACTTGGGGGAACATAGGATAGCAAAACAAGTGGTATTGCCCTTTGTTTTTTGCTACATTTTTTCCTTCCAAATGTAAGACAGTGTGTATAAAAGACATCTATTTGAGAAATGCCCTGTAATTCACATGCTAGTATGGGCACCCCAGAATTCACAGATGAGCAAATAACCACTGTTTCTCACCACCTTATCTTATGCTCATTTTGGAAATATAAAGGTTTTCTTGATACCTATTTTTCACTCTTTATATTTCAGTGAATGAATTGCTGTTTACCAAGTATAGAATGAAAACCCATTGCAAGGTGCAGCTCATTTATTGGGTGTGAATACCTAGGGATCTTGATGAACCTACAAGCCCTATATATCACCCACAACCAGAAGAGTCCAGCAGACATAACGGCATATTGTTTTAAAAAATCTAACATTGCAGGAAAAAGTTACAGAGTAAAACGTGATGAAAAATTGCTGTTTTTTCAGCTCAATTTCAATACTTTTTTTATTTCAGCTGTTATTTTCTGTAGGAAACCTTGTAGGATCTACACAAATGACCCCTTGCTGAATTAAAAATTTTGTCTACAGTTTAGAGGTGTTTAGCTTTCTGGGAACCAGCATTGGTTTCACACCCATTCCTGTCACTAACTGGAAAGAGGCTGAAAGCACAATAAATAGTAAAAATGAGGTATGTCCCAGTAAAATGCCAAAATTGTGTTGAAAAATGTTGTTTTCTGATTCAAGTCTGCTTGTTCCTGAAAGCTAGGAATATGGTGATTTGAGCACCGCAAACCCTTTGCTGATGCCATTTAAGGGAAGAAATCACAAGCATTCTTCGGCAGCCCTTTTTTCCCAATTTTTTGAAGAAAACTAATTTCTCGCTGTATTTTAGCTAATTTCTTGGTCTCCTCCAAGGGAATCCACATACTCTGGGTACCTTTAGAATCCCTAGGATGTTGGAAAAAAAAGGAAGCAAACTTGATGTGGATAACGTATGTGGACAAAACGTTATGAAGCTTTAAGTGCCAACTATCCCAAATAGCCAAAAAAGTGCTCAGCACTGGGTTGGGGGAGGCCCAGCAGCTAAGAGGTTAAATTAGTCCCTATACCACCAAAGAAATAGATACTGACACAAACCAAACTCATATATAGAGACTCCTTTGTTAACACATTAGCTGAAGAAGACTATGGGTATTGGAAAGAAACCATAGATATGAAATCTCTAGCAGATTCAGGACACAGACACTTTGGTTAGAGCCTGTTTAATCCCTTCACAAATTATTTTTCTGAATGATATAGTTCAACAGGCTAAATGTCTGGCATTTGCAAAGATCAAGGACATGAATGACCCCAATATTCCCTCTATTGCCCTCTTTGACAATTGGCAGAATATATTAAATTACACTGAAGAGCAGTTCAATGAAACAGTCCAAAATGGCACATTAAACTCTACACTTGGGGGGGCGTGGCCAAGGCGTCAAGATGGCGGACGCACTTTCATAGTGCTCCGGACCCCTCCGTGATCCGCCTTGAATCCCCCCGGAATCCTCCTCCCGCAAGTGGCTTCCTCCCGTCGAGAGGACGTCAAGAACCTCTGCCCCGGGACGAGAGGTAAAAACGGGGCCCGGGCCCGATTCGGGGGCTCGGACGGACCTGCGAATTCGCGGCCTACGACTGGCCGTGAGGAAGGACCGAGAGCGCCAGGGGCGCGGAGGCCCCGGACGAGAGCGGAGCCCACTGAGGCGTACCCGGGGAGGGGGACGGAGGCTGTCTCCAGCCCTCTGCCCCCTGCCTTTTCCCCTGCCTCCCCCCTTCCGTGGCCCAGAGCTGAGACGCGCAGCGGGGCGGAGGTCGGCCCGGATCGCGACCGCAGGAGGGCTCAGGCGGACCTGGGAGTTCGCGGCCTACGGCCGGCTGCGAGGAAAGATCGAGAGCGCCGGGGGCACGGAAGCCCCAAACGAGGGCGAAGCCCACTGGAAAGGATCCGGGTAGAGGGACGGGGGCTATCTCAGGCCCTCTGTCCCCCACCTTCTCCCCTGCTTCACCCCTTCCCGGCGAGGGAGCCGGGACCCGGAGCTGGGACACGCGGCGGGGTGGAGGTCGGCCCAGATTGCGACTGCAGGAGGGAGAGGCCGGAGGATCGGAGGGGAGTGATCCACCACAGGAATAACCACAGGCAGAGGTATTGGGCCTGGGGGGCCCCCCATTGTGACTGGAACCGGGGCGGAGGGAAGAGCACAGGCACCCTGATGAAGAGACCTCCTCTTCTTGATAGACAGCACTCCGCCCCCCACTGCTGTTGCCGCCATCGCCCCTTCATCCTCTTCCTAACTCTTCCTAACGCCTAACACCGGGGTCCACCCTTCTGGCTCCCGTGCCCACGGCCCGAGTCATACGAATCAGGGCCATGACGGGGTGGCACAGATCCAACCACCAATCCCCACTACAAAAGATCGCTTGGACACTCACTGCGCGAGAGATCGGGGTGGAAACCCGTGGCCCACTCTTTATGGACCGAGGCCACGACGGGGAGGCGATGCAGATCCAACCACCAATCCTCACAACAAAATCGCCTGGTCACTCACTGCGCGAGGAGCCGGAGGCCCTTACGATGGTGCAGGCGTGAGATCTGGCAAAAGCGGACCCATCCTGAGCCCAGACAACGAACTGCTGGAGGCAGCGGGAGATCGAGGTAGAAATCCGCCATAATCAGCCGTACAGAGACAACAAGAACTTAAACAAGGGCGATTTCTGATCCCGGCCTAAAAAAAAACGTAATAAAACCATGGGCAAAGATAAAGCATCAAGACAATCGACAGCCCAGAAAAGGAAAGAACAATATGTCACAAACGCAACGGGGCCCCGAAAAGAGGCCCATACACCGGGCGAAAGAGAAAACCAAGCACCAACCTCCAGAGACTTCGAAACAATTCTTCAAGCCATCCACACGTCCCAGGCCGCGGTGGAGGCCAGAGTCGGAGAGGTCAGGGAGGAGGTGACTCTGGTGCGCCAAGACCTATGCAATGCCACGGCCCGAATCACAGAGGCGGAGGCCAGAATATCCACAGTGGAAGACGATGTAAAGGCCCTAAGAACACAAGTGTCCATACTCACGTCTCGAACGTCAGAGTTGCACCGAAGAGCCGAAGACGCCGAAAACAGGTCAAGACGCAACAACCTCAGAATGGTTGGGCCCTCGGAAGACACAGCCCCAACGTCCCTTACCACATTCCTGGAGGAATGGTTTCGCTCTTGGATTCCAAAGGGCCGTCTCAATGAGGTTCGCCATTGAACGAGCACACGGAGCCCTTCAGATGAGACCTCCGCCAGGATCCCCGCCGAGACCAGTAATCCTTCGCCTCTTCAATTTCAAGGACAGAGACATGATCCTGCAAGATGCCCGCGCCAGGGGAGACCTCCTCTGCAATGGAGACAAAGTCCTTCTTTTCCCTGACTACACACGGGATGTACAACAAATGAGGCGCTCTTTTCTAGAAGTCAAGCAAAAACTAAAAGCAATAAACATCCAATACCGATTACTATTCCCTGCAAAGCTGAGGGTAGTCCATGGGAACAAAACACACTTCTTCGAACAACCAACAGCGGCATGGACATGGCTAACAGAAGAACTGCCACTCAGACAGGCTGGGGAACAAACTGATTGGTCACTGAACGGAAGCAAACTCAACCACCGGTCAAAACGAACAATCACCAAGGGACACCGAACGAGGTCGAGGTGACGCAGAGGGGGACGGAGCCCCCGCTCGAACTCCCCATCGACGGCGGCAGCTCCCATGCCTACTAGCCCGAAAGGCCAGAGATCACCGCAGACAGCTGAAGAGAATAAAAGAGACTCGAAACAGCGGAGCCCACCCCGGGCTGGAGCCGACTCTCCGGGAACCACGGATCTATCCTGCAGCCCGATAATATAACAGGGGGCTTGGGAGGGATCTTTTTGATGGGAGAGAGGAGAGGGAGAAAGGCAAGCATGCTAAAGTACTAGTATCACTGACAAATAATTACCAGCAGATGCCTTCAATTCACTGATCCGACATTATGGAGGGGTCCACCACTGCTCAACCAGTTAGTTAGTTTTAGTTCGGGGTATCATCTCGCCGGGTTCAAGGCGCGATGTTCAGGGGTAAGGGCGACATATGCTTCTGGGGGGAAGTATGGGGTGGGGAGGGAGTTGGGGGGTTTCAAACGTTACACCTATTAGCAAAGGGTAAGACATTGTTCATTGTCATGTTGACATGTTTGCTGATTCTAAACATGGCTAAAGCACAGGACAACCAACAGAAAAATCGTAATAAGGCAACACAGCTCTCGAAGGCAGGTGGGGAGACCGGGGAGGGAGACACCCTGAACCTAAAACGATCACGCCCGCAGGGCAGAGCTAAGACAATCTTACACACAAACCCTGATGTACCCAACACAGGCCATCTCGTGGAATGTAAATGGGCTGCTAGATAAGATTAAGCGCACGGCAGTGTTTACTTTCACACATAGGCACAGACCTGAGATACTTCTCTTGCAAGAAACACACCTGGCCGGAGAGCATTGCCCCTTCCTAGCGAGAAGGGGATTTGACAGAGTCTATCACGCCGGGTTCATGAGGGTTTCGAGAGGGATAGCGATCCTTCTACACCGTTCCTTCCCCCTGAAGGTGATACAGACCTGGAAGGACAAGCAAGGCCGATTTGTGGCCATCACCGGGACAATAGAGGGAATGACAATCAACATAGTTAGTATATATATTCCCCCAACCCTACAACGAGGAACCATTAAAGAACTAACACAAATCCTCCTTGACCTACCTTCAGGACTGACTGTGATGAGGGGCGACTTTAACGCAGTTCCAAACCCTAAACTGGACATGGAAGGCCCAATAACCACCCACAGAAGGGACATGACGACAGGCCTTACGAACTGGATGACAGCAATGGGACTCAGTGACATATGGCGACTGCGACACCCACGACACAGACAATACACTCACACCTCGGCAGCGCATGGCTCACAATCCCGAATAGACTTGATACTATTACCCAGTGTACACTGCAGTGCCTTGTCACATATTGAAATACTGGCAAGAAGCATATCTGATCATGCACCACTGCGCCTAGTTCTAGGTCAGGCCCGGCAAACGAACCGACCCATGTGGAGGTTAAATGCTTGGTACTTACAAGACGAAGAATTTGTAGAACAGCTCCAAAAGGCACAAAATGACTACTTTGAACTGAACGGGGGATCGTTGTCTTCGTCTGGGATCTTGTGGGCTGCGGACAAGGCTGTCCTGAGAGGGTCAGCCAGAGGCCTGATAAGAAAGTTAGAACGTCAAAAAACTAAAAATATTGAATCACTAGAGAAACAAGCAGCAGAGCTAGAACTAGCACAAGAAGGGAACCCCAACAAGAGGGGGGCGAGACGGTTGTCCCTGATAACGAGAGGAAATCAGAGATCAGTCTCTAGAGGTAGCAAAAGCTCTCTGGCGAGCAAGCACAGCAAGAATATATGGATGGGGGGACAAAACAGGGAAGTTACTACACTGGCTGATCTCCCATCACAGAGCCTCAGCCATTATTTCCGAAATATGGGACGGAGAACAGGGCAAGGTCGAGAAACACCAAGATATAGCAGAGGCCTTTGCCCGCTATTACAAAACACTATATAAGACCTCAGACTCCGTCGACCCAACACACGGCCGTAGACCACTAGACACAATCCCCCTACCCCGTCTGCCTCCTCTGGAGATGCAGATTCTAGGCGAGACTTTGAAAGAAGAAGAGATAAACAATGCCATGTCGGGACTGAGAGCTGGAAAAACCCCAGGCCCTGATGGCTTCCCGGCAGAATACTACAAGAAATATAGTAAGGAGCTAATGCCACATCTGATGGCCCTTTTCACAGAAGTAGAACAACAGGGGCGCTTCCCGAGAGGGCTGGATGAAGCCACCATAGCAGTAATTCCTAAATCTAATCCTCCATCACCGCACTGTGCAGACTATAGACCGATCTCATTGATCAATTGCGAGGTCAAGATTCTAGCCAACATACTCGCAACGCGTCTCAAAAGAGTATTACCACAACTGATCCACGCAGATCAGTGTGGATTTATGACAGCCCGCAGCACCCGTCACTGTATCCGCCGCCTTCATGTGGCCCTCGATGGGAGACACAAATTACCCCGAGACCTAGCGCTGCTCTTTATTGACTTTGAGAAGGCTTTTGAGTCCGTAGACTGGAGCTTCCTATTCATGGTACTGCAGAGGGCGGGACTGGGACCGAGGTTCTGCCAACTAACCCGAGCGTTGTATGCGGACCCCTCGGCCCAGGTACAAATTAACGGAACCATGTCATCACTCTTTGAAGTCAGAAGGGGAACAAGACAGGGATGTCCGCTGTCCCCCCTCCTCTTCGCCCTAACTATAGAACCCCTGGCCCAGATGTTCCGGACAGATCTGGAATACTGCAGCTGGAAATGGAAACACTCTACAGAAGATAAAATAGTCCTATACGCAGACGACGTATTACTTTATGTGGGCACCCCAAGCACATCTGGCCCACGCAGTCTCCAACTCCTTAAGAGCTTTGCAACGGCCTCAGGCCTGAAGATGAATCCGGCCAAATCGGTTCTGGTCCCTTTAGTGAACACCCGAGACTGCTTCGACTGGCAGGACACAATACCCCTTCGCAGACTGAGCTTTAAATACCTGGGCGTCTGGGTGACCCTCCTGCCAGAACTGACCTGGGCAAAGAACGTAGACTCGCTGCTAACACGAGTCAAGACAGACCTACAAAAATGGCAGACACTACCACTGAACTTAATAGGGCGGGCAGCCTTATATAAAATGATGATCCTACCCAGATTAAAATATGCCTTTCAGAACTTCCCCATCCCGCGTTCATGGTTTCGAACCCTAGAAACAGCGACACTACAATTCCTCTGGGGCGGGAACAGACACCGTGTAGCCATAAAGTACTGTGAGAGGGGAACAAACGAGGGAGGCCTGGGGATGTCTGACCCATACTTATCCTACAGATTTTAACAGTACATGACTGGTTGAACGGAGGGGGGTCAGACCCAGCATACCAGATGGAACTGAACACTCTAGGCTTCCCACGCATCCTAGACGCGCTGTACAGTGCACCTCTCCCCCATTGTATGGGTGAGACAACTAGAGCTGCCCTCCTGGCATGGTGGGCTGCGCTGAGGCACACCCAATGGAACGCAGTAATCACCCTACAGACCCTGCTGTGGAGAGGGGAAATGGATGAGCACCACCGCCGCTCTGGAGGGATTTGCAGAATGGGATATATTGGGGATCTCATTGGTGGGAGACGTATGGAAGGGAGAAATACTAAAATCCTTTCAGGAACTACAGACAGAGTTCCAACTATCCCGAACACAATTTTTTAGATATCTTCAACTCAGACATGCCATAGGAACACAACTCCCCAAGAATCTGCTACCGGAGTTTAGCCCCCTTGAAGCCAAAACACTAATGGGAAGCATAGGGGGGAAAGGGGTTTCACAACTTTATAGAATGCTGATTAGCAACACGCCAAGAGATGCGAATTCGATGAGGACGGGGTGGGAGACTTGGACTGGGGCTTTGGAAGACTCGGAATGGGCAGAAGCACTAGAAGCCCCCAAAACCCTAGCCATATCGGCAAAACTATGTACCGTACAATTTTACTACCTACATAAAGCATATTTGGCGCCTAATAGGCTTTCACTGGCGGGAATATGGCCGAACAGCCGCTGCCCCCGCTGCGATATGGAGCACGCAGACTTCTTCCATATGGTCTGGTCTTGTCCGATTCTACAGATCTACTGGGGAAAGGTGCTAAACAAATTAAATAAGACAATAGGGACGAAACTCCAACTCTCCGCCACTATGGTACTACTGGGGATCATGGAGGGGGGACTGAGATCACGGACCAACCGAGCCTTCATTGGGACGGCCTTGTTGGTGGCCAAAAGAGACATAGCCGTGGCGTGGACCTCGTCCGCCGGCCCATCCCTGCAGAAATAGAGAAAGGGAGTAGACTGGTGTGCATTCCAAGAGAAACAAATATATGAATCAAGAGGATGCCCCCGGAAATATGAAAAGATATGGGGTCCTTGGCACGGAACACTGTCATAGATTAGACCGGATCGTCCTCCTCCCCACTGAGCGAGATCAGGGAAATACATATGCCCTCCCCCGAGAGGAAAGGGAAAAACTTGTACACAGCAAATGTATAACACTGAACTATTTGGTTGTACCTGTGCTAAAAGGTTGTTGCCATAATTCTTTGAAAACAATAAAATGTGTTTATAAAAAAAATAAAACTCCACACTTGCAGGTCCAAACAGGTTGCTATTGTGGCCACAGGACACAAATGGTTGTCATGCTCATTTTTTAAATGCCTCAAAGGGGTTCAAGGCAAGCAGGCCAGACCCTTGTTATTCCCCATCTCAACACTCAGACGTGTTCACCACATATTCAGTGGGGAAGTTATGTCAACAATGGTTAGAACATTCCACACTGTCTGCAGTAAAACAACATCTTTCTCTCCTATCGGAGGACATTGACCTCTCCAATTTCTTGTTGGGTCCTAGGTATCCATGTTCCAAAAGATTTGATTATGGAAACTAAAATTAAATTTGGAAATTGCCACAAAATGGAAGCCACTGCACGTTTAAGACAAATTGATTAAGGTAATTTGGATAAACTACTTGCTGTTGTTGATAATAGCATTAACACATTGTCTTGTCAAATTTACACTTTGAATAATGTTGTGTCATCTGTCATTGATATTATGCAAAACAATATGTCTGTATTGTACCATGGGCAAAGTCAG
Organism: Pleurodeles waltl; assembly: GCF_031143425.1. Classification (NCBI taxonomy): domain Eukaryota; kingdom Metazoa; phylum Chordata; class Amphibia; order Caudata; family Salamandridae; genus Pleurodeles; species Pleurodeles waltl. The sequence goes on from NC_090436.1 coordinate 728,896,982, forward strand.
CTTAGATCGATTATGCAATTTAGCTGGACATTGCAGGTCCTTAAGAATGGCTGCATACCTTGGCTGTACCTTAATTCAAGTCACCTAGTTCTGCCATTTAATGTGACCCATAAACAAAGGCTCATGGCTCAAAAAATGCTAAATACACAATGTTACATATCGATAAGTTAGACAAGCCACCCTTTACCATTGCAGAATCACCATCCGCAGTTTGGCGAAAAGATGGAGTTATATCGCTCCCTATTTCAACATTCCAGTTCACTTCTTGCATGAAACATTTCCCCGTGGAGCTTTATCCACAAGATATGGTCACTCCACTTTGAATATCATTGTGAATGGCTGGATCTGGAAGTGTTCCTTATTGGAAAGGAGTGTGACTCTTCTGTTGCCCACTCACTTGTGTGCAAACATGTTACTAGTCACGGCTACTGTAATGAGTCTGTTCCAAATTTGACCTGTTTTTTTTAAAGGAATTCCAGTTCCCACAATTGTACCCACTCTTGTTGTTCTTTCCAATGGCACTTATTTAGTTTTAAATGATCAGGACTGTTGCAGAATGAAAGCTGGGATCCCCTATGTTGTTTCAGTTTCCCAACTAGTAAAATGTTGTAATACCATCCTTTTGCCTCCCACACATGCGGTTCTCGATAGCTTGTTATGGTCTCCCATTCCAACCTTGAAGGCAGATTTCAATAAGCTAAGCAGACTCAAAGCCTTATTGTTTCAAAAAGAGGTAGAGTTTACTTCAGAAAGAGAAACCTTTGAACTTCAAGTCACAAGGACATCTAGCGAAATACAGTCACTCTTATCTACAAACCTCCCATTACATTTCAGTGAATTAGTAAAAGGCATCTTTAATGTGTCCAATACTGCTGGCATAGCACATTTCTTATAACCATAGGCACTGGCTTGGTCAGTGCCTTCCAGCATATTTTTGTAATTATTTTGGCTTTTATTCATTCATTATTTTTCTATATTTTTGGAGGCATTCCCTTGGTGTTATTCCTCATCATCAACAAGTAGAGGGACAGGGAGAATTGAAGGTCCAGTGTATAATCTCCCAAAGTAACTGTAAACAAAATAAATACACTGTTCCTGGCGAAAAAGAAGATGGGAAACCCTAAGGTTTAGGAGCAAGAGACCTCACACATCCAATTGGATGTCATGCTTCATCATTCGGGTGCTCCTTGTCAGACCGGCGCTGCAATGTCTGACGGGCTCCCCGTGAGGAGGCTCTTTGCCGGAGATTTTTTTTAAGTAACTGCTGGGATGAACTACAGGCAGGTCGTGTTTCAAAAGCAGGAGAGAGTTTAAAATTGGTTCTATACCGCAATGGAAAAGCTCACATTTAATGGGTAGTAAGGGGATAAGACCAAGGTTAAAAACGCAATGAAAGTGGTAAAATGAAGTAATGCTCAAACACTTTCCAGAAATAATAGGGGCAAGAAATTATCTCAAAGCCATCTGTATATAGGTCTACATGTTTCGTGTCTCTCGTCTAAAAGATCCATTGACACTTCTTCAGGACCATACATCATATATGGATACTTCTCCTGTATCAGAAAAATCAAAACATTATAGAGTAGTTTATCCAAAATCTAATAAACCAAACGTCGTAGTCACTTACAATAAAGCGTACTGTCCGTCCAGTCAATTAAACACATTAAGGTCACCCTGGAAAAAGTAAGACGGCATAAGTAATGACAATAACAGTGACCAGTGCTGGATTAGTGCGCACACTGAGTGATAAAACCAATAGCACAATGTGAAAAATGAAAAAGGAGCTTACCATCCCCTAATGTAGGAAGGGCTCCATAGGAGGCACATGCATAAGGTTGTCCCTTCTAGGTAGAAAAAGGGAAAAATACCACAAATGCATACACTCCTGACAGTTTTAACAAGGATAATTTCATGCCAAATAACAAACTCTGTCAGATAAACAATGTTTAATAAACAGTTAATTGTCATGTGCAGGTAATAGAAATGGACCAGGCTACAGCATTAATCCCAGTTGTCCCACCGATATGGCAAGGGAGATTACAAAATTAAGGGGGTCATTCCGACCTCGGCGGTCTTTTCAATAGACCGCCGAGGGACCGCCGTACGGAAGACCGCCAGTGCTGGCGGTCTTCCGCATGGGCCATTCTGACTGTTGGCAGCGCTCTGCCCGTTTCCGGACGAAGAGCCGCCAACAGCCATGCTGGCAGCAGGCGGGGAAGTGGAGGTAGCTCCACCTCCACCGCCACGCCAACAGAACACCGCCCAGCGAATCACGACCTGTGATTCGCTGTGGCGGTGTTCTGTTGGCGTGGCGGTGTCGGCGGAGCTGCCCGTTCCCTCCCGGAGGATCACCAGGAACAGGTAAGGTGATCGTCCGCTAGGGAAGGGGGGTGAGGGGGTGTTGTGAGTTGTGTGCGTGCATGGGGGTGTGCGTGTGTGTATATTGAGGGGGCGTGTGAATGCGTGCATGAATGCGGGGGGGTGTGTGTATGTGCATGAATGCGTGCATGAATGCGGGGGGTGTGTGTATGTGCATGAATGCGTGCATGAATGCGGGGGGGTGTGTGTGTGTGCATGAATGCGTGCATGAATGCGGGGGGGTGTATGTGCATGAATGCGTGCCTGTATGTGTGTATGTGTGTATATGTTGGGGATCGGGGTGGGGGACGGGGGTCCTGCAACCTTTTGGGGGTGGCAGGGGTGGTGGGGGGGGGTAGGGGAGGGAGTCGGGGTGGGGGTTGGGGGTGGGGGAGACCCCTATCAGTGCCAGGGAAGGGATTCCCTGGCACTGATAGTGCTTACTGCCATGGATTGCATGGCAGTCCCCAACCGCATGAAATCCATGGCGGTAAGCCGGGGTCAGGCAGGTTGGAATACCGCTGGCGGTATGTGACGACCGCCGGGCTGGAGACCCAGGTCTCCAGCCCGGCGGTCGTTGCCGCCGTGGCGGTCGGAACGGTGAAGCGGCGGCTGACCATGGCGGTAACCGCCATGGTCAGAATACATGAAAAAAGACCGCCAGCCTGTTGGCGGTCTTACCGCCGCTTCACCGCCGACCGCCAGGGTCAGAATGACCCCCTAAGTCCCTTGATTAAATGATATCGTTAGCCCTATGGACCTTATAGTGAAAAAACAGCCCGTTAGGTACAGGGCCGGTTAGGATTTGAATACAAGTAGAATGCCGAATACATATAAGGTCTCTTTGACGTGCTAGTGTCAAACACGCGCTTGAGTTTAACTCGAGAAAAGCAGCAGGGAGAGTGGGGCATTGGTACTTACACAGTCCAGGCACAATCCCGTCTTCCACTCCTACCCCAGCGTGTCCTCCTGAATCTGTACATGCTGAGGGTAGAATCGGCATTTTAAAGTCAGAGAACGCAGAAGTACAGTGTTTTTCCGACGTGCACAATGAAGGTAGAAGAAGGACTGTTCGGTCGAGCTAGTTCATTGATACTAAAGAAGGACTCAACACTGCCGTTTAGGGACCCATCTTAGAGAGAGAAACAGACTCTGGGAAGCAAAAGGTTTCTAATGAAAATAGAATGGTGACCAATTAAAATTGAAATAAGTGAGACACCAACATTAAGTGGAAGTAGAAAAGCCCTAAACCAGGGTCAGTCCAACTAACGTAAGATCAATAAAATAGGGTATTGAGCAAGTTCCCAAAAACAATCTCTGGGAGAGAATATATAGGCTAGAAATATAAAAGTCACTCTAACAGCTATATAATAAAGGAAAAACACCAATTGTCTAAAAGACATAGATTCCTCACAATAGCCAAGGTAACAAGGTAGACACTAATGGTTCTTCTGAGACAAGCTAATCCAAGGTATGTCGTCATTAAGGCCTATAACATGTGTCCAGAATCTGTATACCCAACGTTGTTCAAGTCTAAACAGTGAACGTGTTGCATCGCTCTGTCGATTAGGAGCATCAAGCACCACCCATTCCATGGGGGGCTTCCAGGAAATGAGTACAAAGTTTCGTAGTAGCACGCCTACACCTGATATTACTGCGGTTCTCATTTATTCTTAACTTCACAGATTTAGTTGTCATGCCCACATAGCGTAAACCGCAAGGGCATGTGATCATGTAAATACACTGTCTGGTGTTACAGTTTGTGTGTTTTGTAAGGCGCCAAAGGCCAAAAGGTTCTAAGTCAAGGGTCTTTCAGGTGTTGGTCAAAGGGCATATGTTACACTGCCCACATGGATAGTGGCCAGTCACTGGAGGAAGATTCCAGAGTGTCGATTGTGAATTGTCCCTCAGGTTATTACGGGGTCGAGTATGTACCACTAAATCCTTGATGTTCTGAGTTCTTTTAAATACAAAGAGAGGTCTAGGGATAGTTTCTCCTCCACTTGTTAGAATTGCCCACCTTTTGTTAATACATTTTTTAACAAGATTGGATGATGGGGTGAAGGTTGAGACACAAGTAAGGCGTGGAGTACACTCCTTGCTTTCACTGCATAGAAGAGCTTCAGGGTTGTTTTTCTGGGCTCTCTTGCGAGCCAATTTCACAATATATGGTGGATACTGACGTGCATGTAGTTTGGTCTGAAGATCATCGGCTTGAACCTCATAAGCCGTCAGTGAACTACAGTTACGTCGTAATCTGAGGAATGGCCCAAAGGGTAGATTATCACGTAAGGCTTTTGGGTGGTGGCTGTCATATGTCAGTAAACTATTGCGGTCAGTGGATTTATGGTAAGTGCATGTAAACAGTTTACCATTGTGAATACTGATCAGCAAATCAAGGAACGCCACCTGGGTGGTAGATACGGTAGATGTAAATTTGAGATGAGGGTCAAGTGAATTAATCCAATCATTGAAAGGGTTGACTTCGGTCAAAGGGCCCTGCCATACTATCAAGATGTCGTCAATATAACGTCGCCATAACTTGATGTAATCATGGAACGGATTAGTATCAGTGAGGATATACTGTTTCTCAAAATTAAACATATACAAGCAAGCCAAACTCGGGGCAAAGGTGCTACCCATTGAGGTACCCCCGATCTGGTGGCAAATCTGATCCTCAAACTGAAAATTTATTTTTGTCATTGCCAAAGTCGCACATTGCATGATGAAAGTAATAGGGGAGGACAAATTCCCCGGGTAATCATGCAATAAGGCTTCCACTGCCTGTAGTGTTGCCTCTTGGGGTATATTTGTGTAGAGGGCTTCGACATCGAGGGTGATCAATCCATGGACCTCCACTGTAGTGTTAATCGTCTCTATCAAATTCAACACATCTTTCGTGTCTTGTAGATAGGTGGAAGTTCCCTTAACCAATGGTTGGAAAAAATTATCACAAAAGATGGACAAGGGTTCCAGCACAGAGCCTATCCCAGATACTATGGGACGTCAAGGAGGCAGAAATATTCCCTTGTGGATCTTAGGTAAGCAATAAAAATAAGGGGTCCGAGGATTCGGAGTATCTAAGAATGCCGCCTCCTTTGGAGATATCCAAGAGTTATTCAGAGCTTCTTCTGTCATTGACCTAATCTGGGACTGAAGTGTGGGAGTGGGAATTTTAAACCCTCTCCTGCTTTTGAAACACGACCTGCCTGTAGTTCATCAAAAAGATCTCCGGCAAAGTGCCCCCTCATGGGGAGCCCGTCAGACATTGCTGCACCGGTCTGACGAGGAGCACCCAAATGATGAAGCATGACATCCAATTGGATGTGTGAGGGCTCTTGCTCCTAAACCTTAGGGTTATTCCTCATCACCCGCATTTTGGTCCTATTTTTGTTCCTCTGCAATGGATGTGCCCACCCAAAGCCTGCTAATGCTGGACCTGCCAACAATCCAGCAGTGTCGTAGGTGCATGATCCAGCAGCTTGGAGCCCCTGTTACTCCAGGAACTAGACTTTGACCTTCTTTCCCACCGGCCTGCTTAACCTGTGTTCAACCCATGTTCTGCTATCTGTGGTGTCCCTTTGAATGGGAACCGGATATCAGCCTTGCTCTGCAATCTCCTGTTCCTATAGACATAAATCAGTTGATGAGTCCATTAAAGACCCATTTCCGTAGTTGTCCAATGAACTTGGGCTTGCTTTAAGATGTTTGGTATGGGTTTCTTCACCTCAGACTTACATAACAAGTAGGCAGCACAACCGGCAATTACTCAGCATCGGCTGATAATGAGGACCATATCTGTTCTCCTGAGCTACTGAATGGGGCTGATCAGGAATCGTCTGCGGAGATGGAATCCGTCCTGGACTCACTAACCATTGACTTGGTGGAAGAGACCTTGGGTGCCTCCAATCCCAAATCATTTGGCCTGTTTTTTCAAAATTCTCACCGTCCCTTTTGTAAATAGTTTCTATAATTTCTTATATTATTGGGTAGAGTTTGCTTTGCTTAAAAAAATTTTTTTTATTTTATTTGTGTATTAGATTGCTGTCCTATCCATAGGAGGTGTGTTGCGAGGCCTATGCATGGAATCACTAAAGTTATGCCTCATTTCTTAGCACTCTAGAAAGCACAATGTCTTTGCCTTGCATTGTTGTACATTGCAAAAAAAATTATATAGTGCCATTGTTTGAAAAAGACATTGTAATTTCACTTGCTGCGCAGTCACTTTCCTAGGATTCGGTGTGTACATTCTCCGACTGTTCAGTGGGCACAACAAGTGCCAGATGTTGTTTTCTGTCCATCCAGCAATTGTTCTCAGGCTTCTATAAATCTTAGTTTATCAAGCTAACATTATAAATTAGGTCCTGTATTGTTTATTTTTACAGAGGAGAATTCTAGCAGAGCTGACACGTCTGAGACCAGAGGCCCTCCGGGGCATGCAGCCTGTGTAAACTGGGTTTACACTTCCCTATGAGTACCACTGGACTATGCAAACAGATGAATGGGGTTCTCAACTCCCAGAGATCATAAATAATAATAAGAGCCTTCCTGTGCATACAATTACAGGGTAGGCTCAGGCTACTAGATTTGCATTATGGTGGCACTACTTGTGTTATACAGTTTTCTAACTGCTATACTGATTTTTATTATTATTAAGTATTGTAATCACATCTAATTTACTTCAAAATAGACTATGTCAGTTGCAATAAATATATTGTGCACGTTCATAGTGTTTTTTTAACTGTTGCTATGGATATGTATGACTGAGATAATGTATTAAAAGAACTGACCTATTTTCCACTGTCCCCTGAGAATTGGCGCGAGTGTCATGCATTTTGGGTTGCCACAAATGTCATCTGTAAGGTTAGGAGGGCAAGAAAGGCACTGTGAGCTAGTGAGGTATTTTGGTATAACAGTACTAATTCGGCAGAAGTGGCGCAGCCCCTGCATTCTGACATTCTGTTGTTCCAAGGCACAGTTTTGCAAAAGCAGACTCCCTGCAACAGAGTGAACATGTTCAGGTGGGCACATTGAAAGCTGATTGACCAACTGAAGACAGAAGAAGCAACTTGAACTTGCAACATTGATTTGACTGTCTATAATAGTGTGTGTTCCTAGAGAAGGTTACCTCGTCTACTTTTCTCCCCTTATGACCCTTTTTATGCTTGTGTTAGCACATTGCTTAGAAACTCTACTGAGTTTCCTCAACCACTCTTCATGAAAAATTCTGCTTTGATTGTTGAATTATTGAGCTGACTTTCATGCTGAAGCATTATGATTTCTCCTGAATTCAAAACTCTTTATGGGTTTCTGGACTGGCACCTTTTCCTTCTTATTCCAAGAATAGGGGTTCTTTCCTTGACGGAACACACTTAATGCATCTTATTGTGATCAAGTGATTACTTATTTGATTAATGATTTCTAACAAAAATCTAATGGCTGAGATTGATGAATTTTATATGATGATTCTAATAAAGATGAACTACTAAAAAGAATGAATAAAACCCTTTAACACATGCCAAATTCTCTTTATTCTTTATTGACTGAAGTAGGCAACAAATTATTATGATAGTTTAATGTGATGCACAGCTTCTGATTATTCTCCATCAATGTCAAAGTTCCACCGACCTGAGAAGAGTAGGCAGCGGGGTCTTGCCCTGACAGTAGTAAAATTAGACTAACTGAACAATGCCTGCCCAAGCACCTCCTTTGTGCTCAGAGCAACAACTTGCAAGGGGTTATTATTAGTTCTAGCAAGAGCTATTCCAAATAGGATGTGGTGTTACGGCCAGAGCCAGAGATGTTTTAAGGCATGGGCAAAGTGGGCAATTGCCCAGGGCTCCCATCTTTCACGTGACCCCCTGGGAAAGTAAACTGTCTTTCCCTCTTGCTCACCTGTGTCTATTTTTATATATCATCCATTCTCCCAGTCTCTGCCTCCCATCGCCTGTGACGCAGTGCCCAGTGTAATAATAATGATTTTTGGGGCCTCCAGAAAAACATATTTTAGTTATGTTTGTGTAATCCCTGGGGCTTATTTAGAAGCCCTGTGATTCAGAGAAACGCTGCAAGTGACCTTGTTGTGCTGCCCTGCGCCACAGGGAATGGGCAGAAACGCACCATTTCTACAACATATGGTACATTTCTGTCCTCGCCCCCTGCGCAGACACACACTGGGCTGCTTAGCACTGACGCAGGCAGCCTTGCACCATGGTGCAAGGATGGCTGAAATGAAGACAAGATTGTTTTTTGTGCAGGAAGTCACACCTTCCTGCACAAAGAGAAACCATGGAGGTTTTTCCCTCTTTCTATGTGTGCTGCAAAATGCATTGGCTTAAAATCCTGTGAATGTAGACAAATCACTTAATCTATCTGTGCCTAAACGTTTTCTTATGTAATGCAACTGAGGCTCATGTAAAGCGCTCCTACACCTTAGGTTGAGTCGTGCTATATAAAACTGCAACAACAAAAAAGCAGCGCCCAATACAAATGCTCCCTAAACGGCCATCAGCACTACTTTTGTGGGAGCCTTACCATGGCTAGAAGCTAGATGAAGCTTTACCATATTGATGCAGGGAAACAAAGCCATTCAATTCAGCTTGTTGCTTCCAGAGTGTTTTCCAAGCTTTTAATCTGAGAGATATGGAAACGCTCATCTGTCTATATGGGTGATTATAATAATGACCATTTATATAGCTCTTACAAATAAAACTTTATTACGACATGCAATAATAAATGTTCGAGGAAATCTGTAAGTTTCTAAACGTATGCCTGCAGGTTGCATGCAGCTCCTTGATGACGGTTCACAGTTCACTGAAATATATAACAGTGATTACAACTAGTGGCCTCCATGTAACATGATGATCTGCGCAACAAAAGCAGTAACTCACTGAGCTCTTTACATAAAAAAACAAATCTGTGATTTATGCTATATGTTGTGTTTTGCAGCAGATCCATGGAGCCTCAATGTTGTTCTGAGTAAATCTGTGACTGTAACGCACACATAATTCTCGAGAAAGTGTGTCAACTACCAGACATATCTTAGTGCAGGGCCAGCTTTACCTCTGGTGGCTCCCAGTGCAACAATGGTTGTTGGCGCTCTAATGACCACCTCCGCCATGGATTCCCTCAGTACCACCCTTTAACAGAGCCACTCAAGACTCCATAACCACTCACGCTCAGATGCATTTACTTAGTTTCATAGCATCACTCATACCACTGTAGGGTAGGGTGTCAGAGCACTGAGACAATCAACCCTAGTGTGTACATCAGTGTATAGGAAATGCTATCTAAAACAGAGGACTAGAAGGTGTAGGAGTCAGAGGTCATCAACACTGGTAGGCAGCATAGTTTAAGAGTGCTTGTTCTGAAAATGCACAAACTCAGAATTTGAAATGTAACACTATGGTTCGGGGTTTGTGACCTGCATGGTACACGTTCTTTGCAGCAGACATAGTAAATCTCTGTTGATTCAAAACTTTACTTAGACAATCTCTCTCCAGAAAGAACATTAATCCTGGAGTTATCTTGACAATTTTATTGTTGTCTGAATATAGCTGGAGGTAAGCAATGCTGGCAGCAAGTGCTTTTAAAATCATAATACACGGCACCCTCACCCGAAGTCAGCACCTGGTGCGGTGGCACCGGTCGCACCGCTGTAGGGCCAGCCCTGTTTTAGTGCTGGGATAATCTGCAAATTGCTGGATACACAAACATCTTTGCAACTGGTGCATTAAACGTATATGTTTTAAAATACGTCTATTAAAGGCTATTTAAGTATGCCAGAGCACATTTGTCTTCACATATGTCGTCGTTACCAAGTTCTTTGCTGCAGAGATTTTAAAAATGCGTGTGTACATTGACTGTGAAAATTCCGCCCCTCGTGACTCCATCCCCTATACTCTTCCTCTCCTTGTGTCCCAATTCATGAAAGCCCAGATTATTATTTTTCATTCTCAGCACTGGTTTTATGCTTGGAAAACGTTATCCAAGCGGTTGTCATTGTAACCATATCATAACTACTTTACTGTCAACAAGAAAGTTTCCAGACTTTTACGTATGCTAAGCATGGGAACGAGAGAGGAAACAAAATCTGTAAAAGAATGACAACTTTGGAACCAATTTAAATCATTTTCTGATACTATTCTTTCGAAATCGATATAGAACATCCGACATCCAAGAGATCAATATTTATATACATCCTGGAATTAATAATATTAATTAGGAGTAGCAAAGGTGCAATGCAGAATTAAGTCCTCTGTGTTTTTTATGTATGGTGTAACCTGAGACATTTGAATTTACAAAACAAATACATGTGTTTTACGTACTTCACTGACGTCCAGTCACAGAAATGCCAGGGGTAGCGTGAGATGGCACACCCTTTGACCTCCACTTTCACTCACACACATGCTAGCACAGGAGTTTTTTAAAATAAAATATTAATGAATATTCATGTATTCTGAGTAATGGATTTGAGTAGAAAATGTATTAACCTAGAGAAAAATAATGCATGCATTTGAAAATGTGATCACGATGAGTGGCCGCCAACGTTCACAAAGTATACTTATTAATGGTTTAATAATATGAAATATGGAGTTTTTGTTTGACTAATGTAGTAATATGACATATTGAGGGTTATGCATTATGTATTAGCTTTATTAACTGGAGGCCTTAACTTAGTGGAGGTCTTGGCCTAGTTGCATGGCCTCATGTCAAACTGTATTTCTTAAAAGTTTAATAAAAAGTTTGCTTGCAGAATTAAATTGTGATTTTCCACTGTACTGTCCAGATGTGCTTCTAGCTAAAAGTCTTTCTCATTAGAACAGCTTGCAAGAAGATGCTGTTCTTGCTAAATGTAACATTATGAATGTAATGTGTGTAAGACTGACTTTTTCAGGAGGAGAACAATAGAGACACTGACTGGAGAATAAGCTGCAACAATATTGTTAACTGATGAGCCGGACGATGAGGACATTACAGGAGAAGCCAATCAGCGACATGTCAACCGTGTACTAGTAGAAATTAAAGATTTGAAGTTTTAGTTTTATTGGACAAAGTGTGAACATGCGATCCCTTGACCAATAGGGACTTGGGAAGTAGTTTTAGGAAACTTAACAGGACTGCACTGAGAAGAAACCACCATTTGCCACTTGCAATTCACCATTCTCCCCGTTCTTCTTCAGTGTTTACCTCTATTCTTTTGAATTGCTGAAAGACTTTGGTTTTCTGAACTTTGATGCTGAATCCTAATGCCTTGCTGACCGAACTGATGTCCTGACGGCGAAGACTATCTTAGCTTGCCGATCCAATTGAGGAGAGGTATTATTTTACCCATGTGTTTGTTATGCCTATTTGCCTTTTCTTTCTGGGTACTAACCACACTGTTTTAATAGAGCCATAGTTAGATGTTTTCCACATTTGTGTTTACTAAATTGTTTTGCATGAAGCCCAACATGCTGATGCTAATCTGATGTTAGATAAGGATCCTATAGGGAGTAACAGTTGATGTCTTTTCTCTGCTAAATCTAAATATATGTGCTATCGTTTGCACAATTATTCTTGTTATTGATTTGCACTGTAACTTTAGAAGGTGTAATAGTACAAGCATTGATAAGATTTTGTTTCTTTCGCCACTTTGGACAGCCAGTGATGTTTCTGTATGTGTATCATTTGATTTTGAGATTATCATAAGTGACATTAGCATTGTTAATATAGGGAAAAAAGTATCCTAGCTTTTACTAAAAGGTGTGGTTATTCATGACTGAAAGGTCATGGTGTGTGACAATTACTGACTCCATTGATTACTAATGCTATTAATTGTCATTGATTATTTGTGTTGATGATTAATTATTGATTATTGATCTGCCTGTACTGGATCTATCGTGGGAACATCTTAATTGTGAGTCCCCTTGTAAGTTTACAAGTACAAGCTTTGTAAAGTCAGACACGCTATCAGAGATGGTAGCACAGACGGATGGTTTGTCTCCTTAAGAGCCCATCACAGACGTCCGGTACAGAATAACAGGTATTCACAGAGATAGCGACAGCTTGATGGTTTGTCTCCCTAAGAGCCCGTCATAGATGTTCCCAGAGATAGTAGTAGCTTGATGATTTGGTCCTTTGAGAGTCCATTATTACTGAAATTTGGATTTTATTTTTCAATGATGTTAATTGGAGGGAAAATGTTTCCCTAAGTCCAGAAATGACTTTCTCAGAATTTTGGAGCCTGCCAATGGTTGTTTGAGGATGTTTTCAGTGTTCTAGTGATAGTGTGAATGAAGTAGGGCTTTGCGCTTGAGCAACTTATGCAAATCGCAGGTGAATTGTGAGGTTTGTGAGGGCTTAGGGAGTTTGCATACTCCAAATGAAGTTGGAGAAGTGTGTGTACTCCGCTGTGTGAGAGTAGGGAAGTCGTCGAACTTCACATATGTGTGGCACTTTGTGCTCAAAAATTGTCCACGTGGTTGTTGATGTACGGACCCAGCATGGTCTAAGACTCCGAAGTATATTGAAAAGTGTATGAGACACTTGGTTTTATGTTGTGATTTGTCTGGTTTAATAGGTCGATCAGGCATGGTCAACAAGACAGAGTGTGAGTCAAAGTGAGTGAAAGAGAATTTCAACTGAGATCTGGCAGGTCCTAGGTGCACCAGGTCAGACCCACTGACCAGTTGAGAGTAAAATTTGCGGGTCGAATTTTGCTTGCAAATCTGGGAAACTGAGAAAGAAGGAGTAGCTGTAAGTGCGGGAAGAGCCGTCAGTGAAAAATCTGTAAAGTTTCTGAAGTGATTGTGTTACCTTTCCTCTAGTAAACCAGCAGATTGGAGTTTTTGATTTTGGGGTTAGTGCTCGCAATTTTGCATTAGGTTTGGGTGAATCGATGTTTGGGAGGAAAAGCCGCAAGACTTTTGTCAGCCACAGTACGTGTGAGTGTGACATCATTTGGAGCCACGCTGGGATAGGTTGGTTAGTGAGAAGGGTCGCGCACAGATTGGCAGCCGTTCATGAAAGGCAATTGATTGAGAAAGTGGCTGAAGAGAATTCTGGGATTAAAAGCCAATTCCTGATTTGATTTGAATAACGAAAAGGTCGAAATGATGACATTTGTCAAGGCTTTAAAGAGTGCTTTAAGGGGAGATACGTACATTACAGCGATTATAGGCGAGGCTACACCGCCAGAAGGTACACCAGCTCACATTATAATGGAAGAGAAGGGTGTTGCGCCATGTCTTTGGCTAAAGCAGTGGTGCAAAGTGAGAGAGAAAGATGGGAGTTCAATGTTTCCTGCTAATGGAACGTTCAATTTGAGGGTTCTCGAGCATTTGAGGAGGGTACTGTATGACCTGAAGCACCCTCTGAGACCAGCACAATTTGAGGCATAAGCGATCTGGGATTTAGTAGCCAGACAGCAACAGAAATTCAAGAGGAGGATGAGAAAAGCAGAAAATGCATTAGTGGGGGCGCAGAGGTAGAGAAAAGAGACTTTGCATGGAATTAAGTTGTTTCTAGCGAATACACAAGACACTGAGAAAGGAGGAAGGAAAGGTACTGCAAAGAATAACAAAAGCCTATCAGAAAATAGGGAGGCTAGGAAGTCTTCAACAGTGAAGGAAGAATCAGATGATGATGAGTTTATTTTACAGTTATTGAGAAATCGTCCACCAATGTATGCAGCACATGAGAGTGATCTGAGCGCACGTGCTGGTCCTTCAGCTCCGACACAGGTTAATGGGACAGTGAGTCTGGTGCAGGTTGATACTGGCCTGACACAGAGTCCGATTGCAGGGTAGTCTTAACGAGTCTACTACTCCAGTAGTACAAAATCAGGTGCAACCGACACAGGTTCAGAGAATTTACCCTGATGTGCCCAATATGGAAATGACTTCAAACCTAATGGTGCCTATGGAACGGGTTTACCCGAGACCAATGTTGGTTCAGACAGAACCAACTCCACTTTTACTGCCCCAAGTGCAGCCAAAGGTAATGCCAACATTCACTCCGGTAACAGGGACACAGTCAGATGTGTCTTCAATGAGGAATCAGAACATGGGAGTCACTCTCCCACAGAACTTAAGTACCAGACCAACCCCACACGCTATATCTCTGCCTATTACTGTTGGTCTGGCTGTACCCTTCTATGCACAGAAGAAACCTAGTGTATGTGAACAGGGTGTCAGGACACAGAATGCAATGGGGGGAGGACATAACGAAAACACTTGAGTAGCCTCTCCTGTGGGACAAAGGTTTAACTAATCAAGATCACTACTGGACCTTAGTCCTTTTGGAGCACTTACTGACACTACAATAGGGTCAAACATTAGCCAGCGCTTGAAATTGCTGACACCACAGAACCCAAATACAGTTGCACAGCAGGTAACACCTATCCAAGCCAGCAATATTTTGTTGCAGGGTCTGACTGCTCGGCAGTTGACTGAATGGGAATGGTTAGACAAGCTTCTAAGGGAGAAGAGTATTTGAATTACGCTAGGCTAAGCATGAAAGCGGGAGAGCTCATTGAGGGGAACTATAGGTATGAACAGGTTAGAATCCTACACAGAAGCAGAGTTGAGATATTTGTGTCCGAAGATTACGGGGGAAGTGAGCAATGTGCATCAGAAACTAGCAGACCTGGCAGAGAAGTACGGCACAGAGATAGAGAAATGAAGCATTTGAAAAAGAGTTACAGATTAGATTTTGAGACTAAAGATTTTGAACAAATGAGATCTGCTGGAATAAAGGCACTCCTTAGGGAGTTACTACAAAGTACCCAGACTTGTGGAGCATTAGACAAATGGGAAGGCAGATGGGTAATGAAAAGAGACAAAAGGAAAAGGGATTCTGTGGAGCAGACTGCAAATGTGCAGCAAGACCAAGATCCAGTGAAGATTTTACCAATGAGAGAGATTCCAGGAGGGAATTTTGTTCATGTTCCTTGGAGCAGAGGTGATATTCTATCATTCACAAATGATTATCCAAAGTTGAGAGAGAAGCCAGTAGAGTGGTACCAGCAGACAGATAGGTTTGTGAAACTTGCAAAGTGCCTGTGGGAGGACTTGAACACATTACTAGAGATAGTGGTCCTAGCTGATCTATGGATAGAGTACAAGAGGAGTGTAGATTGGCCAACAAGCAAACCAGGGAGAGACAAAAATACAGGTGCACCGTCCTCGGGGGTTATGAAATATTACTATAAGCGGATTGAATTTTTGAAAACCAGAATTTTGCCCAAGAACATTGATTGGCAGAGAACTGACAGGACAGCTCAGGAAGCAAAGGAGTCTATACATTCGTATTATGAGAGATTGTTACAGGCATTCAATCATTACAGTGGTACAGAGACAATTGAGATGAAGGACATGATTCATTTTATATTCAGACTTGTTAAAGGACTGAGACCTGAAATTAGCCAGATGATTAAGAGACATTTGATTTGCTGGCAAGCAAAGCCGATTGATGAGGTGTTGCAGTAAGCCAAGTACTGTAGTGATGAAACTGAGTTGAAGCAGAGAAAGCTGAAAGAGAAGGCAATGGTTATGCAGATTAAATTTGCAGACAGGCATGCAAGGAAATTTCCCACAACAGTTATCACAGCAGCACCAGATGAGACGTAGAGATCGTGGAGGTAACATGAATCTTGGTCCTGACTTGGGTACTACATTGGTTCAGAATGATGTGCAGGGGATGAAGAAATTGTTGCCTTGTCACGTCTGCAGAGCCGTCGGATATTGGAAACGGGAGTGTCAGATGTTGGTGCAGGAAGGTGTTGTCCAGCAAACTAATGACATAAATTCATTCCAGAACATGAGAGAACTGAGAATGAGAGGTCCTAATCCACATTTTCAAAACAAAATGAATCAAGCGCAGAATTTTCAACCCATGCAGCAGGTGCAAATGCCACGTGTACATATGACACAGTTGCAGCCAATGCAGCAGCAGGTTCCCATGGTACCTAGGCAGCAAATTCAAATGCCTCAAGCCGCAATGGAACAGCAGCAAATGATGCTTTCTCAACAGGTCACAGGTCAGAAGCTTAACCAAAGTAATAACACAGTGCACCAATTTCCGTTCACAGTGAGACTGAAATAAACGATGAGTGGGAGAGCAAAAGTTCAGATGAGGAGCCATGTGTGCTTGCAACCTCCTTAGACGTAGATCAGAGAGGTCCCTATGTGAAGGGAAAAGTCATGGGTCACAAGGTTTCATTTTCGGTTGACACAGGAGCTACACGCTCTACAGTGAGAAGTGCAGAAGTTCCAAACTTGCCCCTTTCAGGTAAAACAGTTCAGATTGTAGGGGTAGCGAATCAGTACTTGACTAACCTGATTATAGACCCAGTTCAGGTTAAAATTGGCAACTTCCAGGGATTGCACAAATTCGTAGTCTGTGATTCAAGTCCAGTATCCCTACTGGGAAAAGACTTGCTGTGTAAAACAAACTACTTGATTACTTGTTCAAAGGATGGGACTGAGATTCAGATGAATAGTGATGAAGAGGATGACCAAGCCCCAGAGATAGAGTGTGAGACTACAAATGAAGAATACCCTCTGATTGATTTTTTCCCAATGTTCACAGTGAAAGAGCTTCATCCTGATTTGCAGGCAACGGTTAAGGAGAAGGTGTGGGATCTGACAGGAAAAGAGATAGGTCTGATAAAGGGAGTTGGGCCAGTTAAGGTTTCAGTAAAGCTGAATGCAGTTTTCCCCTCAAATTCCCCAGTACCACATGCCACAAGATGTCCTTATGAAGGTCGCCCAAATAATTGCAAACTTTGTGAAACAAGGGGTTCTGAAGGAAGTGTTGAGTAGCCCATGTAATTCACCGATAATGGGTTTGCAAAAGCCCTGTGGGAAAGTTCGAAATTGTCCAGGATTTGAGAAAGATAAATGACATTGTGGTCAAATGTTGTCCCGTGATGCCAAATCCAGCTGTGATAATGTTTCAGATTCCATGTGATGCTGAGTGGATCATTGTCATTGATTTGTTGCAAGCCTTCTTTTCTGTGCCTCTTCGTGAGGACAGGCAATTTCTCTTTTGTTCCAAATTTTTGGACCGAGTTTATTGTTGATGTAGGATTCCTCAAGGGTTTTCAGAGTCACCTTCCATATTCAATCAGATCTTGAAAAATAATTTGGAGTCATTGGAATTGCCTTTCCAATGGACCTTGGTACAGTACATTGATGACTTGCTGATTGAGCCAAAGCAAGGGACAAGTGCAAGTATGACACAATTGCCTTACTGAACCATTTGGGAAAGAATGGTCATAAAGTGCCTCTGCTTAAATTGCAATACTGTCAGAAAGAAGTGAAATACTTGGGTCACCAGATTGGGAAGGGATTGAGAAAGATATCCAGAGAAAGGGTTACAACCATATTGCAGATGAATTCCCCGACTACACAGAAAGTATCAAGATGTTTCTTGGGATGGTAGGCTACTGCCGCCAATGGATTCTCAATTTTTCACTCATTTCAAGACCATTGCAGAAGCTGACTCATAAGGAAGTCACTGATCCCATAGTGTTGGACCAGGTTGGAATGAAAGCATTCACTAAATTGACGGAGAGTCTGTGCAAGGCTCCAGCGTTGGGTATGTCTGATTACACGAAACCTTTGACATCAATGTTGACATGAACGTTATTTGTCTGTCTTGACGCAGGTCCATGGAGGTGTGAACCGCCCAGAGCATATTTTTCAGCTACCTTGGACCCAGTTGCAGCAGCCTTACCAGGTTGTTTACGTGCAGTTGCAGTGGTTGGGCAGAGCCTTACACAGTGTGAGGGCTTTGTGATGGGATATGTCTTGACTATAATGGTCCCTCACTCTATTGAGATCTTTCTTACAAAGACGAAAACCCAATATTTGACTGGTGCAAGATTGACCGGATATGAAACGAGTATTCTAGGGTCACCAAATGTGTCATTGAAAAGATGTACAGTGCTGAACCCGGCAACCTTAATTCCAAATGAAAATGTTGAAATTGAAAAATTGGAAGATATTGAGCATGATTGTCTTGAAGTAACTGATCTGTGCACAAAACCCAGACCTAAAATTATCTTTGTTCATGGTCCTTATCTAAGAGACAATACAGGGACACTGAGAGCAGGATATGCCGTGTGCACAATTACTGGAATCCTGGAAGCTTCTTAGCTTTGAGGAGTGTATTCTGCCCAAGTAGCAGAACTGGTAGCCCTTACTTGGGCCTGCTATGTTTCTGCCCAACTGAACGTTACCATCTATACGGATAGCCAGTATGGATTTGGAATAGACCATGATTTTCGCCAGTTGTGGTCACAGAGAGGTTTCCTGACTTCTTCTGGTTCCCCAGTGAGAAATGGTGAGAGGATTAGAGAACTGTTGCATGCTATTCAAATGCCTGAAAAGATTGCCATGGTGGAATGCAGTGCATATCTGAAATCGTAGGACTTCGTGTCATTGGGAAATGGATATGTGGATCAAGTCGCAAGATTTTGCGTATTGAACTGTATGTCGTTCAAAGATAAGTGGGAATTGTTACCCGAAGAAGATGAAACATATCCAAGTTTTGCAATGAAAGTAATTGACACCTTGGAGTAATTGAAAATGTTGGAGAATAATGTTGACAGGGAGGAGAACGTTCATGGAGCAAAATGAAATGTGTGCAAAGACGGGATGAATTGTTAGTTTCAGAAGAGGGTCAATTGGTTTTGCCTAATAGTGTGCTGTCTCAAATGGGTAGGTATTATCATGGTCAAGCACATGTTGGGAGAGATGCCATGATTTGTTTGTTCAAGCACAATTGGTTCAGCCCAAAGGTTTAGACAGGTTGCTGAAGCAGTTTGCCATTGTTGCGTCATTTGCCAGCAAATGAACGTGGGGAACGGGACAGTGGTTAATTTGAGCCACAATGGAAGAGCAGGAGGTCCATTCAGCAGAATGCAGATGGATTTTATTGAGATGCCTGTGTGTGGAGGTTTGAGATATGTGTTGGTGATTGTGTGCATCTTACCCTACACAACGAAATGACAGTCTCACAGTACCGGAACTACTGCTTAGGGAACTGATACCACGTTTCGGGTTTCCGATCTCTTTAGAATCAGATAGGGGAAGTCACTTCATCAATAAGGTAATTAAATTATTGTGTGCAGCATTGAACATTGAGCATAAGTTGCATTGAAGTTACCTCCCAGAAGCATCAGGACTAGTGAAGCAAATAAATGATACCTTGAAGTCTAGAGATGCAAAGATGTGTGCGTCCACGAATCTGAAATGGCCCGACGCATTACCTTTAGTTCTGATGACAGTACGAAACACACCTGACAATCAATCAATCAAAAAATGTATTAAGCGCGCTACTCACCCGGTAGTATCTCAAGGCGCTGTGGGGGGGGGAGGAGAAAAAGAGGCGGGGTGCCGATTTACTTTTCAAAAAGCCATGTCTTGAGGTGTTTTCGGAAGGTCAGGAGGTCCTGGGTCTTGCGTAGGTTGGTGGGGAGGGAGTTCCAGGTCTTGGAGGCAAGGTAGGAGAAGGATCTGCCTCCGGAGGTTATGCGAAGGATGCAGGGGACTGTGGTCAGGGCGAGGTCAGCCGATCGGAGGAGACGAGTGGGTGTGTGGAAGTTCACTCTTTCGTTGAGGTAGACTGGTCCAGTGTTGCGAAGGGGTTTGTGGGCGTGGATGAGGATTTTGAAAGTGATCCTTTTGCTGATGGGTAGCCAGTGAAGGAGTCTGAGGTGGGTGGAGATGTGTCCGTGGTGTGGGAGGTTCAGGATGAGCCGTGCGGCTGCGTTCTGGATCCACTGGAGCTTTTGTCGAAGCTTGACTGTGGTACCAGCGGAGAGGGCGTTTCTGTAGTCTAGTCTGCTGCTGATGACTACATGGATGACGGTTTTCCTGGTTTCTATGGGGATCCATTTGAAGGTCTTACGCAGCATGCAGAGGGTGTTGAAACAGGACGAAGTTATAGAGTTGATTTGCTGGGTCATGGAGAGAGAGGAGTCTAAGATGATGCCGAAATTGCGTGCGTGGGTGGAGAGTGTTGGGGGTGGTCCTAGGCGGTGGGCCACCAGGAGTCATCCCATACTGTCCTGTTGGGGCCGAAGATGATGATTTCGGTTTTGTTGGAGTTGAGTTTGAGGTGGCTTGCTGTCATCCATTTGGCAGTGGCGAGGAGTCCGGCGTGGAGGTTTGTCTTGGCGGTGGTGGGGTTCCTGGTGAGGGAGATGACGAGCTGAGTGTCGTCTGCGTAGGATATGATGGTGATTCCCTGGGGGCAGAGGATGTTGGTGAGCGGGCCATGTAAATGTTGAAGAGGGTAGGGCTGAGGGAGGACCCCTGGAGGACCCCGCAGATGATCTTGGTTGCTGGGGACTGGAAGGGAGGAAGACGAACTTTCTGGGTTATTTCGGCGAGGAAGGAGTAGAGCCAGTCCAGGGCCTTGTGTCGGATTCCTGCGTCGAAGAGGCGTGTTCGGAGGATTTGGTGGCAGACAGTGTCGAAGGCTGCGGAGAGGTCCAGGAGGATGAGTGCGACGGTCTCCCCTTGTCAACTCTGGTTCTGATGTCGTTGGTGCAGGTGATGAGGGCAGTCTCAGTGCTGTGGTTCTTGGGGAATCCAGACTGGGAGACGTCAAGTGCGTTGTTTTCCTCTAGGAAGTGAGACAGGCGGACGTTCACTAGCTTCTCAGCGACCTTGGTGGGGAAGGGGAGAAGAGAAATGGGGCGGTAGTTTGTGAGGTCAACCAGGTCTGCTTTGGGTTTTTGAGGAGTGCGGTTACTTCGGCATGCTTCCAGGAGTTTGGGAAGGTGGCGGTGTCGAAGGAGCTGTTTATTACGGTGCGGACCTGGGGAGCGATTATTGGGCTGGCCCTGTTGAAGATGTGATTGGGGTAGGGGTCCGTGGGGGAGCCCCAGTGGATGGAGTTCATGGTTATTTCGGTTTCTTCATCGTTGGGAGGGGCCCAGGTGTGCAGTTGGTTGGAGTGGGGGGGTGTTGTGTTGTAAGTCGTGTCGGTGGTGGTGATGGTGGGTGCAGGTAGTGTGAAGCTGTTGTGTATGTCTAGAATTTTGAGGTGGAAGTGGTTGGAGAGGGAGTTGCATAGGTTTTGTGTGTGAGTGGGGTCGATGTTGAAGGATTTGGGTTTGGTTGCTCTTTGATGATTGTAAAAAGTTCCTTGCTGTTATGTGAGTTACTATCTATGTGTTCTTTGTAGTAAGCCCCTCTGGTGGTTCTAATGAGTAGGTGATGTTTGCGTATGGTAGTTTTGAGGGTGGAGAAGTTGGTTATGGAGGGTTCTTGTCGCCAAGCTTTCTCGGTCTTGCGGCATTCACGCTTGGAGGCTTGGAGTTCAGTGGTGAACCGGGGGCGGCCTTGATGTTGCAGGTGGTGTTGTTACTTTTCAGAGTGGTGAGAGAGTCTGTGCAGGTTGTAATCCATTGTGTGAGGCTGTGGGCGGCGATGTTCTGGTCGTTGGTGAGGGGGGAGTTTGTGAGAGCTTGCCGTGCAGGTGTTCTGTGGGGATCTTGTCCCATGTACGGTAGGGTGTGGTATGCTGTCGGTAGTGGATGGGGGGTTTTGTGAAGGAGAAGTGGACGCAGTGGTGGTCGGTCCAGTAGAGTTTGGTGGTGTGTGTGAATGTTATGTGATTGCTGGAGGTAAAAATTGCATCTAGCGTGTGTCCTGCTGAGCGAGTGGGTGAGGTGACCAGTTGTTTGAGTACTAGGTTCGTGAGGTTGTCTAGCAGGGTAGTCGAGTTGTGGTTGTGGGGGTTTTCCAGGTGCAAGTTGATGTCACCAAGGAGGATGTAGTCTGTGGAGGTGAGGGTGTGGGGGCTGATGGTGTCAGCAATAGCGTCGCAGAAAGGGGGCCGAGGTCCTGGTGGTCTGTAAATGAGGGTTTCTCTGAGGGTGGTGTTGGCGTTTATGTGAATTAAGAAGTGTAGGTGTTCTGCGCTATCTGGGGTGTCGTGGGTGTTGGTGGTGATCTTGATGGTGCTTTTATGTATGATGGCGATGCCTCCTCCCGGTTTGTTTAGACGGTCTCTACGAGAGATTTTGTTGCCTTCTGGGATGGCTATGGCTATGTTGGGTTCAGATGAGGGGTTCATCCAAGTTTCCGTCAGGAAGGCGATGTCAGGGGAGTGTGTTGTGATCAGGTCCCAGAGCTCGATGGCATGCTTGTGTACGGAGCAGGTGTTTAGGAGTATGCAGTTAAGGTGGTTGCGGGGGCTGTTGTTGTGGAGAGTGTTGGTGTTGTTGTGGGGTGTGTTAGTGTTGTTGTGGAGCATGTTGGTGTTGTTGTGGGGTGTGTTAGTGTTGTTGTGGAGCGTGATAGTGTTGTTGCGGGGTGTGTTATAGTTGGTGTGTGGCGTGTTAGAGTCAGTGTGGAGCGTGTTGGTGTTGTTGGTGTTTGTGGGGGTGCAGGAGAAACGGCATGCATGACATGTGAAGGGTCCGTGTGTGTGCTTGGGGTTGGCTTGGGCGCAGGCGAGGTGCTGACCTGGGTTGAGGGCATGGCGTTTAGTGGAGGAGTAATGCTGCCTATGGGGGTCGGGGCAGCGAGGGTCAGGGGGACTGGCTCTGGGCGCGGTCCTGATGCGGACGGGCCTGCCTGTGGCACGCGGCCGCATAGCGGCCGCCATTAAGAGGAGAAGGTGGGAAGGTGGAGCAGCTGGGAGGTGGGATGGAAGGGCCAATGGGTGCACGAGAAGGGCGGGCTGCAAGGGACGCAGCGGCAGGAAAAATGGGACCGGCGAGAGCCGGCAGAAAATGGGCGAACACAGCAAACAGCAACGGATTACAGAAGGAGAACAGGGGCAGAGACACAATGCAAAAATACACAATGGGGCAGAATATACAGTGCAGGCAGCGGAAAATGCTTTTTTAACTAAACGCAAACAAAAAACAAAAAATGAAAAAACACAAAGAAGTACTTATGAAACAACAGGACATGACAGGAAGACAGGATTGTCGCCGCATGAGATCCTTATGGGCCGAGCCATGAAGTTGCCAGCGGTGCCTGTAAATGCACTTGTCAACATTACAGATGATATGGTGTTGGACTACTGCAAAGGTCTGGTTGATGTGGTTTGCTCTTTCTCTCGGCAGGTGGAAGCCACCACACTGTCACCAATCCATGACCAAGGGCACAATCTGAGGGCTGGTGACTGGGTCGTGAGGAAAACGTTTTTGGAGCCTCATTGGAAAGGACCTTTCCAGGTAGTTCTGACAACTACCACAGCTGTGAAGTGCGCTGGCGTTCCGAACTGGATCCACACCAGCCACACAAAGAAAGTGGCATGTCCTCTGGACAATAAAAAAGAGTTGGTGGGAGTACCAACAACGATAGGACTAGTCTCAGGTTCAGAAGGAGACCAAAGGGGAACTGAGACCAAGCCAAGCCCGTTGAGGATGGTTCAGTCACCTCCAGGAGGGTGACGGAGAGCCTATCTCAATTGAAGCAGCAGGAGAGCCTAGTCAGAGGAGGGCTTTCCCAGAAGCAGATGATTTTGAGAGACAAATAGAGCAATTGCCAGACCCCGAGGGAGAAGGAGTTGAGGCGGATCGAAGTCACTGTGATCTGACTCCTCCTGAACTAGTTGCAGGTCCGTCAAGAGAAAACACCATAGAACAAGGAGATGTTTCAAGTTCGACTCTGAAAAGAACATTGACCCAAGGTCCACTGAAAGGAGATGAGTGGCCAGAGTCACAAGAAAAGAGAAAGAAAGTGGTTGTTGGAACAGCAATTGAAGAAGAGGTAGATGCAACAAGGAGAGAAGATCTAAGTGAAGGAGACTTGAATGGTGATTGAAAGTTGAAGAGAAAGAGAACATCAAGTCGAAGATATGCAGATCCAGAATTGGAGTACGCAACTACAAGTGAATGGCGGCAATAATTTTTGTCTTTTTGTTTTGATAGAGACATTCAGGATCAGTATTTTGGCACTTGAAGGAAGCTGGTGAACTGAACTGTTGAAACAATCTGAGATTTTTTTTTTTTGAGAAACAGACTGCTGAAAGTAACTGGAAAAGACGCTGATAACCTTATTTTACTTTTTGAAACCTGATTTTGACGAGCTGCTTACCGATTTTTGACAAGGGATCCTGGAAGTTAGACTGAAAGTTGTGAATAACTGCTGTAAGAAGAATTTGTTTTGTTTTTGATTTTTGCTGCAGTTTAACCCCTTTCTGTGCCCAGGACGTAAAGGTTATGTCCTGAGGCACAGTGCTCGTGTGCACAGGACGTAACCATTACGTCCTGGGCACAGAGCCCAGAGGGAGTGCTAGCTCCAAGGCAGGGATGGAAGGGGAAGCCCTTCCCCTTCCACTCCCGACCCCCCCGTGACATCAGCACGCGATTGCGCACTGACTATCACAGAGGCCACCTCCCATTGCGCTGGAAGCTCAGCTTCCAGCACGATTGGAAGAGAAATGCAGAGCATTTCTCTTCCGATCACGTGGAGGAGGCCGGACAGGCTTCAAAGGGAAGGAAATGAATTTCCTTCACTTTGAAGTCTCTCTGAGCGTTTTAGCAGGCGGATTGCAAGCAATCCGGCTGCTAAAACACCCACTAGACACCAGGGATTTTTTAAAAAAGAAATTGGCATGAGGGAGCGACCCCTTGGGCAAGGGTCGCTCCCAGGGGGGGGCATTTTTTTTTAAGGCCTTGATCGGCCTATTATTAGGCCCATCTGCCCCCGGGGGGGCAGAAACCTCTAGACGCCAGGGCTAATTTTTTTTGTGTGTTTTTTTTTTTGTTTGTTTGTTTTTTTAGAGATGGGGAGTGACCCATTAGGCAAGGGTCGCTCCCCTGGGGGGCAAATTGTATTTAGACCATTTCTGCCCCCCTTGTGGGAAGATCGGCTGATTTTAGGTCAATCTGCCCCCAAGGGGGGCAGAAACAACTAGGCACCGGTGATCTTTTTTTTTTGCGCCAATGTCACGCAAGGGGAGCGACCCCGTAGGCAAGGGTCGCTCCCCGGGGGGATTGGGGGACGGGTAGGCACATTTATTTTAGGCCATTTCTGCCCCCCCTGGGGGCAGATCCGCCTATTGCTATTAGGCCGATGGGGGCAGAAACCTCTAGACGGCAGGGCAAATTTTTGTTTTGTGTATTTTTTTTGTTTGTTTGTTTTTTTCGAGATGGGGAGCGACCCATTAGGAAAGGGCCGCTCCCCTGGGGGCAAATTGTATTTAGACCATTGCTGCCCCCCTTGGGGGCAGATCAGCCGATTTTTGTTAGGCCAATCTGCCCCCATGGGGGCAGAAACCACTTAAGCACCAGGGATTGGTGTGTGTGTATGCATGTGTTTTCTTTAGGGGGGCAGCCCCTTGGGTAAGGGTCGCTGCCCATGGGGGCACATTACTGTTGGCCATATCTGCCCCACATCTGAAAACTAAACATCTAGGTGATTCCAGGGTGGTGTGTTTCACATGCACCCGCACCATTTTTGTACCCACAATCCCCTGCAAACCTCCAACTTTGCTGGAACTCACATATTTTTCCCACTTTTTTGTGATGGAACCTTCCGGAATCTGCAGGAATCCACAAAATTCCTACCACCCAGCATTCTCTCATCTATACCGATAAAAATTCTGCTGCACTTGTCAGCCTAAAAATGTTTTTTTGCAAACTGCCCTTTTGGACTCCCTTTGTTCCCCCTCAATAGCGACATGTTTTTGGCTCTTCCCTTTCACAAGCACTTGGCCCACCTACACAAATGAGGTATCATTTTTACAGGGAGACTGAGGGGAACATTGGGTGGTATGAAATGTGTCCCAGTGCGGTGATCCCACACAGAAATGTGGGAAAAATGTGTTTTTTTTTAGCTAAATTTGAGGTTTGCTGAGGATTCTGGGTAAAAAAACATTGGGGGATCCACGCAAGTCACACCTCACTGGACTCCCTCAGGTGTCTAGTTTTCAGAAATGTCTGGGTTTGATAGGTTTCCCTAGAAGGCTGCTGAGTCCAGGACCAAAAACGCAGGTGCCCCCCTTCAAAAACAGGTTGTTTTGTATTTGATCATTTTGATGTGTCCAGACAGTGTTTTGGGGCATTTCCTTTCGTGGGCGCTGGGCCTACCCACACAAGTGAGGTACCATTTTTATCGGGAGACTTGGGGGAACGCTGCGTGGAAGGAAATTTGTGGCTCCTCTCAGATTACAGAACTTTCTGTCACCAAAATGAGAGGAAAAAGTGTTTTTTGGCCAAATTTTGAGGTTTGCTAAGGATTCTGGGTAACAGAACCTGGTCGGAGCCCCACAACTCACCCCATCTTGGATTCCCCTTGGTGTCTAGTTTTAAAAAATGTTCTGGTTTGCTAGGTTTCCCTAGGTTCCGGCTGAACTAGAGGACAAAATCCACAGGTAGGCACTTTGTAAAAAAACACCTCTGTTTTCTGTGAAAAAATGTGATGTGTCCACATTGTGTTTTGGGCCATTTCCTTTTGTGGGCGCTAGGCCTACCCACACAAGTGAGGTACCATTTTTATCGGGTGACATGGGGGAACGCTGGGTGGAAGGAAATTTGTGGCTCCTCTCAGATTCCAGAACTTTCTGTCACCGAAATGAGAGGAAAAAGTGTTTTTTTGGTCAAATTTTGAGGTTTGCAAAGGATTCTGGATAACAGAACCTGGTCAGATCCCCACAAGTCACCCCATCTTGGATTCCCCTAGGTGTCTAGTTTTCAAAAATGCACTGGTTTGCTAGGTTTCCCCAGGTGCAGACTGAGCTAGAGGCCAAAATCCACAGGTAGGCACTTTGCAAAAAACACCTCTGTTTTCTGTGAAAAAATGTGATGTGTCCACGTTGTGTTTTGAGCCATTTCCTTTCATGGGCGGAACACAGAATAGCAAAACAAATGTTATTGCCCCTTGTCTTTCTCTAAATTTTTTCCTTCCAAATGTAAGGCAGTGTGTAAAAAAGACGTCTATTTGAGAAATGCCTGTAATTCACATGCTAGTATGGGCACCCTGGAATTCAGAGATGTGCAAATAACCACTGCTTCTCAACACCTTATCTTGTGGCCATTTTGGAAATACAAAGGTTTTCTTGATACCTATTTTTCACTTTTTATATTTCAGCAAATGAATTGCTGTATACCCGGTATAGAATAAAAACCCATTGCAAGGTGCAGCTCATTTATTGGCTCTGGGTACCTAGAGTTCTTGATGAACCTACAAGCCCTATATATCCCCGCAACCAGAGGAGTCCAGCTGACGTAACGGTATATTGCTTTCAAATATTTGACATTGCAGGAAAAAGTTACAGAGTAAAACGTGGAGAAAAATGGCTGGTTTTTTTCAGCTCAATTTCAATATTTTTTTATTTCAGCTGTTATTTCCTGTAGGAAACACTTGCAGGATCTACACAAATGACCCCTTGCTGAATTCAGAATTTTGTCTACTTTTTAGAAATGTTTAGCTTTCTGGGTTCTCACCCATTTTGGTCACTAACTGGAAGGAGGCTGAAAGCACAAAAAATAGTAAAAATGGGGTATGTCCCAGTAAAATGTCAAAATTGTTTTGAAAAATTGGGTTTTCCAATTCAAACCGGCCTGTTCCGGGAAGCTAGGAAGATGGTGATCTTGCCACCGCAAACCCTTTGTTGATGCCATTTTCAGGGAAAAAACCACAAGCTGCCTCCTGCAGCCCTTTTTTCCCATTTAAAAAAAAAACAAAAACATTTTCACTGTATTTTGGCTAATTTCTTGGTCTCCTTCAAGGGAACCCACAAAGTCTGGGTACCTCTAGAATCCCTAGGATGTTGGAAAAAAAGGACGCAAATTTGGCGTGGGTAGCTTATGTGAACAAAAGGTTCTGAGGGCCTAAGCTCGAACTGCTCAAAATAGCCAAAAAAAGGCTCGGCACAGGAGGGGGAAAAGGCCTGGCAGCGAAGGGGTTAAAAAAAAAACTTCTTCTGCTTTCTGATTCTTTACAGATCATGAGCAACATTATCCAGCAGGATAGAAAGGATAGGCGTTGTAAATATATGAGTATTGGTTTGGCGATTGTATATGGAATATTGTTGGTGGTATTGATTGTGGGTATGTCTGTTCTTGATAAGAGCAAAGCTGACCATACTTCTGCTTTTGAGACAACTACTGCACTAACAGCAATAGAGAAGTTTAGGTTACATGAGAAGTATTTCCATATGGGTACTAATGTGCAAGGAGAACTTTCTTCTAATGTCTTCTTTCGCTTGCTGAGTGAGTATGTTGAGACGATGGATGCGAGGAATTGTTATGTGTGTACGTAGATTACATGATCAGTTGAAGAAGGAGTTACTTATCATAGTTTGCCTCTAACATATGGAATAAGTTGTAGTCTGCTACTAACAAGATTCTATAACCAGGGGTGCATTCAATATACCTACTCCAATTATGATATTGTGTTTTCGCCTGTTCCTTTAATTAGGTATTTGGGTAGAGTAGCTAAGGATAATGTCATAGTATTAGTTAGAGGTTTTTTTGATCTACATTGACATTTGGCACGGCTTACTTGCACAGAAATAATCTAACATTTTTGCTTACACCTTGTTTTGCTTTCACTAATGACCGAGCTGACAAAAATCTCTGGAATACACTTCTTAGTTTAAAGAAGACATTTATTATTATTCCACCACAAGGTTCCTAAAAAAAATGAAGCAGATTAGTAGGTCGAAGGCACACGTTTAAAAATAGTCACAGCAATGAAAGGAAAATATATCAAAGTGATTCTCAACTGCAATGTACACAACAAATATATGTAATTATATTATAGCATAATTGCAAAACAAAGAATAAAGTCAAAATTCATCACAGTAGGGCCTGCCAAACTCTTCATCTTTCTCATGCCAGCAAGTTGATGACCCCTGTTCAACTGCGAGAAAGAGATATCCACCCTCATGGGACAAGTGTTTGTGTCAGGCATTTGATGTCCAATCCTGACCGAGGTCTCAGAAATTCCCCTTGCTACTGACCAGGGCCACCTTTTTATAGCTTAAACAATCATGGAAAAAGCCTTCTGAAAGGCCCTCCCCTCTCATATGGATAGTCATGCTGGCTACTGTAGGTCAGAGTTGGAAGAAAAAGGTTGAAAATTGGCCAACTTTTCAAGGCTCCCCCTCCAAGGCCAACCTGTTCCCTGCACTGAAGAAAAACAAAAAATATGTGCTTTCTTATCATGCTATCGTGTTCGATAAGAGAAAATACGAAGAACACAAGCTTAGTTTACCATGTGGAAAAACACAGCTCCTCTGCAATGTCTCAACTGCAATGTCTAACGCCACGATAAAGCCAATAGGCAGCTAAACTTAATACAAAATGTAATCTGCAACTGGTGAACATTGAACAGCTAATATGCACAGTGGTGAAACACAAAGTCAGTGGTCAAACCTACCTATTTTCACTACACACTTTTAGAAAAGAGCTTCTTAGATAACACAAATGACAGGAGAAAGGCATTGAAGGAGAAGTTAGAAAAAGGCTTAGAGTAAAGGACTTACAAGAATGATTATGCTTATAATGCAATTAAAACACAAGGGAAATTAGCTCTAGATTCACAACACATAGGGATACTTTGTATATATAGGCCTAAATCACGCACTATTACTTTGATTATGGAAAAGAGTGAATGTGGACATGTGTTTTTGTTTCAGAGTAAATGGATATTTATATTGATTGGACAGGACCCATCTATTCCTGGGATATATTACATCTGTGGTCCTAATGCTTATTACAGTCTTCCAAGAGGATGGTATGGAACATGTTATTTGGGAATAGTTTTCCCAAAGATTTTTCAAAGGGATGACTTAAAGAAATTTCCAAAAAGTGACTGAATTACATCATATGCAACAGAGGAGGGGGGTCTCCTTCTGGTATAGTGGGAGATATTTGGAGCAATGATTCTTTAGTGGGAGTTCAATAAAGATTCAAAAGTTGCCTACTATTGTGGATAACATGCTGACAAATTTTCCAGGAGCCAGCTATGACTCTTCAAAATCGCCTTGCTTTAGACATTCTTTTAGCGAAGGATGGCGGAGTTTGTAGGATGATTAATTCTAGGCATTGTTGTTTGTTCACGCCTGAGAATAGTAAATAAATTAGAAACTTACTTACTAATCTGTCTAATGAAAGTGCTGATTTAAAGGAATTGAAAGAACCAGGTGTTTGGGAGAAATTTGATAAAGGTTTTGCTGCAGTGGGAAATTGGCTCAGCAACATTTGAAATGGGATCTTATTGAAAATTATACAGGGGATATTAATTCTCATGGTTTGCCCCATTGGAATATGGGGACTATGTAAAGTGTGTAAAAGGATTACATTGAAGAAGTAAAAGAATGATCAGAGGAGGGAAGAAAATAAAAGGGAAAAGTTGTTTAGGGAAAATTCGTAAAGGGAACAAAAGTATGAAGGGATTGAATTGACAGAATTTTAACAGAAGCAAACATTTGTGAGTGATAGTTTAGTATGATGACACATTTAGTCATCAGAGGAGGGATTGCTAGCACAGGAGTTTTAATAAAATATTAATGAATACTCAGGTATTCTGAGTAATGGATTTGTGTAGAAAATGTATTAACCTAGAGAAACATAATGCACGCATTTGAAAATGTGATCACGATGAGTTGCCGCCAATGTTCACGAAGTATACTTATTAATGGCTTATTAATATGAAATATGGAGTTATTGTTTTACTAATGTAGTAATATGTCATATTGAGGGTAATGTATTATGTGTTAGCTTTATTAACTCTAGGCCTTAACTTAGCGGAGGTCTTAGCCTAGTTGCACAGCTTCATGTCAAGCTGTATTTCTTAAACGTTTATTGAAATGTTTGATTAGAGAATTAAATTGTGATTTTCCACTGTACTGTCCAAATGTGATTGTAGCTAAAAGTCTTTCTCATGAGAACTGCTTGCTAGGAGATGCTGTTCTTGCTAAATGTAACATTATGAATGTAGTGTGTGTAAGACTGACTTTCTCAGGAGGAGAACAATAGAGACACTGACTGGAGTATAAGCTGCAACAATATTGTTACCTCTCAAGAACCCTCAACCATGTCATGCAACGACTGTAAAACGAAAGAGAAACAGTAGGAGTATGGGTAATGAAGTATCCACAATGGAAAAGGCGAAGTCCGTGTTGGAAGATGGTTTGCTGAGTCGTGCTGCATGTGTTGCTAAGGAAATGCAGAGACGAGGAATCCAAGATGGCCGACAAGTACTCCAAGGGCTAAATTGCAGTTCTAGTGTTGCTTTCAGTTTTGGTTGCTACGATACGCGCGAGCCGCTAAAGAGCTTCGCACTTCAACTGAGACCTGACAGGTATCCAGATGTGTGAGAAGCGCGCTTGTTATGAGGTAAAAGTTTTTGAGACAAATTCCACTTCGCATGCTTTCAGAAGGACAATTCAAGTTTAACCTTTCGATAATATGTAACTATTAAAAACAAGTCGAACATTTGTCATGAGGAGTTTTCTTTGAGGTGAGTTTTGTTCGCACGTTATAAAAAGGACAATTCAAGTTCAACTGTCGATAAATTTTACCTTTACAAACAAATCCTATGAGGAAAGAATTATCAAGCATATTAGAGAAAACCTTGGTGGTTATAGGTTTTATAAGGCATTCTACGAATATTCCAAATATATTCAACATTCAATCTGACAAAATTAATGTGTGAATATCAAAGCAACCAGAATTCAAAGACAGAATGAACCTTTGGTAGTTCAAAGAAGTTAGCGAAGGACACAGGCTACAAAAACTAGAAAAGTCAACATAAATCCAGAGAACAAGGAATTCAGGTTTTCAAATCAAAACACCTTTATTTGCTTCTTCTATATATATATATATATATATATATATATATATATATATATATACACATATATATACACATATATATATATATATACATGTAGCAACTCCTTAAAATAATAAAGGAAGTTCAGATAACAACTCAAATATACTTAACAGCTCCAAGAGTGAGAAACAACAAGCATTACATAAACTGAGAACCATTACTAGAAACTAATTTCCTACAATTCAACATATAACATTTACAGAGCAAGATAGAGGCACATTCCTCAGAGAACTTAGGGTGAGAAAGTTAATGAAATAAAACATAGTGAATGCTAAAGAAGGTAGTAGGTTTAAAGTGTGTCCCTAGTAATTATATTTGTGATTGTTGCAGAAGCTGTCATTCATTTAAGACCAGAGGAGAGCGGCAGACTGAGCATGTGAAGATTCTCCATCTCTGAGGCAGTCTCTCTAAATCCCATTCCCCTTTCCCCCTCCAGGGTGCTCAAGACGAGAATTAAAATTTGTTGCGAGCAGTCTGGGTTTGGATGAGGACTTACCTTCTGCTCCTGAGGGAATTGAATCAAGGTATCCTGACATTACCTGATGAACCGGACAATGAGGACATTACAGGAGAAGCCAATCAGCAACATGTGAACCACGTACTAGTAGAAGTTACAGATTTGATGTTTTAGTTTTATTGGACAAAGTGTGAACATGCGATCCCTTGACCAATATGGACTTGGGAAGTCGTTTTAGGAGATTTTACTTAACAGGACTGCACTGAGAAGAAACTACCATTTGCCACTTGCCATTCGCAATTCTCCCTGTTCTTCTTGAGGCTCCACCTCTATTCTTTTGAATTGCTTAAAGACTTTGGGGGTCAATATCACCCCGGCGGGTGGCCATAATGTGGCAGTAGTACCGCCAACAGGCTGGCGGTAGTTACCACCACATTATGACCGTGGTGGACCGGCAATGGTAATACCGCCAATCTGCAGCCTGGCGGTCCCAGAGATTGTAATCCACCAGGGCAGCGCTGCAAGCAGCACTGCCCTGGGGATTATGAGTCTCCATCTGCCAGCCTGTCCATGGCAGTACACACTGCCATGGAAAGGCTGGCGGTATGGGAGACTCGGGGGCCCTCATGCACAGCCCCATTGCGAATTCCACTGCCCGAATTACGGGCAGTGGAATGCGCGATGGGTGCTGCTGCACCAGACACACCTAAACATTGCCGCCGGCTTGATTACGAGCCGGCTTCAATGTTGTGGTGACTTGTCCGCTGGGCCAGTGGGCGGAAATGCTGTTTCCGTCCGCTGGCCCAGTGGAAATGTCATAATAGGGTGGCAAACATACCGCCAGTTTGGCACCCGTGGCTTCGGCGGTCTTTTCAAAAGACCGCCGAAACCGTATTGAGGGCCTTTGTGTTATCTGAACTTTGATGCTAAATCCTGATGCCTTGCTGACCGAACTGATGTCCTGATGACGAAGACTATTTTAGCTTGCCGATCCAATTGAGGAGAGGTATTCTTTTACCCATGTGTTTGTTATGCCTATTTGCTTTTTCTTTCTAGGTACCAACCGCACTGTTTTGATAGAGCCATAGTTAGATGTTTTCTAAATTTGTGTTTGCTAAATTGTTTTGCATGGAGCCCAACATGCTGATGCTAATCTGATGTTAGATAAGGAGCCTCACTAATGAGAATTTGCTATAGGGAGTAACAGCTGATGAATTTTCTTTGCTGAATCTAAATGTATGTGATATCGTTTCGACAATTATTCTTGTTATTGATTTGCACTGTAACTTTAGAATGTGTAGTAGTTCAAGCTTTGATTAGACTGTGTTTCTTTCACCGCTTTGGACAGCCAGTGGTGTTTCTGTATGTGTATCATTTGATTTTGAGATTAATATATGTGACATTACCATTGTTAATATAGAGAAATAAATATTCTAACTTTTACTAAAAGGTGTGGGTATTCATGACTGAAAGGTCATGGTGTGTGACAATTACTGACTCCATTGATTACTAATGCTATTTATTGTCATTGATTGTTTGTGTTGATGATTAATTATTAATTAATGATCTGACTGTACTGGATCTATGGTGGGAACATCTTAATTGCGAGTCAAAAAGTTTATCGACCTATTCGCGTCCCCTTGTAAGTTTACTTGTTAAGGTCAAACGCACTATCACACACATACACACAGTCACACTTACACTCTCTCACACAAACTCATCGGCAAGCATGCATACAACATATGTTAAAAAGCATTTTGTACTTGCCTCAGCTGCCATGGAAGGGCATATTGCAGCTAATTGTACTCCATTTTATTACACTAATAGTGAATAATATATAATTATTCACTATTAGTTTAATGAAAAAAATACAGAATACAAAGAGAGTGGAGCCCCAAATAACGTCCATAAGGACGAGGTGCCCCTGTGTTCCTGACACTGGATTTGCCACTTCTGAGGCCAGGGGACACAACAGCAGTGTCAGGGGTAGCAAAGGGCAAGACAGAGGTCACAGCTGCGACCCCTGGTGACTCCTAAATGACATACATGACTTACTTAGGGGGACTTTCAGTCACCCTTCCTCATTCATTGGTCTACAGTAGTATCATTCACATTTTGTTTCTGCCCACTACAACATACTGCATGGGGCAGTGGACAGCAACTTCAGCTACCGGTTCTTGTCTGTTACCTAAGCACATTGTTTACACTCACAAAGGAAGTAGTCTCTTACACAGCTTTGGACTAGTGGGCTAATGTGCTTTTTTGGAAAAAGGGTGTTGCTATCTTTTTAAACAAATTATGTGAAAAACGTTTTTCAAAACTATTTTATAAACCATTGGCAAAGCGAAAAAGGCTGGCAGGAAAGCCTGACCTATTACATTTTCCAGTTATAAGTATAAATAATGCCAAAAGCACAGAGTCAGTTCTACTCAATAGCCGGTGTAGAGCATGACCTATGTGCAAATTGAGACTGACCGCAATGGAGCAGAGGTCAGACACACCTACCATGTTACCTCCGGGTTAAGAATTTTACATCCTGAATTAGTTCATTAAGTCCCAATGAACCACATGAATACACTAAGAACGTACCTCCCCCCAGGACAACAGGGGAAGCACTTAGGGGCAGGCAGCAATCAAAGTTGTATGAAAGGGAGAGAACACAGTGATATATCTTTAAAAAGATATGGTGCATTTCTGCACACTCTGTGCAGCCTAGCACGAAGACAGCACAAACGTGCAAGGGTGCATGCATTACAGACAGGATTCTCTCACCTTTCAAGTGTGCTCCAAGTGCTATATGAGAACCCAGAAGACCTGTCAAGAGGGATTTGACACTCAAGGAGGATTTGACACTATAGTATCAAAAATGGTGTTCATAACTTACACCCTGCATTTTCAGAGCAGTCATTTCTACCCATTCCGCTCAGCCTTTCTTTTGTTTGCTCCTGGGATGCATTTCAAACCTATTCAAGGCTAATTACTGGCTGGGTGCTGGCAGTTGCTTGTGTAAATTAGCTTTCTGAGGGCGTAAGCAAGTAAAGGGTAACTTTCTAAAAGTTATGTTTCCTTAATGTTTATTAACAAAATACAGACTTCACCATTTAATTGGATTGTAAAAAACAAGTACGAATAGTTGGTTAATTATTTTTCTATCTGGTCCCTTTCTAGAGATACAGTATTCGTATTTCAATCTGGTTCACTAATTTCACTCTGGTTTGCTACATAGGACTGACAGGCCTGGCAGAAAAAATAGCTTTTGGGTGCTAGATACTGTACGGACATGTTAACATTACATTTCTTAATTGTTCTATTTTTAAGTAATATGCACCCATACTTCTGGCATACAAAACCTACAGTGGGGTGAATTATTAATATTTATAATGAAGGTTTTTACCTGTTAAAAGAGATTTTGACAGGATGAATCACAGTTTTAACACTCCTACAGTCAAGGTACAATGGTAGGTATGAAGCCATGGTTGTACTGCTACTTTAGTGTATGGTACAATGGTAGGCATGAAGCCATGTTTGTACTCCTAATTTAGTAGATAGCACAATAGGTGCGGCAATCCACTAGTGGCAGTTAAATTCCAGGCCCCAGACTTATAGGAAAGGTAATCATGACAATTATGTGTATGAAAATTTGACCATGTTAAAAAACAAGACCACAGGCACATTGCTACTGGTTAGTAACGATAACACGCACAGCATTCTAAAGCCAGCAAAAATATAGGATCCAGCAAAAGTTAATAAATCCCAGGTGACTATGGAAAAAAGGCGGATTCCTTACATCCACATACAAAGTTTGTGACTTCAGCTTCTCATTTTGCTTCTTAATTGTGCTTAATTAGATATATGTCACAAAGCTAAACAGAATAACAATTATCATGATATGATAAAGCTAAGTATGTATATGTAAACTGTAGATTTACTTTTCTTAACTGCAAGTCTACATACCTTTAAGATATAAGTATATTTAAGTTATATGACTGTGCCGTTAAAAATAGTAAATTAACACTTACCTTCACACTTACCTAGTTTAGGTTTATTATTATCCCCACATCTATGTCCCTTGAAGATATACATATCTTGAAGCTAGATGTGTCTTCAAGGTACATAGATGTTGAGTTAATAGCGTTAACCCTACACTTACCTATATATGCTTACTTAGACAATATTCTGGTGGTGAACATCCTGCACTCAACACTATTGAAGGAATTATATTAAAATCTCAGTTTTACAAAAGCACACAGTTCTTCTGTTATCAAAATGTTTTTCTTATAACATTGCCATGATATCCTGGAAGTCCAGCAATTTAACCTGGGCTTGGATTCTTTCTTTTGGAGAAATCAGGGTTATTTTATTTTCCTCATAAGCCCTGTTTGTAATTTATTTAGGTTGTCTGCTGAAGTTCCTTCATTTCAACTTTATTAAGCACTTTATATTGTTTTTTGTTAGGTTCTTTTCCCTCTGTTACCAACAACTCGTTTGGTCCTGCTTTTAGAAATTTTGATTAATATGAGATAGCCACACCAGTAGTTGCGAAGGCCAATTAATTTTTGTATCTGTTTCAGGTGATTCTCCTGTTTTAATGGCAACCTTCATCTTCACTCTATTTTATTTTTGGTATATGAGTGTTTTATTTACTCTCGAAGATATGTAAAGTCTGTAGACTTCTCGGTCTTCTTCATTGACCTGGTTACTTACCTGTAACCTTTATTACTCCTAGCTCAGGTCTTCCTGTCACAGTCCTTATATGTGAGCAGTTTTCTATGTGACAGAATGTTGTTGCCAAGCTTGACTGAAAAATGTTCCCCCAAGATGGCCTCCAAACTCCCATGAGGCTGAAAAAGGAGGAATCAGAAACGATGACATCTCAAGCTTACAAATATAGCAAAAATCAACCACCTCAAAGTAATGGCGCAGAGGGGCTTGGATGGGAGGGGTTCAGGACTGTGACTTGAAGACCTGGACTCAGAGTAATGAAGATTACTGGTATGGAACAGTGTCATTACCTCCTCATCTATCTTCCTATC
Organism: Pleurodeles waltl; assembly: GCF_031143425.1. Classification (NCBI taxonomy): domain Eukaryota; kingdom Metazoa; phylum Chordata; class Amphibia; order Caudata; family Salamandridae; genus Pleurodeles; species Pleurodeles waltl. The sequence continues at coordinate 728,934,634 of NC_090436.1, forward strand.
CCAATGTGCTCCAAGTGTGAGGTAATTATTTACAAACTAAAACAAAAAGACAAGAAAAGCAAACCTGTGGACATTTGTTAAACAATTTACAAACTTATAATTGTTTATCATGTACATCTGATAAAGCATGAGACCCATGCCCTGGTGAAGTGGAACCCCATAAGAGAAATCTTTAATGGGTCATAAACATGTGCAGAGGAACCCAGGAGGTGGCTGCAAAAATGGCTTTTAGGGAGGCTCCATTAAATGTTGCCTTGAGGTAGCTGTTCCTCCTGTGGATTGACATTGACCAGGGGAAGGGAGATCTGCATCAGATACTTCATACGTCTTTCCACTGGCCAACTTAATCCATCTTGCAAGAATAGAGGAAGCAGGACGAAGACCTTGACCTGACAGCCCATAAGCCACAAAAAGGGAGTCTACAGTCCTGAATTCTTTTGTTCTCCCTAAATAGATGGAAAAAGACTCTAAGAACATCAAGAGTGTGAAAAAGTTCTTCTTCAGGAGAATAGGGGTTAGGGAAAAAGGCTGGAAGAACTATATCTTCCTCACAGTGAAATTTCAAAGGCATTTTAGAAAGGTTAAGGGGACCAGGTCTGATGATCATCTTATTGTGACATAGGGTCTGATTATGAGTTTAGAAGTCGGACCCCCAGACCCCCATGTTGGTGGTCCTAAAAAGACCACTGCGCCGGTGGTCCCCAGAACACCGTATTATGAAGCAAACGGGCAGGACTCCTGTCCGCCAAACAAAAAAGGCAGACTGCCAGTGGCATGGTGGCTTGTATCTACCCAGTCCTACCTCCAGCACCATCAACGCTGCAGCCAACCACCGAGCCTATTACAAACACACAGTTGCCGTGATGATCTCCTCATGGCTATTAGCAAATGGCAGAAGACCACTGCGGTACACGTCAAGCAAAGTAACATACAAGTGCACATTGGATGAATTCAAAAACAACACAGCTGACATACATTGGTCCAGTGGACACACCTGCAAATCACATTCTAAAACACACCCCTTCACAGACCACAATCCTTTGCATTTCCACTGGAAGACAAAGAACCCTGACCACAGTTTTTTTGTATATTACATAGATTAGGCACTCCTTTTTTTCCCATTCCATAGAACACCCTGCACATACTTTTGTCCATTTACTCCCTATTGCACTTCACCCGGTAAGTAAGTCCCTGTCACCCACTTTAGTTGTCCACCATGTCACGTTCCAAAATACTAAATTTTTTAGAAGATGAGTTGAGAGTCATGGTAGAAGAAATCATAAGAGTACAGCCACAATTTGGAGTCCAAGTCCATCACACTACTCAGTAGGAAAATGGAAATGGAAATGTGGCAAAGGATCGTAGACAGAGAGAATGCTGTAGGCACCACCCTGCGCACATTAGGAAGAAGTGGAATGACCTGAGGGGCAGGGTTCATTACCTAGTCTCCAGGCAGCAGGGCCAACAAGACTGGCAGTGGCCCTCCCAATACCCCATTAAGACTTTTTCCCTGGGAGGGAAGGTATTGGCCATCTTGCATTCTGAGAGCTTGACAAGAATACTAGGGACAGTGGAGTCTGGTAAGTTACCACACAAAAACTGTCACACAACTGCAATGTCCTGCATGCTCACAACTCAGCTTTTGCCACTGACTTGTGCATGTACTTTACCAACATTCAATACCCAGAGTATCTAAGTTTTAACTCTGTCAATGTGTATTATTGGACCCAACATCACAGCTACCAAGGCCCATCATATGCCATATGTCCCAATGGTGCCTGTAAATCTTACAATATCAAAGAAACTCCAGGATTCATGGCATGTCCCAAAATGTTAATGTATGCTCAGACTTATATGCAGTTTGCATACAGATATGCAATAACCAACATTTGTCAAGTATTGGGGAGTAGAGGGAGTAACCTGAATGCAACTCACAGGAGGCCTTGTGTCTGTAACTCCAAACACCAACCAAGTACACACTTGCCCGTATCCCCGTTTGTTAACTCTCTATTGATGTGTTCTAAGGTAGGAGAATACCATTTGTCAAGTGCGGGAAGTAGAGGGAGTGACCTGACTGCATCTCCCAGGAGGCCTTGTTTGATTAACGTCAACCACCAGCCCTGTGTTCACTTGACCATATGCCCCTAGTTGTTAACTATCAAATGAAGTTTATTCACCTGGGAGGATACAATATGTATAGTGCGGGAAGAAAAGAGAGTGACCTGACTGCAACTCCCAGGAGACCTTGTGTCTCTAACTCCAAACACCAGCCCAGTGCTCACTTGTAAAAATACCTCTGTTTGTTAACTCTCAATTGATGTGTCCTCAGCTGAGAGGATACAATTTGTCAAGTGTGGGGGAAGTAGAAGGAGTGACCTGACTGCAACTCCCAGGAGGCCCTGTTTCACTAATTCCAACCACCAGTCCAGTGTTCACTTGCCCATATGCCGCTCTTTGTTATCCCTCTAAGGCTCTTCACTCACCTGGGAGTATACCATTTGTCAAGTGTTGGGAAGTAGAGAGAGTGACAAAACTGCAACTCCAACAAGGCCCTGTTTCACTAACTCCAACCACCGGCCCAGTGTTGACTTGCCCACATATCCCTGTTTGTTAACTCTCAAATGAAGTGCACTCACCAGGGAGGATAACATATACATAGTGTGTGTAGTAGAGAGAGGGACCTGACTGCAACTCCCAGGAGACCTTGTTTCTGTAACTCCAAAGACAAGCCCAGTGGCCACTTGCCCATAAACCCCTGTTTGTCATCTCTGCAATGTTCTTACCTCACCTGGGAGTATGCCATTGGTCAAGTGTTGGGAAGTAGAGGCAGTGACCGGACTGCAACTCCTATGAGGCCTTGTGTTTGTAACTCCAGATACCAACCCAGAGTTCACTTGTCAAAATACCTCAGTTTGGGAACCCTCAGTTGAAGCATACTCACTTGGGAGGATACCATTTGTATACTGTGTGTAGTAGAGAGAGTTACCTGACTGCAACTCCCAGAAGGCCTTGTTTCTGTAACTCCAAAGAAAAGCCCAGTGGCCACTTGCCCACATACCCCTGTTTGTCATCACTGCAATGTTCTTAACTCACTGGGAGTATGCCATTGTCAAGTATTGGAAAGTAAAGGCAGTGACCTGACTGCAACTCCTAGGAGGCCTTGTGTCTGTAACTCCAAATACCAGCCAGAGTTCACTTGTCAAAATACCCATTTGGGAACCCTCAATTGAAGTATACTCACGTATCAGGATAACATTTGTATAGTGTGTGTAGTAGAGAGAGTGACCTGACTGCAACTCCCAGGAGTCCTTGTGTCTGTATCTTCAAACACCAGCCCAATGGTCACTTGCGAATATGTGACAGAACAACTAGGTCCTAAACAACTATAGCCTAAACCACTACTGCTAAACAACTAAAAAGTCTCTACAACTAAGTACTGAACAACTACTGTCTAAACAACAATTGTGCCTGAATAACAATTGCCTGAACAACTAATATATATATATATTCTAAACAACTAATAAACCATAAAAAAACAAAAAGAAAACCTTACCTTAAAATTAGTTGTTCAGACAATTGTTATTCAGACACAATTGTTGTTTAGACAGTAGTTGTTCAGTACTTAGTTGTAGAGACTTTTTAGTTGTTTAGTAGTAGTGGTTCAGGCAAGTAGTTGTTTAGACCTAGTTGTTCACGATGTTTCCCGTCACTTGCCCATACACCTCTGTTTGTTAAATCTCAATTGAATTTTACTCACCTGGGAGTGAGCAAGCTACAGATCATGCTCAGCTCAGAGACATGTCTGTCTACCTAGCTCCATCTTGACCTGATAACCCAAGATGAAACTATTGAGCACAGGAAGGCCACCTTACCCAGTGTGTTCAACAAGTATGTATAAGGCCTCAATCTGCATCATCAGATTGATATTGCTAGCAAACACATTGACACAGCACTGTGCACATGATGACCCCAGTCATAAATACAACAAAGTCCTGTGTTTGCCTGCATCCCACTCAACTGTGCCTACAAATGGTCAAACCCATATGTTGCCTCTCTACTATGTTAGCTTCACTGGTGGTAAAATGTAATTTTCAGGCCATCTTCCAAAGTGCAACTGATCTGCACATCTCATGAGCTGCTTGAGTCAAATAGTTTATGCAAGGTTCACACATGTACCATCGTAACTTGGCACAGTAGGATAATCTACAACTAAAATGTGTCCAATGTCCCTGCTTACTGTAAAACAAAACCTTTGGAGGTAGATGTCACAACTCAACCAGTAACGATGTACGTTCTTCATCAACAGGTCGAGCTGCCATAGGGCACACCGAGGTCACAGAGCAGACTACCACTACCCCAATTGATGAAGCCCTCAGTGACATAAACACTCCTGGACCTGTGGACATAGAGGAAAGTCTTTGCCCACCTCGGCAACCTGGTCAGATGACAACAGTGAGTTTCACTGTAGTCACAACGTCTCCTCTCAGCCATGCAGCCATGTTGCTTCAACATCCCAATCAATGATGTGCCTCCCAATCTGTGTATGTAGCACAGTTTCCACCATCTTGTGCACCCCCAGTCCTGGATCATGAGGTGCAACTCGACACTCCGAACACTGAGGGTCCACAATCCAGTTGGACAGGGCATCCTGTGCCAAGGGCACAGGCTCCTGGAGTTAGGGTGCATGGGAAGAATGCTGTTGGCCAGCGGAGTGAGGCCAATGGGGCTGCTGTTGGCCAGGACAGCATCAGCCACATCTTGGGGGCCTATAGGCCAGGTGTTGACTGAACTTCGGGACATTAAGCAGCTACAGAGGGTCATAACTGACACAATGGATGCCCATAATACCAAAATGGGCACTCTAACTGGGGTACAGTGGGAAATTAATACCAATCTGATCAGGGATTTACTCCCAACATCTACCCCTTCCTGTGTGCAAGAACATCATGCCAAATTAACATCTGTGGTAGACTCAGGAAGGGAGGCCCTGACAGATGCACAAACAGATGCAAACACCCCACCTCTGTAGCAGCAGATTACCCCCCTTCCTCACAAGCAGAGGCGTCCATGCAAGACTTTATGAGGTGCAGATGGCGAGAGACCATTGCCAGCAAGAATCCTCTTCCTTAATGTTCTCCTTTGCGGACTGATCCTGAACCATTTTCGATTTCCAACGGGAGGGGTACTTTGGACTTCCAATGGTATGGCATCTACACCAATTATTCCATTCACTGTGACTGACCTCTTCACATTTGAGTTTAGTTGTAGCTTCACAATAAAATCACCTGTCACTAACTCATTGTCTGCTGTCTTTAATTTCACATTTAGCCATGTAGATATGTCAGACCATGTGAACCATACAATGAAAATCCAAGGTACTTGTTCAAGGTGGCACATGTTGCAGGAACACCAGTGTCCAGCTCAGGATTACAACCATTCCATACAAACACACACATACAAGTGTCTTGTCAAAGAAGACTTTTTATTATATTTTTCAGCACATAGGCTGTCAATATGTCTAAAACATAGCAAATCAGAAATGACTGAATAATACTGAGCAAATGAACATATTTACAGGTACAGACCTCCAGACCGCGGAAAGAAGGGATTTATCAGGCATTGTCTGCTACGTGACTTGTGTCATATGTGTGGTTTCATGCATATACTACTTGTTTTGTTCTTTGTTCAGGTACCTTTACCATGACATCTTTGTGAGGGCATTTCAGAGTTGTGACATTGCCAGGTATGTGATGCTCTTCTGACACATGAAGTGGACATGGATTATTCCAGGGAATGTAGGTCACATAGTTTGGGTGTAGGAGACCTGGGCCAAGACAGCTTGCACAGTGATAGGATGGAAGTTTGTAAGACTCCTTTGGACTTGCTTCTTGTCCTGTGGTGGCCCTGATGCATCATGTGTGCCATCATGTGGTCAGAAAATATGTAGTAGTAGGCCACAATTATGCAGTTACCCTTCACATTTGCTAAACACTTTTTTGTATGACCTGTATGTAGCTGTTGATGTGTTTCATCATACATGATGTATACCAACAACATCATGTGACAGAGCATTTCAAACTGGAAATACATTACACCCAATACATATCCCAGTTGTCAACTACACAAAGGTCAAATATGACCCCCATGGTTGACAAGACATGTGTCTACAACATGGATTTGGGCAACACCCAACTATCTGTTAATCAATTGCCCCTTGAAATTTAACAGTGTTTTCTGACAGCCAAAAAATACCTTCAGCGGCTGTGGACAGTGCACAGCTGTCATATGCCATCTGTGCCCAGCAACACACTACACTGGTAATTGTGTAGTAGGACCTACACAACAAGACTGATTTGGGATATTTGTGATGATATGACAAATATATTGTTGTTGTGACACAGTTAACAGGGCCATTTACCGTATTTCCAACTGCCAAAATGCCGGATGCCAGACCTACTCCACTGGACGTCATCCAGCACCACTACCTCACAGCCCCCCCAAGACACTGAACACCCACACTCACACATGCAGTAGACACGACCCCAACCCAAGCATACCTCACACATGTATGCACCAAAAGCATCAATACCCACAGGCAAGACCACCACTCCCACCACTCCCTCAACCTCCAAAACCCCAGTCCCTTCAGAAGACTCTACCAGTTCTCCCAAGGAAAGTTTCCTCTTTGACCTGCCCTTTCCCCTGTGACCTCCACCTCCTCCCAAACCCAAGAGGCCCCCACCCACATCCCAGCCCACCCCTCCACATCCCAATTCTCCCTGTTACACTTGCCATCGGATATGGCCACTGAAGCCTGTTGCCAGGAAGTGCAATACTGACAAGAGTTTCAAAATGGATGATATGCATGTTGATTTTGTGTTTTCAGCCATCAGTTCTGGCTCCAACTGACAGCATAAATCCACTATTGTTTGTCTATTCAGATGGTACAGTTATATTATGTAGTGTTCCTCCATGGTCTTACAACCCACCCCTCCACATCCCAATTCTCTCTGTTACACTTGCGCCCTGCAAGCACCAATACCTCTTCCCCACAGAAGAAGCCCACCCCTCCGAATAAACAATCCATACCTCCCAAACCCACCCATCCCAAATTTGACCCCCCACCCAAACATGATCCCTGAGGTGCCTGCATGCCCACATGATGCCCCTTCCTGTGGAGGTTCCCTGGCAGTGATTGGAGTCAAGCTTGGGCACAATCATGTGTATTTACGACAATTTGGACTGGCCAATGGCCTTTGCTCTTCAGCCTTTACAGTTAATAAACACAAGTTGTTGTTTTCTGGGTGCACATTTGATCTGTCAGTACTTTTCAACCTTTTAGTTGTTCCTGAGTAATTTGTGTTGTATGCCTACATTTTTGTGTTTTTCACCCTGGGCAGTGTTGGTGTCACCCAAGACACGAAAAGATATTCACTGTATGGATTTGTGGTTTGTAATCAGGGTGTCATTGCATTATGTTTTGTTTGATATGGTAAGTATTTAATCTTGGGTTGACCAATGTCAGCATGTATTGTTTTAGATTTGTCCTTGATATGGTAAGTATTTAATCTTGGGTTGGCCAATGTCAATATGTATTGTTTTAGATTTGTCCCACTGATATGGATTGGACGTTCATCTCATGTGAGGAAACTAGAGCTTTGTTTGTCCACACATGGAGGGTGTTCAATTGCACTAACTTCCTTTACATTTGACTGACCACGTGTCCATTTTGATGTGTGTACCTTCCAGCTACTTCGTCTACATGTATGGCCCTTGCTGTTGTTTTTGCTTTCTTGACTTACACTTACAGATTTGGCAGATAGGCACATCACTGGACTCTACTGGTGTTTGTCTCAGAGATACATAAAGGGGCAGTTCCTGTGTAAAAGGTGTTTTGGGCCATGTGCAAAGTGATATGTGTCCCAGGTCACTATCTTTTCAGGAGTGCTCCTGATGCTCCCATCTCTATTGTGCAGGTATTGTTTCCATTATGAGCTTGGGATAATTGTCTCACAAAATATTGTGCATCCCATTTACCTTCCATTGTGTTGTAATGCTGGTCATATGTGTGGGTCCATTTCAGGGATGTTTCATGGGAGGGGTATTTGTGTTAAATGAACATCCATACATATGTGTCTTCTATCTCATGACAGTCCATGGCATGTGATCAATGTGAGGGTGTCAGTTGAATTATAGGTGATGTTGATGTGGTGAGGCTGTTGTGTGACACAATGTTCTGTACACTTTACTGTCCCTGAAAGTATGAGGAGCATACATGTGTTTTTGTGGAGTGTGGTGGTGCAGTGTCAGTGACCTACCCATAGGGAGTATCAGCTGTGTATGGGCCATTTGTTGTGTACGACTCTGACCCGAGACACAAGGACAAGTGTACTTGCTATACGTAGAGTAACCTACATACCAGGTGGACAGCAGTGTCCGATCTGTTGGTGAGTTTCGGGACACAGGTAGTTTTGACTTACCGTCGGTTGCGTCCATGGCGATGTGGATTTTGTGCTCAATCTGTGAGCAGCAACAGCGTGAGGACATGTGTGATTGGCTCCATTGTGGCACAGACGTGTGATGCTGCCTGCAGGTAAGTTCCTTCCTTTTATGCCTACGTTTCCGCCAGCTGGGATATAGTGATTGTACCGCCATAGTCACGTTGGAGGAAGGCCACATCATAATGTGTCTGGTAGAAACACTGGATCCGACAGCTTCATTGACCTATCTTGTGGCTGCGGCGCTCTGCGCTGCCTGGCGGTGCGTCGGGACTGCAGTGGTCTTTCCTCTGTGGGATCGCATGCATTGTAATACAGTGATAGGACAGCCAAGATGATGGTGGTCAGGCCACGGCAGTCCATGGACTGCCAAACTCCAACTGAAACCCATAGACTAAGAAGAGAAGTGGAAGCCAACAATGCTGAAATTTCCCCAATTCTAAGACCTGACCATAGCGCCACAAGAAAAAGATCCTTAGCTGAACGAAATTTCAGATCTACTCTTTGAAGGAGCTCCAGAGGGGGCATTATTTAGGCTTGTAGTACTAAGGGAAATTCCCAGGCAGGAACCAGACAGTGAACGGTGGGATGACGAAGAAAACAATTTCCCTAAGTCAGAAAGCTAAAGAAGATATAGAAGAGATATCAGAGCCTGTACAAGCCTGAGTAGGCTCTATCTTTGAACCATGATTCAAAGTATTTCCAATGGCAACTATCAGATTTCAAGGTAAAGAGTTTCCTGGACAGCTGAATAATCTCTACTTAACTTCCAGAGAATACACCTAGGCCAGCATAGTTAGTCTTTCAAGTGCCAAATCCCCAGATTGAGTCATCTGAGGGAGACTGGGCTGAGCAGAGGAGACCTCAGAGGAGATCTGAATGTGGGAAACTGTCAATGAGGATGAATTTCCATTGGCAAAAGAAGGCAAAACCATGGCCTCCTCAACCACTCCAGTGCCACTAAAAGGACCTCTGCCTTGTCCTCCTGAACCCTCTGCAGGGCACTGGGAATGAGGGTAAAGGAGGAAAATATAGAAGACCCTGAGGTCAAGGGACTGCTAAGGCATCTAGTGTACACTCCTTCGTTGATGGAACCTGTTAGAAATGGGATTTCTGGTTGGCTAGGGTATGCACCTCGGCCAATCAGAACTCACCACTCTAGTCAGGGCAAGTCAGTTACACACCAAAGATAACTTGTGCTCATGCCCTAGTAGCTTGGCATAGAGCAGGAGGGCTTATCCTCAGAGGTCATGTGTAAAGCATTTGTGCAACACACTTACATCAGTGACACAATAAATACACCATAAAAGAGACTCCACACAGGGTTATATAAAAATACAGTATGATTGTACATAACATAGACCAAAACAACATTACTCATAAATACTGTGCACACCGTGCAAATCCTGAGTCAGTACCCATTACATTGGCTATGCAAGAAAAAAAAAATCATACATCACAATCTAAGGGCATGAAATGGAATAGTGTAAGTAGAAACTAGCACATAAATCAGCAGGTATCTCAGAAGAGCATATCCATCACCCCATATCAACATTAGCATGTTAGTAACAAGCAGCTCTCCCAGGCATCAGAACCTCTACCCTCCTAGTTGCAGAGTTGTGATACTTGTAGAGGACCTGGTCGAGAAAGGGAATGTAAACTCAGTGCCCACTTGCTAGGGGTAATACGGTAATTATGGAAGTTCTTACAGGAGGCAAAACCATTCCCTGTTGGTGACCAGGATCTCTGTGGAGGAGTCTCCCCACAAGACAAAGAGCCACACAGTGAAACAACACCCCAAAAGTGCAGCCGATGGGGAAACATACCATTGATACCAGTAGGGCTGCATGTGTGACTGCCAAAACATGGCCTGTGCTGACGGGCCTGGCCACCCGGGAAGGAGCACCTGGCAGCAGGGCCTCCTCCACAGCCTCGGCAACACTTTTAAGGTGTCCGGTGGCCCGCAGGCACAGGGACCCTCTAGAGGTCCCGAAGGTGCGGCGCTGGGTGGGAAAAGTTCCCTTCCGGTGATCGGGGGCACCAACTGTCATGCTGTTTTTTCCCCACAGTGGTGTCTCTTCTGGGAAGTCCGACTGTCACAGCAACACGGTGGGAGACAGAGGCTGCAGGATGGTTCCCTTGACACAGGAAGATTCCCTTGTGCCTCGTAATGCTCTCCTTTGATGGGTGCGGTGCTGGTCATGTACACCGTCCTAGCGTCAGCAAAGCAGTGAAAGGCTGGTGGCATGCTGGTCCGTGAAAGTGCTCAGCTAGGCAAGCAAAGACTTGGGTGGCTGGACTTGGAAGTCCCACACTCGAGGCAGGTTTTTAGCTGGTTCCTGCAACGAGGAGCCGAAAACAGCGCTCACCACACAGTGGGCTCCTTAGAGTCTCTTGGGGGGCACAAAAGCAGGTTATAGGTGGTAGGCCAGCACATCTACATCCTGGACAAAGTGACTGTCTGTCCAGCAGACCAATGGGCAGCAGGCAAGCACAATAAAGCAGGCACTCCTAATAGTGGCTCCTCTTGGCAGTCCTGGTTGTGCGTCGTGTAACCAGAGTCGAGGAGCAGCTGGTATCAGAGAAACAAGCAGAAAAGCAATTCAGGTGAGTCTTTTGTGCCACCCAGCAGATAATAGGCAGCAGGGCAACAACAGGAGAGCAGTCCAGATGAGTCATTTTTCAGCTCAGCAGTCCTTCTGGCAAAAGTTCAGTCCCAGTTCCAATGTGCTCTCTAAATATGGGGCTATAGCCCCTCATACTCAAAATGTCTTTGATCTAGGGGAACGCCAAATGGACCCTTTCAAGTGAAGCACAACACCCTTTCAACCCAACCCTGCCTCTAGACATCAGTAGGGGGCAATCAATCCATTGTGTGAGGGCAGGACCTAGCCTGTTGCCATGTACATTGTGAACAACCTTCCCTCTCCCCAACCCAGGATGAAGATCAGTATGCAGATGCCTCTTTTGTCACACCGTTCCCTTCCTGTTTTATGGCCGTCTGTAAAGTATGCACCCAGTAGAGCTATCACTCTGCCTCAGACAAGGATTGGAGTCTGGCTGCAAAGCACTAGAGTTATCAGCACAGTGAAATGCCCACTTTCTAAAAGTGGCATCTCTAAACTAGTGATGAAAAATCCACCAACACCAGTAAGCATGAATTTTCAGTCCCATTCCAAACATATCATACATGCCCATGCTATTTCTCACCAATCAAAAATCACAACTTAGAAATATATACAAGAATACCCAATGCAAACCTATGAGAGTAGCAGCACTCACAGCAGTGACAACAGAATAGGCTCTTTGTCACTACTAGTATTTGTAACACATAAGAATATATGTCCTACCTCTTACATACACAGCACTCTGCCCATAGAGGTATCTACGGCCTACTTTAGGGGTGACTTAGGTGTAGTAAAGAGGGAATTTAGGCCATGGCAAGTAGTTTGACGGGCCAAGTCAATGTGCCTGTAAGACAAGTGAGCCAAGTTTGAAAGGCCACTTCTGTGGGTAGCGCATTCTGCACTGCAGGTTTACTAGTAGCATTAATTTACAGGCCCCAGGGAAATGGCATACCACTGTACAATGGACTTACAAGCAAATTAAATAAGCCAAACAGGTCAATTATACCAAGTTTTAGGGGAGAGAGCACACGCACGTTAGCACTGATTAGCAGTGGTGAGGTGCCCAGAGTCCTAAAGCCAACAAAAAGAGGGTCAGAAGAACAGGAGGAGGAAAGAAAAAGGTGTGTGGATAACCCTGCAGAAAGAGCCATTTCCAACAGAACCCAACAGCAGAAGAGAGGGAAGAGGGAGTTCACCTTTGTTGCAAACAGATCCACACAGGGCTGGATGAACCTGCTGACAATCTCCCAAAAGTTATGAATAGATGCACATAGTGAGATTGACAGTGGCACCTTCCTGCTGAGGAGGTTGGCAGGCCCTTTCACCCTCTAAGAGAAATTAACCATTGTGAGAGAAAATATTGCACTCTGCTCATCAGAAAATCTCACTTGAAATTAAGAATGAGTGAAGATTCATGCATCCCTGGTGATTGATGCGTGTTTGAGCAACCATGCTGTCTGCTTGAAGACAGATTGCATGATTGGGCAGAAGGGGATGTTAGACCTGGCATCCTTGGTGTGGTATCTCCTGTCTTTTTTGCCTCTGCTTCGTATATTTATGACTGCGTGCTGGACTTCGTTTTTTCTGGCTTTGATACTCTGGGCACTTTACCATTGCTGACCAGTGCTAAAGTGCAAGTGCTCTCTGTGTAAATTGTAACTCTAATTGGCTTTTCCATGATTGGCATATTTAATTTACTTGTAAATCCCTAGTACAATGCACTAGAGGTGCCTAGGGCCTGTAAATCAAATGATACTAGTGGGCCTGCAGCACTGATTATGCCACCCACATGAGTAGCCCAGTAAACATGGTTCAAACCTGCCACTGCAGCGTTTGTCTGACCACGCAACACCGCCTGCAATCGAAGCCGTGGTCCCCGTTGGAGTGCAATGACCCCAACTGACATCGCCGGCCTTATGCCACTGCAGCCTCACTGATGTCCCATGACCTCGTGAGTCCTGACTGGCGTGTCACCAACGTCCGTTACACCTGACTCCGCCAGAGCGTCTGCTGCCCTGTGGCATGACCGTGACCCTGTGAGGTCGCCCTACCGCATCTTGACCAGAGAGACATTGACCCCTCTGGAGAGTAACCAACGCTTTTCACCCACGCTGTCTCATCTCGGCTGTTCCGCAGCAAGGACCTGACGCTTTGCACCAACGCCTCCGCTCAACTGCTTCGCAGCACCGGAACCAACGCCGCATCAGATCCAGTGATGCTTCTGGGACTCCCTATACCGGCTTGTTTCCTCACTTTCAAAAGTTATTGTACCTGGGGGGTCCATGTGACTCCGTGACCCCTGCGATTGGTGTCGGATTGTAGGGAACGACTCCGTCATGATGCCGTGCTAACACCAAATTGAAGCATTTGTGTTTCTAAGTACTAAATTGAAGTTGAATCTTTGAAAATTCATAACTTTGCATGTGTATTTTGAATTCTTGTTGTTTTGGTCTTGTTTTAATCAGATAAAGAGTGTCTATTTTTCTAAACTGGTGTTTTCACTGTGTTACTGTGTGTGATTGTACAGATACGTAACACATTGCCCCTGAGATAAGTCTGACTGCTCGTGCCAAGCTACCAAGGGGTGAGCAACGGTGCAGAGTGCAAACTGACTGTCAACCAGAGACCCCATTTCTAACAGGCATCAAACCTGAGAAGTAAGTACTCTATGCAGTGCTGCCAGTTCTGTCAAGTAGAAAGATTACCTGCTCTCTGAAGGTGGCCATTTGACCTGGGATCTCAGATCCCCTAACACTCATTCCCATTCAACAATGCTGGCATCTGTAGTAAGGATCGTGATTGCAGGAGGAGCTAGAGGATGACCCTTGGACAGACTGTCCAGACGTAACGACAGTAAGACCTGACAGCCTTAGGGTGGTCATCTGCCAACTTTTTGCCTGACTCCCTCCACTTTTCTGACACTTTTCTTGTTGGGTTTAGGACTCGGCGCACTTTATCACTGCTAACCGGTGCTGAAGTGCATTTGCTCTCTCCCTTAAACATGGTAACATTGGTTCATACCCAATTGGCATTCCTGATGTACTTGGAAGTCCCTAGTAAAGTGTACTACATGTGCCCAGGGCCTGTAAATTGAATGCTACTAGTGGGCCTGCAGCACTGGTTGTGCCACCCATATATATAGCCCCTTAACCATGTCTCAGGCCTGCCATTGCAAGGCCTGTGTGTGCAGTTTCACTGCCACTTTGACTTGATATTTAAAAGTACTTGCCAAGCCCTAAACTCCCCTTTTTCTACAAATACGTTACTCCTAAAGGAGGCCCTAGGTAACCTATAGGGCAGAGTGCTATGTAGTTAAAAGGCAGGAAATGAACATGTGTGGTTTATATGTCCAGGCAGTGGAAAACTCCTAAATTGGTGTTCCACTACTGTGAGGCCTGCTTCTTTCATACGATAGCATTAGGGCTACCCTCATATACTGTTTGAGTGGTAGATTCTGATCAGAAAGGGGCACACAGGTCATATTTAGTATGGCCAGAATGGTAATACAAAATCCTGCTTATTGGTGAGATTGGATTTTATATTGCTATTTTAGAAATCCCACTTTTAGAAAGTGAGCATTTCTATGCACTTAAAATCCATCAATGCCTTACAGCCTATCTCCAATCCACGTCTGGGCTAGGATGGTTGACTGCACCCTTGTGCATTTCACCCAGACAACCATAAACACAGGATACTCAGTCGCACCTGCACTCATCTGCATACTGAATGGGTCTTCCTGGGCTGAAAGGGTGGAGGGCCTGACATTTACATTTATAAGGCTAGTGGCCTGCCCTCACACAATGGACTGCCAAACCCCTACTGGGACCCTGGCAGACAGACCTGTACTGAAAGGGGACCTTGTGCACTTTTAAACCACTCTTTAAAGTCTTCCCCCACTTCAAAGCCATGTTTGGATATATAAATGAATATGTTCCAGATGGGTCCAGCACTCTCTTTCTAAATGCCCATACATTGCTTTTGGAAGGGGTTATGGGTTACCAAAGAGGTGTGAACCCCTTACATTAACCTCTGAAGGAGTGTATGAGCACCAAAGTATTGGTAGACCCATATATCAGTTAGTTAATGTATGTCTTCACATCAAGATTCTCTTTGGAACTAACATATCCAGCCGAACCAGCAAGTTCATCGAAGTCTTTTATGAGATGCATGAGCGGGACACACAACGTCAATAAGTGTACAAAGATGAAGCCGTATGGCGTGCCAAGGATGGAGCCGACATGTGTTTCGCCCCCTAATGGTTCGTAAACCTGGGGCTTTCTCAAGGCTGAAAAAATATAAGAACAATTAGAAACATCCATCCTTCTAGACAAGAAGACAGTAAGGGAAATAACAGAGTCTCACCCACGTGCTAAAGATAAGAATAGAGATCAAAAACAAAATAAAAGAAGATAGCCAACTATCTCCAAAAGGCATGTGTAAATTACCTTGCACGTGTAACACCATTAACAGTAGAGGGACTTCATGATGCAGAGAAAACAGGTGCTAACCAGTGAGTCAACCATGCAAAAAAGACGAAAGAGAGATCACAAGGAGGAACAGAGAAAGAAGATGTGGATTTACTCCAAGGTGATCACGCATTGTTAAAAAAGACATCTAAAAGAAATCTATCACAGTCGGCGAAGGATAGAGCATTATAACCAGGATGTTAAAAGTAGGTCAAGACATATTAAGTGATCAATGAAATTTCCCATATATCAAGCCACCCGTGCTGGAAAAGAAAAAACAAAATAATACCTATTCCAATACTCCCAAGGGAAATTATTGTATGACTTCATTGGCATGTTGTAATGTTTAGGGAACAAATCTGCATCAATAGAGAAAGTATATAAAGAGAACATACATTGTGGCAGTCCCTGAATGTAGTCAGTCACTAAACAAGCCCTGTAAAAATATGTATGACAACTGTACCTTAAAATTGTAAGCACTAATGCAAAAAATATATCAACAGCAATGTTGTACATGTAATACAAAAGGTTGCTACTAATGACAAATATCAACTGAAATAAAGAGATTGTTTTACATCTTTTTCACAATCTAACCAAATCCAAAAGATATCAAAGATGCATATCATTCTCACATTACTTAATGCTGCCGGTATAACCGAGAGAACTTTAATGGCCAAAGAAAAAAGCCGACAGCACAATTAGTGGGCCTAAAAACAAAAGTGTATGGTTAATGTAGGTAAATGCAAAGAACGATTGAAAGGAGACATTAGCTCATGTAATTAAGGAAAGCAAACAGAAAACACTCACCACTGGCAATAGTAACCATGTTTGGGTGTATAAACTGGGTGTCTGACCCCACCAACTCCGACACTTCCGGACCTGCAACCTGTCAAGAGGAACTGCCTGGCTGCCCAAAGGACTCATCTGGACTACTTTGCTGTGAGGGACTGCTGCCTTGCTGTTGCCCTGCTGCCCTCTGACTTTGCTGAGAAGTGCTATTATAGGGCTTGGAATGAGATGGCCTCCTGTTTTCTGAATTCTCAGGGCCAAAAAGATGTAATCTCTTCAAGGAACTCCTTGTGCACTGAAAATTGATGCATGGCCTGCCAGAAATGACACACAGCCTGCCTTGCAACGAGAAAATCGCCGCACAGCCAAACCGGAGCGACGGTGCCTCACTTCCGAGAGAAGAATCAACGCAGAGCGTGCCTTGCAGCCGGAAATACAATGCACAGCCCTACCGGATCGAAGCACAGCCGAATCCGGAACAACGCAGCTTGAATTCCCGAGAAAAGAATCGATGCAGCACCTCCCGTGTGACAGAAAATTTGACGCATTGTCTACTGGATCAACGCAACACCTGTAACTTCATCCCGCATGCCCAGGAGTTCCACGTGTCGTCCCTGGGTGTCAAAAAGATCCCTGTATTGCAGTGAGGACCCAAGACTGCACCCCGGAAATCATCACAAAGCCCCTTGCAGCATGGAAAGTCACAATGCATCATCTGTGCAGCACCATAAATTGCGACGCACACCCTATTTTTCCATGCATCGCCTCCTCTCCGGTCTCCATGCATGTAATTTTGGGCGCAAACCAGGTACTTTGTGAAACCAAGAGACAACTGTTGATTTCTAAGATTTAAGACTCTTTTTAATCTTGGAAAACTGATATCTCAATTTGTGATTATTGAATTGTTATTGTTTCGACCTTAATGTAACCAGATAAATATCATATATTTTTCTAAACCGATGTGGTGTATTTGTTTTTTTTTTTACTGTGTTACTGTATAATTTACTGCACAATACTTTGCACATTGCCTTCTAACTTAAGCCTGACTGCTCAGTGCCAAGCTACCAGAGGGTGGGCACAGGATAATTTGGATTGTGTGTGACTTACCCTAACTAGGATAGTGGTCTCTATTTGGACAAAGGTGAATACCTCTGCCAACTAGAGACCCCATTTCTAACACCCACCACTAAAGATCCTGGAAGATTGTCTGTGCTACTAAGATCAGTCTTGAGAAGGTAGATCCCAGTACTGAAGAATGTGGTGGACTAAAGGGTACAGATGGAAACAACGCCATGGAAAGATTCTCAATAAAGAGGCCATATCCCTCTGGCTTTTCAGTCAAAAGTTTGCAGATGCTTGAGGTTGGGAGAATTGGCTGGTAGAGGCAAGCTTGGATCTACTGTCCTTTAGAAGAAGAACACCCCCCATATCTATGCTGAAGAAGGCTCCGATGAATAGTAGTGACTAGGAAGGGTGCAGATTGGATTTCTTGAGATTAAGGAGCAGTTCTATAGGCCTAAATGTAAGTTAGGAAAATGAGCCCCTTTACTGTTGGTCGGAAAAAAATCGGCCCTGGCAAAAAATCAGCCGTCTTTGGAGGATGATGCGCCTAAAAGGGGGTCAGGGGGACAGGGTCTAATCATGGCAGTATATCCCGCTCTTAAAAAGCTCTCTAGAAAAGTGGTTCTTAACTTGTGTTCCAAGGAACCCTACTCATGGGATCCCCAACTGCTTAGAACATTTAATAGTATTAACAGATTGATAGTGGGTATATAAATGAAGAAGCAAAATGTACAGTTGAACATTTAAAATTGTTCTGCAAATGTGAATGAATTTGAAATTAAAAGCTAAAATTAAGTTAGTATCTTCAGATTGATTTGTGGGAGCAGTGCAAATGCATCAAACATAATACAGCATGGACTGAGTGGAGTCAGTTGAATTTAGAAAAGTTCCAATCATCCTGTTAAAAGTAAAGTTTAGATTTTTTTTATATTTATTTTTCATTTAAATACAATATTTTAGCATTTGTGTATTTGTTTGATGAATACTTGTTTCTGTAATTTTTTTGTATTTTGTGGTTCAAAATAGGGCTGGACTGGGAACACAAAGCAGCCCTGGCAAATTTTCTCAGACCAGTCCCGGTATAGTGCATTGTGAGCAAGCCTTACCACTACAATGGAGTTTGGGGTGTTCTTCCCCAAAAAACATTTGGGAAATAATTGCAAAAACAATGCATTTTACAACACCATTTTCAGTATATTTCAATTGTCTTTGTTTTTAAAGCATAGTAAATGATGACCTTTTAGTGCACCAGGATACAACAGTGTTTATTGGGGCGCTTTAATGGTTCCCTCACCATCACCATTTATCAGTGTATTTCACTGAGCTCCCCACATAAAATACTGTTATGTGATCTGCATAGTAGACGTTCTTTGCAGAAGTCATTTTAACCCTCTAAGCTACCTTAAATGAGTTTAAACTGCCACTAGACAAAACTGATGTCTCTCCAGCAGGTACATTAATCACCAGAGTTATCTTGCCACCTTCATTGTTGCCTGGAAACTGCTGGATATACAAGGAACTCTGCAGTACTTTTAAAATTGCTGCACTGCTAAAAACAACAACAGCCTCCTTGTAAGAAAATCGGGCCCCATCGTTCCAGCCTTCCAAGGAAATGTCAGATTCCCAGTAGGGCCACTCCGGCCTTGCCGGGGCACCTGTTTTCCAGTAATGACTCATTGGGGGTCTCCACATTCTAATTATTCATTGGGGTCCCAGGCTTCGACTAATGATTATATTGGGGTCCACAGACGTCAAACGACTAAGCACCGCTGCTCTAGACTGCAGTCTGTTGGGGAAATGCCCGAGGGGCAGAATTGCCAATCAGGCCCTGGACGTTGAGGGCAACATAAAGAGTTCCATAGGACTTCTATCTGATCACCCCACCCACTCCTCCTGATACCAACAGCTGTCTTGAGTGCAATGGACGTTGATGTGCTTCCAGCTCGCAATTTAGAGGCGACTAACGTCTTTTTCCATTGCCTATTCTGTGTAGTTTCCTGAGAATTACAATGTCAACATGGCGAGTCGTCAGGACAGGGGCGACGTACAAGGTCATTTTAATTCCTGGTGATTTGATGTTTCAGCCTCGCAAAGTCTGCTGGTTTGCTTAGCGCAGGAGAGTGAAAGCTTCATATGAGTCCAAAGTCTCACATTAATTCGGCGTGCGACGAAACTCGACACAATTGTGATGTTCCCTTAGCTTTTATTAAGCATATAGCACCACCTAGAGTCGATAAGGTTCAATGCCTATCCTGTAGGTTCCCAACCTGCCCAATAGGGAGTCCGTGACGGTTTATTAACCCCTTCGCTGCCAGGCCTTTTCCTCCTCAGGTGCCAGGCCTTTTTTTGACTATTTGGGGCATTTTGCGCTTAGACTTTTTGCCCACATAAGCTACCCACACCAAATTTGCATCCTTTTTTTCCAACATCCTAGGGATTCTAGAGGTACCCAGAGTTTGTGGGTTCCCCTGAAGGAGAAATTAGCCAAAATTTCGTTTTCTTAAGAAAAAAAAGGGAAAGAATGGCTGCAGAAGAAGGCTTGTGGTTTTTTCCCTGAAAATGGCATCAACAAAGGGTTTGTGGTGCTAAAATCACCAGCTTTCCCAGCTTTCAGGAACAGGCAGATTTGAATCAGAAAACCCAATTCTTCAACACAATTTTGGCATTTCCAAAATGGGCACAAGATAAGGTGTTGCGAAGCAGTGGTTATTTGCACATCTCTGAATTTCGGGGTGCCCATACTAGAATGTGAATTACAGGGCATTTCTCAAATTGATGTCTTTTTTACACACTGTCTTACCTTTGAAAGGAAAAAAAGTAGAGAAAGACAAGGGGCAATAACACTTGTTTTGCTATTCTATGTTCCCCCAAGTCTCCCGATAAAAATGGTGCCTCACTTGTGTGGGTAGGCCTGGCGCCTGCAACAGGAAATGCCCCAAAACACAACGTGAACACATCACATTTTCCCAAAGAAACAGAGGTGTTTTTTGCAAAGTGCCTACCTGTGGATTTTGGCCTCTAGCTCAGCCGGTACCTAGGGAAACCTACCAAACCTGTGCATTTCTGAAAAGCCCCAAAACACAACGTGGACACATGAAAATTATCCCCAAAAAACAGTTTTTGTGGGGAGGGGGTGCACCTGCGTTTTTGGTCCTGGGCTCAGTAGCCATATAGGGAAACCGTCAAAACCAAACATTTATGAAAACTAGACACTCGAGGGAGCCCAGGGAGGTGTGACTTGCGTTGATTCTCCAGTGTTTTCTTACCCAGAATCCATTGCAAACGTCAAAATTTGGCTAAATAAAACACTTTTCCTTCACATTTCAGCACTCCCCCAAGTGTCCCGATAAAAATGATACCTCACTTGTGTGGGTGGGCCAGGTGCCTACAACAGAAAAAGGCCAGAAACCTGTAGAGATTGAGGGCATGGCATAGCGAGTTGATAAGCACATATTTTTCTTTTATACATCTGAAGGCTGACTCTGCTTTGGGGAAACACACAAGTGAGGTGTCATTTTACTTGGGAGACTGAGGGGAATGCTGGGAGTAGGAATTGTGTGCCAGAGCAGTGATCCTACAAAGAAAAGTCAGGAAAATATGCTTTTTTAAACACATTTTGAGGTTTGCAGAGGAGTCTGGGTAAGAAAATGTTGGTGGATCCACGCAAGCCACACCTCCCTGGACTCCTTGGGGTGTCTAGTTATAAAAATTGTCTGGGTTTGCTAGGTTTCCCTAGATGAAGGCCACACCTAGGACCAAAAACATAGGTGCCCCCTCCCTCCCAAACACAGGTAGTTTTGTAATATATCATTTTGATGTGTCCACGTACGTCTGTGATGTGCCAAACACTAAAATTGCGACAAGAAACGCACTTAGGTTATGTGAAAAAGACCCCTCACCCTTCAACCTAGTTGGTGGCATGCTTCATCATCGGGGTCCCACCTGAGACACCTAGCGTGTCACAAGTGTGCTGCGACACCTGATTGCAGCGGAGCAGGTTTTGTCATTTTTACCACGCATACTGGTTGGCTTTGGCACAAGCGTGAGTGATGGTTCGGTAGATCAAATTTTATTAACAAGAGATTTCACAAAAGGGAAATGCACTGTTAATAACTGAAAGGGCAAAAAACTGAACCAATGACTCACAGCTCGTGAGCTGTAAAGCTGCGTCAAGGCACCAACAGTTTCACATTCCATTCACATTACCTTTCATACATGACATGCACAAGACCATTCACGCCATCAGTTACGGGCCCAGCACATTACAACACTCGCATCGACAGACAGCGCCACTCAAGGGCCCATCACTTATATACACCTACATGCCTGATATAGCAATCACAATAATAACAATCGCACTGCCAGCCAAGTACCACTCCACACACACCGCCAGCCAAGTGCCACTTCACACACACCGCCAGCCAAGCGCCACTCCACGCACACCACCAGCCAAGCGGCACTCCACACCACTCCACACACACCGCCAGCCAAGCGCCACTCCACGCACACCACCAGCCAAGTGCCACTCCACACACACCGCCAGCCAAGCGCCACTCCACACACACTGCCAGCCAAGCGCCACCTCATGCACACCGCCAGCCAAGCGCCACCCCAGACACACCGCCATCACTTTTTTTTGTTTATAAACAACAAAGAAACCACTAACTAATTATAAAATAAGTACAAAACTACAAACACAAAAGCTCTAACTAAATACATGACAGTAATGCCAACCGTGAAATTGAACACGGTTCAGGATAAGCAGGTGAGAACGTCTGGTTGCACACTGAGGCAAGTACTCCCCTGGAAGGTGTCTATGAGGCAGTGAAGCCAAGAAGTCCTGCTGGTAAAGGTTGCCCCTCCCCGCATAGGTCTGTCTGGGATCCCGCTGCAAGCACTGCCTCTTTCAGAAAGTGATGAAGCCGTCCCTCAGCTTCTGGTGGAGATCTGCCAGTTTTTGAGCCAGCATCCACATACAGAAGGTCTGTTCAGAAAATCAGGATCGACGACTCGAATCAAAGCCCTGAAGCAGCAGGAGGAGACGTTCTCAAGTGGACGCACTGAGTGAGACGGAGCGAGCGACCGAGACGGAGCCGACGCGCTAACAAGGGCGCCGCTATAGACGCGGACGAGGGCATCCGCTGCCACTGCGGACATTGCTGTTGCCGTGAAGGCTACTGTGAGAAGCAGGGTGAGCGCAGCTTTGTCAGTCACAGCAGCGAAGAGAGTGCACCAGTGCCACACGGAAGTGGCCCAGCTTGTGGGCCCTGTGTGCCCCGCTTACCCTCCGCACCCCCCAACTGCACCTCGCTCCACCTACCTCCTCACAACCGAAACCTACGAACCTACGGACACTCAGCCCTCGGACTCCCAGCCCACTGCAGTACGTTGTCGTGTGTACTACTTCACCTACTATCATCTAAGCAGAGGGTGTAGTGCGCAGGGTCTACCAGGGCCCTCCATTTCCTACAGGCCACAGTGAGCGCAGCAGTTTTTGTAAACTGCTGCAGAGAGAGTGCACCGGGGTTACACGGAGGCGGCCCGCTAGGTCGGGTGCACCTTGTGAATCCCCCGGGTGCCCCGCTCACCTGCCGCGTTCAGCCACTGTAACCCTGCAATCCTAAACATCAGGAAAAAGCAAATCGCGCTTCTCTTTCGCCATTCCAGGCCAAGAGATAGCCACCATGAGATCGGGGCGACTCAGGATTCTAGCAGAGGGCAAAGTCAAACCTTTAAAACCCCAAAGGAGGACGCAAGGGAAGGGAAAGTGCTCAGCGAAGCACTCAGCGCCATGTCCGCAAAGTAGCAGACAGGAACAGCTGGTAGCGCCCCTCACTCCTTTTCAGCTCTACTTCAAACAAACAGAACTCACTAACAAGGCAGACTTTTTGAAAGATCCAGCAGCGGCTTTTTTCTCAAATCCCGACACCGTCGTGGCCCTTCCAACCCCACTGACTCCACAACCTCGCATCACGGGGCAGCGGGGGCCCGGGCTGTCAACAAACCAGACACAACAATTAGGGGTAGCCCTCCCCGGTCAGGAAACATCAAAGGTCTAAGCTCCTGAAGAGCTTAGTGATCCCCTGCTCGAAGTCAACTTCAGTCGCTCAAGTAGCCCAATAGCGCACAAACATTCGCAAGCAGGTAGAATCGTGACTATGGCTCAGGTACATGCCCAGGAGTGGGAAACTTCTCTAGGTGCTCATCTACAGGTTTTAACGGGCAACCCAAGTAACTCCGAGCTTCCAATCTCTACGGGTAATGACACAGAGGTACATAATGACACTGGGTATGTGAAAACCCACCAACAATCAACCCAAATCCCGTGGTCAAATTCCAACACCCAGGGGAATAATGAGAGACTGGTCATTGGTTCCGAAGTAATTACAGGGTTGGAAGATTCCTGGTTACAGTGCTCTCTATAACAAATAACAAAGACCTGGGAGAAGCGCTGGACTTAAAAACTTTTGATCTAATGAATCCTAAGGACCAGCAGTCGAGCCACCCTCTGGTGGTAGAAAGCATTAAAAACAGTATTACTACACACCAACAAGAAAGAACTTTCAACCCAATCATTGAACTCTCTAGCGAGATGTCCAAAATACAATCACTTGAGGAATTAATGGTAAAAAGCAGCTCGATCGCTTCACCTTCCAATAATATCCCCTCAGAGTCCATTAACAGGGAAATTCTATTAAAAAATCCCGCTCATGCAGACCACCCTACTTGTGAAATGGGAGATCTAACACGACTACACACCTCATTGCTGAATGCTCTACATACTTCAACAGTGGTTCTTAACATGCAATCAGATAAATTAGACTTACAAATGGATCTAATGAAGGTAATGGCCACATGCATAGCTGGAATCAACCACAAACTAGACTCGCTGGCCTTTCATCCAACTGAACAAAGTTCCAACCTCCAGCTCCTTCCCTGTAATTGTGGCCCATTATTAGATTAACTGTGTACGTTACCACAAGTCTTAATAGAGATTCTGCAGGAAGTTAAAGCAGGGAAAACCAATGAGGCCATCCCCAGGAACCAAGATACATCTGAAAAGACACCAGCAGTTGGGGTAAGCAGCCCAGCAAAAAAAGATGCAAACATTCATTGCATTAACCCAATGATCATAGACGGATCAGATAGATCTACACAGTCGGAACAAACAGCGCCTACCAATTTGGAGAGTATAATTGAACAGCCAGCTCCAGCACTGAAACCCCTAACAAAGAGACAAAAAAAGCGAGCAAGAAAGGCAAGGAAACAAACCCACGCCAACGCTATCAATGACAATCTGTATCCCATATTTTCAACCCTTCGGCAGCCGCAAAATCGAGCTTTAGGAACCGCAAGCAGCATGCAAATCTCAAATAGCTTCAAAACCATAAGGGAGGGGGTAGTCACCAGTACAGAACATCAACTCACTGAAGAACATCTACCTGATGACTCGCCAATGTCGCCCAAATATAACATGCCACACCCAACATCCCAAGACCAATCGAACGGGCACGCATTGGCCACGAGGCTGGCAGTTCCGTGTCAGGGAGGCCTAAGGGCAGGAAATTGCATCTACAAGGATTAATCTGAAATCCATTTAGATGCCCAATTACCAGTGAGGATTCCACCAGAGCCACCCTCCGATGCAGCTGTCGCTCAAGCCACTTCTTCACTATCTACAATAACCCTTCCGGACAGGTCCCAGGGCATCTTGTCGAGTCTCAAAACATCTTCCAGGTAAAGATCGTCCGCCCAGGTCAATGCGGGGCAGGTTATAGTTATCCCCGCAGGCACAAAGAACAATAACCTCACTCCTTTAGTAGACGACTCGCAGTCCAGACTCAACCCTCGCACCGGAGAAACACACCTGTCACCGACCCTAAATTTCAAACATCCTTCTAGGGAGGTCGCAACTACTTATCATGATGGACGAATAAAGACAAAAGTAACGATTCAAAACACTCAAATAGCCGCAACAGACCTTGAAAACAAAGCCTTTTCAAGCAAACAACTAGGCACGCTGAAAAGGGCCCCAAGTAGAAACAAGTCGGAGGATGGCCAACGGAACAGGCCTATGCCACACAGAATTATAGAGCATTCCCAATCTAGTCATGTTTTTGAAAATGATAAGGAATCAAGGCAGGTCATTCTAGCCCCAGATTATGACTCACGCGGCCAACAAGATAGCCTGAACAGGGGCAATATTCTGAGGCTTTTGGCAGAGCTTCCTTCAACTAAGAAAATCATGTCCCCAGATTTAATGTCACTGAAATTCCTCTCCAACAGCACTCAGAATGACCGGGAACAAACTCTGACTATGTGGAGAACAAGCGAAATCTCTGCATCAATTATGGCAGTTAAGCAACAGTTTGAAATCTGGGGTATACGGCTATCACAACCAACCAGCCCACGTTATCCTTTTCCCCTATTGTTAAATCTGAAAAATGAACCAATTCAAAAAACGGAATCACAGACCCGCAAGCGCGATTGGGGCCTGGACGTCGGGGAAGCGGAACAGCATCAAACCAAATGGGGGAAAAAGATTCAAATACCTCTATTAACCCCCTAATTGTAGGGAATGGAGCACAAGACGAATGGAGATGGATGGCACGTACCCTAAATTCAAGGAGAAATAATTGACCCACCATACGTAACACACCAGATACAGATCAAAGGCCGACCGTTACTATTATGTCCTGGAACATTGCGGGAGCAAAAGCATCTATTACAGAAGGATTTACAGTAATGTCCAGTTGCAATTACTCGATAATAGTGCCGCAAGAAACATGGCTGGTAGACCCGATAGAACTAGGAGGCTATTCTCTACACCATACTGGAGCTGAAAAATCAAACAAATCAGGCAGGGCAAGCGGTGGTCTAGCCACATACATCTCTACGGCACTTCAGGTCACAACAGAACAGCTGGCCTTCTCATCAACGGACTTACAAGCAATAAAAATCAATTTTAGTTTCAATCGTCATGCTCCACTAATTATCTTTAATGTCTACGCCCATCCGCAGAAACATTGCAAAATACTTCTCTTCGAGAAGTTACTACAAAAGGTAGAAGAGATACGGTACGCTAATCCAGCATGGGACATCTTAGCAACAGGCGACTTTAACAGTAATCAGATATATACTCCAGAACTGGACGAGCAATTGGCAGCAGAAAATGCAATTTGGTCAGTGCTACCACAGCAACCATCAATACAGGTGAAACTGGATATAAGGGGCAAGCAATTGGTCGAGGCCTTAGAACATGAGGGTGCTAAACGGCAGGGTGAAAGGTGATGTCCCGCCCAGCTTTACTCATCATAGTGCAAAATCTGCAACTACAATTGACTATACTGCCGTCTCTCTTCCCCTGCTGGCACATGTTAAAAAATTCAAAATCATACCTACTCTTCACAGTGACCATTCGCTTCAGCACATAGAATTGGCTTGGAACGCTCCGTGTTTTCTTCCAGCCATGAATGAATTAGGAATAGTAACCTCTGTCAATCTAAACCGCTTGTTTTGGACGGAGTCCTCTTTACCACAGCTCTGCAAAAATATAAAAACCCTGCTTCAATCAACAGCATGCCAAGATCTCTCAGCTGGGGAAGTGTGGGCCAGCTTTCTACAGTTAGTACCATCACTTGGCTCGGCCAGGCGTCAAGCTCCAAATCATAACCGGAAGCCACTGACTATGCCACCAAATATCTTAGAATTAAGACAGGTTCCGAGACGTAAACTCAGATCCGCAAAAGACAGACCTCCTACAGAATCTTTATGTGCCCAAATAAAAACCCTTCGGAAAAATTATAAGAAACAGCTATGGCAAATACGAACCCAAAAGGAGGATGATTTCTGGATCAAATTACTTTTCAACTTAAGAAAGGCTAGTACTAGAGAATTCTGGATGTCAGTGAATGAAATAGACAGAAAAGCAAGAGTAATAAACTGTACTTCAATTTCAGAAGATAAATGGGTGGAGTACCTGTTAGACATCTTTTTTAAGCCAACCCCTCCTGTAGAAAATCAGCAACGGAAGGCTTCACTAAAACCTACAGACGTTCCTCAGAGTGATATGAAATTTAGTGCCAATAAAGTAGCCCAGGTGATCAGAAGGAGGCGTAGGGACGGGGCCCCCGGCCCTAACGGTCTCCCACAAGCTATATTTAATGCGGATCTCGATTATTGGTCAGCCACTCTGTCAATACTATATGCCGAAGTCAAACGCAACAGTACCATTCCTGATAGTTGGAAAGGATCCATCATTAATCCTATATACAAAGGAGGCAGCAGGGCAAACCCAACTAGCTATAGGCTGATAGCTCTAATTGACAGTGAGGCCAAATACTTTGCCTCTTTAATCCTAGCAGACCTGCTCACCTGGTCCAATTTAAATAACTTGGTCCCTATGAATCAAACTGGTTTCCGGAAGGGCTACGGCACAGTGACTAACATTCTTGCGCTAGGAGATATAGCCAATCGAGCTAAGTGCTTAAAGAAAAATTTACACATATGTTTTGTGGACTTCAAAAGTGCTTTTGATCGTGTGGACAGAGCAATTCTCTGGAACAAACTACGGAGTTGGGGTTTGCAAGAACGTATTTTGAGGTGTATAGAAATGCTGTATGACAGAACCTGGGTACGAATCAAGGTAGCAGAGGCTCAAAAGTTTCCAGGAAAATACCAACAAATATAGGATTAAAACAAGGCTGCGTGTTGGCCCCGCACCTCTTTAACCTCTTCATGGCCGATCTCTCTGCAAAACTAGACGCAACCAACTCTGTCTGGCTATAACACATCTGTCATATGCTGATGACATTGTTCTGTTAAGCCACACAAAAATAGAGTTGAAACGACTGCTTACTGCCTTGGGCGAATTTGCAAAGACAAACAAACTAGAGGTTAACACTTCAAAGACAAAAACAATGTCAATAGGCTGCCCTTTTAATCCTGCAAATAAAACTAAATTAAACGGTTTCACTCTCGATACGATCTGCAGCTACAAATATCTTGGATTTACAGTAGACAATAAGATCAATTTTGTGCCACAAAACCAGTATATTCTGCAGAAGTCCAAAGCCCTGATGTTTGCTTTCTGCACTCTTGCTAAAAGATTAAAGGGCCCATCATATAAACCACTAATGTCGGTTATGTCGGCCAAACTCCTTCCAACAATTACGTACGGAAGCGCAGCCCAATACGGGAAAGATGCTAGCCTCCTGGAAAGGCAGCAAATAAAAATCTATAAGCAAGTCTTCAATCTCCCTCGCTCCGCTTCCCCTGCACAGATAAGGCTGGCATTTGGTCTAACGCAACAGCACCTCGACAGAAAGGCCCACACAATTAAGACCGGTACAAAATAAGTAAAAACACTGTCAGCCCGCTAGTAGCGGCACTATGGAGGTCAGTAAACGGCAATCCTAATTCAGTATACAATAGATACCTGAACAACTCCTTGCAAGAGACGAAAACAAAGTACCTATGGGATTCAAACATGTCATATTCCCTTTTGTGTCAAGCGATAAAAAAGGAAATAAGTATCCAATCTTTTCTAGATGATAAAGCTAAACTTGCCCAACGCTCACACGCCTGGCTGGTAATGCACACTTATACAACCATGGCCTCGTCACAATACTTGGCCGAAACCTTCGCACTTCACATCAAGCATCGCTTCTTGACTCTGCGTTTGGGAGCATTTCCCGCTAGAGCGGATCAACCATCGTGGAAGAATAGAGGAGAGACTTCCTGCAGGCTATGCAAAGGCCCGAAAGAAGATATGGTTCACCTGATTTGTATTTGTCCAGCCTTAAAAGATGCCCGCAGACAACTATTAAAACCGCTTTTTATGAGGAATGGGACTCGCTCCTGCCGGTCAGCGGTGATGTCAATGTTTGATCCAAATGATGCACAATCAATATGTAAATTTATCAAATTCTTGACTGCACACACCAAAGACGTAAACCTGCCATCCGGGACGCATACTTAATCACGCACTTTTTTGCATCTTAGAATTAAGAAACTGATTTTAGATCCCCGCATGGCTTCACGGCCAATGAAATCACAGAATTTTATAGAATTTTAGAGATGTTTTATCTGTAAACATGTTGCATTATGAGATGATTGTTATGGTTTTTTATTAACTAAACAATAAAGACGAATATATATATATATACATATGAAAATATAAAGTAGGCATTTTACGCTCACAGTATTTTCCAAAAAGTTTTTGGGGTGTGGTAACTCCCGAAACAGCCGGCCACACACAGTCTAGGCTTTGAAGGGCAATCGGGCAGTACACCTGGCTCTCCCTCCCGATACCTCTTCGGGCACATACTCTACATTTCTCAGAGGGCAAGTCTTGGGAGTGGGAGGAATGTGATCTGGAAAGTGGCAATCTTTCAATTTAGCTACATCCTCCACCACTGCTACTCTAGGAACTCTTGCCTGTTCCACCACAATAAGGCTCTCTATCACTGACTCCTGAAATTTAACAAATTTCATCCTTGACTCAGGTGAACAATCCTTGAACACAATAAAAGCATTAAAAGTTGCCAAATGAAATAAATGTAGGACCAACTTTTTATACCACACATAAGACTTACGAAGAGCTGTGTAAGGTTCCAACCTCTGATCTACGCTATCAACACCACCCATGTGCCTATTGCAGTCCAAAATGCACGCAGGTTTGCGCACTTCGGCAACCTGACCCCAAACAGTCACAGGGGAAGTTCTCTCATCATGGATGGTAGATAGCATGTACACATCCCTCCTGTCTGAAAATTTCAGAGCTAGTAGCTCATTATTCCACAAGGCACTGCACTGTCCCCTCTCAAGTTTTTTACAGACAAGCTCCCTTGGATAGCCTTTCCGGTTAGAACGGATTGTGCCACAAGCAACAGTGTCCACTCTAAACAACTCCTTGAACAACTGCACTGCAGTGTAGAAATTATCTAAGTACAAATGGTGACCTTTATTAAACAGTCGTCTACCAAGTTCCCACACAATTTTCTTGCTAACTCCAAAAGTGGGCGGAGAACCAGAGGTGTCAATACTGGAATACCTACCAGTGTAGACCTGGAAATTATACACGTATCCTGTACTACTTTCTGACAGCCTATACAATTTAATTCCATCCCGTGCCCTCTTTCTGGGAATGTACTGCTTAAAAACTAAATGCCCCTTGAACAGGACCAAAGACTCGTCCACACTTATCTCTTTTCCTGGAACATAGACCTCTGAAAAACGATCTACAAAATGATCAAGGACAGGCCTAATCTTAAAAAGACGGTCACAATCTAGGTGATCTCATGGCAAGGATAAAGTATTGTCTACAAAGTTAAAGCAGCATACAAAGAAGAAGCAAATAGCGATTACGAGTCATAGTTTAAGGAAATATAGCCATTGCCATCAAGGTACTAGTAGACCAATAAGAAGTCAGTGATGGCTTCCTTATCAACCCCATCAAAAAAGTCAAACCTATCAACTTTTTCATCTCTTCCAGATATGTGGGAACCCACTGAGTAGCTCTAGACTGAGGCCTAAGTCTGGCAGCGTTGTCCCTCAAATATTGCTCCGCATACAAATTAGTCTGCTCAACAATTTCTTCCAAAAATACATCGTCCATAAACAAGTGAAAGAAATTGACAGGCAAAAAGTTTTCCGTATTGACTCTACACCCTGGTAGACCATTAAATGCAGGTAACTGTGGCTGCTCCATGTTTGGGGCAATCCAGGTGTCAGGTCTTCTAATAGGAAGCCCTTCAGCCCCATGCTGCTGCACTCTTGGCACATCAATGTCCTCCTCTAAAATAGGCCCTTCATCTGCACTGAGAGTGGCTTCCTCATCAGAAGAATCCTCTCGGACAGAAAACTCACTGCCAGAATCTCTCACTTCCTCCTCTGCCTCAGATGCAGAGTCAGTCTCATAATCATGGTCAGAAGACAACTCAAAAAGCATGCCAACAATCTGCTGAGCGGTCACTCTGCGGCTAGCCATGATCC
Source organism: Pleurodeles waltl (assembly GCF_031143425.1). Taxonomy (NCBI): domain Eukaryota; kingdom Metazoa; phylum Chordata; class Amphibia; order Caudata; family Salamandridae; genus Pleurodeles; species Pleurodeles waltl. The sequence goes on from NC_090436.1 coordinate 728,966,071, forward strand.
TTTCTAACAACAAATGGATTGCCAACAACAACCAGCACTAAAATAAGTAATAAACAAAGTGTAGCTTTATCACAAAGAGTTATGTACTAAATAACTATACCACTCACTTGTCTGAAAAAGCTACTCACCAGCAACTACTCTGCACAGACACAGCCATCACCAATGATATCCCACAAAAAAGAAAAAAGAAAAAAGAAAATTAGACATATGACAACACAAATATCGTGCTCAAATCTAAGGACAATTTCACACACATTCCTGCATTTTGTACACCACCTACAAACATGTCATTCATGCAAGTCAACAGTACTCCTTTGGAGTAAATTGCTTTTACTTACCTAAAGCATGCAACTATGCAAACCGCAGGACAACTACTGCCAAACCCGCAAGGATCCACAGCAAAAGAAGCAAAAGCTTTGAACTAGAACAAAAAGAAGAAATAAACTGTTATAATCAAAAATACAAATACTTTTCCAGTTGACAAACACGCTGCCACCAAGAACTTAGAAATGGTCCCTTGTGCCTAAGTGGCAGATGGGCCTAAAGAAAATAGGCCGATCTGCCCCCAACGAGATCAGAAATGGCCATCAGTAATGTGCCCCCCTTTGGGGGTGCCAAAGGGGCCACCCCCCCACAAAACACACAAACAAGATCCCTGGTACCTAAGTGGATTCTGCCCCCAAAGGGGGCAGATGGGCCTAAAAGAAATAGGCCTATCTGTCCCAAGGGAGGGCAGAAATGGCCAACAGCTCTGTGCGCCCTTTAGGGGGTGACCCTTGCCAAAGGGGGCAAAAGGGGGCACCCCAGCACAAAACAAAAAAAGGGTAACAAAAAAAATCCCTGGCGTATTGGTGGTTTATGGGCTTAAAAGAAATAGGCCCATCTGCTCCCACGGGGGTACAGAAATGGCCAACACTAACTTCCCCCCTTTGGGGAGGCAACCCTTGCCCAAGGGGTGCCCCCAAGACACAAAACGCACACACACACCACACAATCCCTGGGGCCTAGTGGGTTTTCGACACCCCCGGGGGTGAGATCGGTCAAACACATGGCCGATCTAGCCCCAGGGGGTGCCGAAACATATAGAAAAATATTGCCCCTTGGGGCAGCGACCCTTGACTAAGGGGTCGCTGCCCAAATACTTCATAAAAACATCTCTGGTTGTCTAGTGGGTTTTGACCGCCCCCCCCCCCCTCCTCGGGGGCAGATCAACCGAAAAAATAGCCGATCTGCCCCTGGGGGGGCTGAAACAGGATTCATTTATGGCCCCTGAGGGGAGCGACCCTTGCCCAAGGTGTTGCTCCCCAAAATAAACTGTACACTAAATCCCTGGTGCCTATTGAGGATTCCTGCTCCACGATCGCGGGCCCCGCCCACGATCGTGGAGCAGGAATCCATTGAAAACAGGCACAGGGGTAAGGAAAAACTCTTTCCTTTCCCCCTGTGTCTGTTTTCCCCTCCAAAACCCCCAAAAAGAGAAGGACTTACCTTTCGGCCTTGGCAGCTTCGGATGACGTTGGTGTGCTGTGAGCGTGCTGATGTCATCAGATTGCCGAGGGGGGGGACAGGGGTGGAAGGGGAAGCGATTCCCCTTCCATCCTCGACTGGGAGGTGTGGGAGGGAGGCACACAGGGGGAGCGCTAGCGCTCCCCCTGTGGGCCAGGTGCAGGACGAGCTGGCCTGCTCGCCTCAGGTACTCTGGGGGTTAATCTGTTAATATTGTTTAATTTTCTAAAGTGTATATAAAGAAAGTGGCTGAATGTGCACTTGAAGATCGGATGCTAAAAATGTAAATGGTATCCTCAGATTAATTAGTTGGAGCAGTGCAGATGCATCAAACAGAATATACTATGGGCAAGGTGAGCTTCAATTGAATTTAGAAAAGCTCCACCCTTCCTATTAATTGTTTTTTAATTTATATTTGTTTGCACATTAAATAAAATGCATTATCATTTCTGTATATGTTTGATGAATGCTTGCTTCTGTATTTTTTGCAGTGGGTTAAATGATCCACAATGTTTAGTCCAAGGTCCCCAGATTGTAATCAAGATTCAATGGGGGTCCCCTTGTTACAGTAATGATAAAGTGGGTGTCCACAGTAGTCAAAAGGTTAAGAACCACTAATCTCATGTCAGGGTCTGTGTATGAATGTGTATGGGTAAAGTTACGGATGACAAACAAGGCAAAAGAGGGCAGCAACTCAACAGCTGAAACGTCTGTCATTTGGCATAATGTGAGGGCGGGATAAAGACAGTTCCGATGAAGCGGTACAGGCCCATATGTATCAATTTAGTGGTCATAGCCAAACACGGGAGATTTTTCATATCATATATTAACAGTCTTTCAAACACATCAACTGGAGAAAGGGAGATAGAGGATGTAACCCCGGATCCTGATTTCATAGGGTGACGTCGCGAGTGCAGTCTTTGCCCAGAGCACCGGCAGTGCACGGCAATCAAAGCCGCTGCTTCAAGGCATACATTATTCAAATTACCCACTTAGGGAACCGTGTATAACTTTGCAAGGATTTGCTGGTGAAGAAAAACCTTCGGCGATCGAGTTACCAGGGAGATTTCTACTCCGGGGTATTACAAACATTTAGTAACTGCCATGAGCTGCAGGGGTAATTATTGGAACTGTGTCAGGAGTTAGTCAGTTATCAGATATATTTCAGGTTTTTGCTGATGGGGGAAGGACCGGGGTTGAACTGATATTTCTCGCAATCTCTCTCTACCTTGCATTTTCTTAAAATCTAGGGACAATTTATGGATATGTTGCGAAACTTCATGCTGTTTATGAGTATACCAACCTTATAACAGCCTTACAATATTGCACCAGCGTTTTCTACATCCTTTCTTTAAAATGATGATCATTACTGTGTCCCCAGCTTTATATAGCTGTCAGCCAGGACATGTCGCCCTGTTCACAATTGATGTTTCAACCTCGGAGAGTGAAAGCTTCAAATGAGTTCAAAGTCTCACATTAATTCGGCGTGCAACGAAACTCGACACAATTGTAATAGCTTTTACTAATCATATAGCACCACCTAGAGTCGATAAGGTTCAATGCCTATCCCGTAGGTTCCCAACCTGCCCCATGGGGAGGCCGTGACTGTTTACTAATCTGTTAATATTGTTTAATTTTCTGAAGTGTATATAAAGAAAGTAGCAATTGAAGATCAGATGCTAAAAATTAAAATGGTATCCTCAGATTGATAAATTGGAGCAGTGCAGGCGCATCAAACAGAACATCCTACGGGCAATGTGAACTTCAAATGAATTTAGAAAAGCTCCACCCTTCCTATTAATTGTTTTTTAATTTATATTTGCTTGCAAATTAAATAAAATGTATTATCATTTGTGTATGTGTTTGAGGAATGCTTGCAGTGGGTTAAATGATCCACAAAGTTTAGGCCAGGGTCCGCAGATTGTAATAAAGATTCAATGGAGGTGGGGGGAGGAGCCAAGATGGCGACCGGGAAGGACGCTTGATTAAGTGCTCCTCTCGGGCTCGCCACGTAAATATTTGCGGGGCGCTTCTGGGGCGCCGCTGTCACATCCCTGTGGCGGGATCCGCTGCTGGGACCGCTCTCCCCTCGCTGACAGCTCCAAGCGCGATCGAGCGGCCGGGCGGAGGGGCTGCCGCGGAGCGGATCGGAGCGGGGAGCTGCGGCTGCCATTTTGCCGGCTGTGTCGGGCTGGATGCGGCCTTGAGGACTGGAAGAGAGGTGGGTGCGCGGAAGCGGGAGCGGCCCACCTCGCGAGGGCGATAAGCCCATATTTTGCTTCAGTTCCGCCCTGGGTGCCCCCCCCCTCCTCGTCCGCCTATCGGCCGCCGGAGTTTCCCCTCCTCCCCAACCAGGCGTGGGGAGCTCCGAGGAGTAGCGGCGAATTAACGGCAGGGACTGCAGGGGCCACGGGTGGATGCCCCCGCCGCGGCTGGAGACGAGAGGAGAGACGCGCCTCCCCCTCCGCAAAAGGCCCTGTGGGACCACAACAACAGGCCAGGGGTGAATTTGTTTCATGAGCGGGTCGGGACCCGCTCCCTGGACCCCCCAGCTGCTACGCGTGGTCACGGGCCCTGTCGGGCGGCTGTGAGCTCGGCCACAGCAGACGCGCACTCTCCTGGAGGCCGCTGGCGCCGTCTCCCCTTGGGGTGGGGTTCTGCGCCAGACTTGGAGATCCTGACGGCGAGACAGGCGTACGGTGTCTGCGGGGACCGCCGAGTAGGGAACTGGGAGCCACTGCCTTCGCCTTGCATCGACTACCCCCTCCCGCCCACAAGGGGGTATGAAGGACGGGAGACGAATCCTGTCGTGGGCCACTGGGGGTGCCTCCCTATCTCATGACTGATGGCGTGGAGCGCCCATCCCGGGAATCGTCTCTGGACCTGCAGCTGGATATCGAAGCCACCACAGACGTGGTTCGCGCAGGGTCGATCAGGATCAAGCTAAGCCATATCCTCTGTTAAATGGCGCCGACCTGCACCACAGGGTGGAACAGTGCTTAAAGAACTGTGCGAGCCCGTAACACACTAAGCGAACACACTTGGGAATACCACTCCTCTACTTCACACCGAAAGAGGACCTAGAGCCTGGAGCTGGCTGCTGACCGGGGGCTCGAGGCACGCGTGTGGACCCAGCGATGGGAGGTACTAGACCGCCTGAATAAGATCTCATTTAGAGGACCACCAGCAGGGCCGAAACCTCAAAAACTGAAATCTGCACTGGCGTGGCCCCGCGGGGACATATATGCCCTCCTCGCTTGCAGGGACCAGAGAAAGTAGGTGAGCGCGTGATTCTAGGAGGAATCAGGCCGCAACAGATAAGTCAAAATGGCCGGAAGGCCCAAATCAGCTAAAAACCAGGATCGGAACACGCTAGGCCAGGCACCCGGAGATCAGCAGCATACGCCCTCTCTGCAGTCGTTGGAGTCCACGCTCATGTCACATTCCTCGCAATTCGAGAAAGTACTACAAGCAATCATGGACACTAAAACCTCACTGGAGACCAGGATAGACACGGTATCGCAAGACCTGAACATCCTCAGAGTAGACCATGGCAAACTATCTGATAAAGTGAAGACAACGGAGGCGGTGCTAAGTGAACTGCCCCCCACGGTAGCGGATAACCAAAAACAAATTATCCGTCTAGATGCAGAAGTAAAGTCACTGCTGAGAAGAGCAGAGGAGGCGGAGGGCAGATCCCGTCGCAACAACATACGGTTTCTTGGTTTTCCTGAAAAATCACTGGATCAAATCTCAGAGCTCCTGCTGGAACACTGGCTAATTAAAGAGGTCCTGAATGGAACCCCATCCAAATTCTTCTCAGTGGAAAGAGCATATAGAATCCCCGGACGCCCCCCGGCACCGGGCCAACCTCCGAGACCGCTGATAGCTAGGTTTCTAAACTTCAGGGACCGGGATACGATACTCCAACAGTTCCGCAGCAAAGGCCCATACAGGTATGAGGACTCGACTGTTTATGCTTATCCAGACTTCACTCAGGAAGTGCAAATGCAACGCAACTCCTTCACCCAAGTTAAACAACGCCTCCGGGAATATGACATAAAATACGCATTAATGTTTCCCGCTAAATTACGTGTAACAACAGATGAGTGCATCCATGTGTTCACCTCACCGGAAGATGCCTGGACGTGGATGCATGCCAAAGGCATCGCCCAACCCCGCGAGGCAGCCGGTACCGACGAGAACTGGTCAATGACGAAACCTAGGAAACGATCCAAGAGGCACGCCAGGGGTCAACCCACGGTGGAACAGGCTGCAGAGGAGAGAGCCAGGGCCCTTAAAGAAACCCCCCTACTAACACAGAATTCCTTTGAGACGCTCAGGACCCAGCCAGTGGAAGGCTCGGAATCTGACTCGGTCAGCTCGGACTCTACATTAATGGAGGCATTGAGGGGCCCGGAGTTCACCCCCAGGTCCGCAGACACACTCTGAACAAACACTACTGAACTATCCCCCCAAGTGGGACCAACCGCCACAGCCGGAGTACAGAACTGAACTTTGCGACTTCCTCCTGAAGTGGGTGGTCACATCACCTGAACTTATGTATCCTTGCACGTTTGCTCCTGGAGATAACTCCTTTATTCATATTGTGCGCGGCTGGCGGGGCGGGGGGGGGGTTGGGGCGGATGGCTGTGCCCTGCGAGTGCCCCAAGCCAATTGCGGACCGTGTCTGCAGAAGGATGCGAGCCCCTAAAATGAGCCGCATCCGGATAGTATTATTGCTCCCCGCAGATATCCATACGGATACACCTTAGCACGCACCTAAAATGGGTGTGTAGCCTGTTGCAAGTTCACAGTTGGGGTTGGGATCCAGTTGGGGAGGGAAAGAGGGTAACTATTAGTTTGTGCACTACCGGTCTGCTCACAACACTGGATAAGTGCCCGGAGGTGAAGGGCCCGCCCGCAGGGGCGACGGGGGCGGAGGAGACCCAATGGGCCTTCCTGGGATCCGGGGAGCAAGACATGCACTCACAAATTGAATATGGCCCAATCCACAACCCATAGCACATACAAATATGACATAGTCACTTGGAACGTCAGGGGACTGGGGACTCCGGGCAAAAGGTCCAGGGTGCACGCACGACTCAAACGCCATGGCACACATATTGCAATACTACAAGAGACTCACCTGCGGGACCCAGACCTGCAGGATCTACGTAGTAAATGGGGAGGTCAGATTGTGGGCACATCCTATTCAACCTTCGCAAGGGGGGTACTCATATGGATAGCAGGGAATGTCCCTTTTACCCAAACATCACACAAGATAGATCACGAGGGCAGGTATGTGGTAGTGGAGGGTAAGCTGGACGGCAAACAATTGTCAATTATAGGGGTATACGCTCCCAATAGCGCACTGCCTGAGTTCCTGAGCACACTCACTCCAGCGTTATTAACGAACCCCGAAACACCCGCCATATGGGGAGGTGACTTCAATTGCACGCCAGATCCAGCATTGGACAGGTCAAATCCCCCCACATATTCAACAGTCATCAGACACCTCAGCCGCCCATTATCGACATGGGCTAGTAATATGAGCCTTCATGACATATGGCGCATGAAACACCCACGACATGGGGAATATTCATTTTATTCAGCACCACATAAGGTACACACCAGGATAGACTTGATGTGGGGCACCCAGGAGATCTGCACAGGGACCAGTAGAATAGAATACCTAGCCAAGACACTATCAGATCACTCACCGCTTAAAATAGTTTTGGACTGGGGCAGGAAGCGCCAGGCTATCCCAACGTGGAGACTACAAGCGGAAGCCTTACACGACCCTGCATTCACAGACTCACTGAGAACAGCGCTGAAACAGTATTGGGAATTAAACACCGGCACCACAAAACTAAGAGCAATGGAGTGGGACGCACACAAAGTGGTGATCCGTGGACATTGTATTTCCACTACATGGGGGGTGAGACGCACACTCCATGCAGAGGTTAGCAAGCTGGAGAAGAAACTAAGAGCACTAGAAAACGCAGTTGCCCGCAATGAAACGCCATACACGGCCCTGAAGGAAACGCGAGCGGAACATGCAAAGGCTGACGCTACATTACCCCTTCACGATCAAAAACACCACGTGGCTAGGCTACAGTCGGAAGGCGACAGATCTGGTAGGCTGCTCGCATGGCTGCTGCGGGAGGACCGGCGATGCCCTCCAATCGGGGCAATAGGAACAGGTGCAGGCGCAATAGCTACCACGCAGGTAAAAATAAATGATGCGTTTAGGGAATATTACACACAATTATACACCAAAAGCACATCATGTACCATCCAACAACTTGAGTCCTTTCTAGCAGATTCTCCCCTGCCCCAACTAATGCACGTCGACAGAGAGACACTAGAAGCCCCCATCACATTAGGGGAACTCAATAAGGCTCTCGAACAACTACCTAGGAATAAAGCCCAAGGGACAGATGGCCTGCCATCAGAATACTACTCCACTTTCGCGACACACCTTAACACACATCTCCTAAAAACGTTCGAAGAAGCAGGGACCAATGGTATCCTGCCCCCCTCAATGAGAGAGGCAATGATAGTGGTCCTTCCAAAGCAGGGGCGTGACCCCACTGACGTCAGGTCTTACAGACCTCTCTCACTGTTGAACCTAGACTGTAAGATACTTGGCAAAATCCTGGCTAACAGACTAATTCCCTACATGCATATCCTGGTACACGATGACCAGAATGGATTCATCCCGAAACGCAACACCTTCCTAAATATTCAGAGGCTGCTCAGTGTGATGGGTGACACCCCCCCGACCGCACTCGAGGAGGTGGTGATATCGCTCGACATAGAAAAAGTGTTTGATACATTAGAATGGGACTTCCTGTTTGCCACTATGCAGTTACTGGGTATCCGTCCAAAATTCACAAACTGGGTACGCATTCTGTACACTGCCCCACAGGCTAGGGTGAAGACTGGAGGAGTAATATCAGAAAGCTTTCCGATTAGCAGGGGAACAAGACAGGGCTGCCCCCTCTCCCCCCTCCTATTTGCCTTAGCGATGGAACCACTAGCTGCACGAGTCCGTGCCAAAAAAGAAGAATGGGGGGTGTCAAGGAACGGCACTCTCCACTCCATATCATTATACGCAGATGATGCACTGATATACATACGCAGAGTGGAGGAGTCGCTGCCCCCAGTGATGTCGCTGCTGTCTGAGTTCGGAAGGGTATCTGGTCTAATAGTTAATTGGGGGAAATCCTGCATATTCCCACTAACCAGCTGGCCTCCTGCGAGGCAAGAAAGTGCCCCACCAGGCCACCTAAAATGGTGCTTCGACACATTTAAATACCTAGGGATCAACGTATACCCCAGGGCGGAAGATCTAAGGGATGGAAATCTGGGGATAGCGGTGTCCTCTGTTAAGAGTTCAATACGCTTCTGGAATAAATTACCACTCTCACCACTGGGTAAAGTAGCTATAGCAAACATGCTGATATTACCTAGACTGTTGTATTATTTTGCGGCCCTACCAATCATTATCCCCAAAAGCTTTTTCGTCGGCTTGAACTCCATCCTGCTACAACTGGTGTGGGGCGAGGGCAGAAGGCGGGTTGCACTTACCACGCTGCATCATCTGGTAGCAATGGGTGGACTGGGCGCCCCAAACTTTGAGCTCTATTCTGCGGCCGCACAGCTGCAGTGGATCTTAAATTGGCTCCATAGACCTAGCTCGGCAGAAACTATACTGTATGGTTGCAATCCCGACTCCAAGGCGCTCCCATACTAGTTTGGTTGTTGGATAAGCAGACTAAAAGCACATGCACAAACCCGTTGATGATAGTGGCACACACATATTGGAAGAAGTATATCAAAAAGGGAGTTAAAAAACTACCCTACTCACCACTCCTCCCGCTGGATCGGCTCCCCGGGTGGGTGGAAGCCGGCTCATATTCACCTACAACTTGGTTAGACACGGGTATAAGTGCAGTAGGAGACTGTTTCGAGGAAGGGAAATTAATGACCTTCGAAGCTATACAGGCCCTTACAGAGATCAATCCGGGGCAATTCTTGGCATATCACGCGATATGCCATGCAATCAGGAAAACGTGGGCATCTGGCGACATAGAGCCTGATATCTCAGTCACCCTGCACCACATGCTGAACTGGGACCCCCAAGGAAAAGCAGTCTCAAACCTTTATAAACTTCTGAACAGACCCCCGGAAGATAACCTGCAGAAAGCTAGGGAGAGGTGGAACATCGTATTGCCCATTCCGATCTCAGGGACAGATTGGCCAAAAGCTCTGTGCCACACACGTGAGGTCTCAAGAAACCCCAGATTCCGATATACACAGTTCAATTATCTACATCAGACATACCTGGCGCCGGCCTGGATTAAACGCATGTTCCCCGGGTCGGACCCAGCCTGTCCCAGATGTAAAACACCAGCAGCACAGTTCTATCACATGGTCTGGGAGTGCCCGCGGTTACGGGGGGAATGGGAAGGGGTGGTCACAGCCTTAGCGGAAATCACGGGGCTCAACCTGGACACGAATCCCAAATCCTGTCTACTCGGATTAAGGACAAGGACGAAAAGAAATAAACACTTGCACAGGTTTGTAGATCTAGCGTATGTAATATACAAAAGATTGATAGCAATGAACTGGAAGGCTCGCAACGCTCCTGACTTAAAAGTCTGGCTTGCTCTCACGCTACGTTGGGCTCGAGCTGAGCATCAGGTATTAACAAATTTAGCTCGTAGGGGACTGCGACAGGCGGGCTGCGAGGCCTGGGGCGTCTTAGTGTCTAGGCTAGAAGCCAAAAATTATGAAAGACCCCCCTGAATCACAGACAGCTGCATCCACCTGGAAGGCCGAGGGCCCCGCCCCCGGCAGAAAGGCAATACTACACTTGGGGACGCATACATATCCATCATCAATGCCTCGCCAACACTGATAGCTTAGCAGCCCCCCCCCATGCATGCATGCCACAGCACCAAAAGGCCTGCATACTCAACCAATAGACACCAGCGCTAAGATCTATAGTGCCATATCCATCCACCTTGTCCCCCCCCCGTTTCCTCTGCCCCCCGTCCTCAACCGTGTGGACACGAGGGCCCCTGTCACCAGTGGCAATAGAACCACATTGCAACTGAACGCTTCGCCCTACGTGGCGGCAACCTCGGTAGTGATGGGTGGAGTTAGCGGACCGGGAAGTGCACACAAGTTCTTAGAAGTTTGTTATATATATTGACCTTAATATGGGAGAGCCAGACGACAGACTGTAACCAATGACAAATTGCTATCAATGACTTTGTATGCCAGAAAATGTATGGCTTTCGTTTTGAAAAATCAATAAAAACATGTTAAAAAAAAAAAGATTCAATGGAGGTCCCCGTGCATGGGGGTAGGAACCAGGGGATTTATCCCCCCCAGATTTTGGAGGTGAAGGTGTAACGGGGACTAAAGTGGGGGGGACACATGGACAAACTACCTTGACGTTCGAGACAGTGATGTAGTCTCTGTTTAAACGCCATTCGTTTGACAGTGCATTAAAATCATGAGAACTGAAAACAAACGAGGTTTAAACCCGGCTGCTGATTTTTTTCTGAATCTAAACTCGCAATCCCTGTTGCTGGGGCAGCTGCAGTTTCCGTGACACTAAGGATTCTTATCTGATCTGTGAGTTGGACTCCAGTATTTCACAGGTCATTTTAAGGCCTTTCAAATGTAGAGGAGGCTTTTTTTTTTTTTTATTTCTTCTTGTGCCCCCTGCAGTGACACCCTATCTTCAGTTCACTTGCAAGGTGTCATTTAAGGACTTGGTGGGGATGGACTAACAGGGGTGAATGGCTCTGAGAGAGCGTAGTTCAAACATTACCTATTTTAGATGTGAAATGCTTATATTTAACAATGCTGCATTAATAATATTCATTGAAACGTATTTTAAATGTGGAGAATTTTTCACATGCATAAACTAATGTCGACTGTAAGAATTAATTGCTTGTATTATGACTAACTGAAAATATTAACACATATAAAGATTGCATTAGAATTCATACATCTTAAGTTAGCGTGAGTCGAAAACTAGCTATGTAGTTCTCATATTAAAGCGTATTTTTCTGTTTCTTCAGTGTGCTGACTCGCAAAAGGCCATGACCCAGCATTTGTTCTTTTCTCCGCTTATTGTATCATTAACAGTTATGTTCCCATCCGCATGCTAGCAGCTTTAGTATAAAAATTATAGGCTTTGCAACAAATATGGACACTTTCAAGGACATTAAATCGCAGAAAAGAGAACTCTTGACCCGAAGAGTGTGCCAGAAAATGAAGTAACCCCGGATGTGCCACCTACGAAAAACGTCAATTATGAAGACCAATTAGAAGAATGAAAATTATCATAGAATGACAAATGCATTACTTAATGTATAATTTGATAGGTTACAGATAGTGGGGTGTAGTGATTGTCCAATAGAATTTTGGGGGAATGTATTACGAAAAAGGGATAAAACTCATGACACAGGAGACTCGAGAGCATTAGGTAGGGAATGATATCAATTGCATCCAGAAACTCTGTCACTCTATTTGGTGATTTGAGACTTAGACAAAACCATCTTCACCCATAGACTGCCCCATTACACTTTCTTCCTTATGAGGGAAGTGTCCCCTGCTATTCAATTAGATAGATTGACGGCGATCTAACTGATGTCCTGAAGACGAAGTCTGATCCTGTATGCTGACCTATTTCGAGGAGGGTAATTATACTGTTGCTAATGGAAATTCATTTGTTTGCCTTTTCTTTCTAGGTACCAACTGCTGTGTATTTTTGATAAGAGACCTTAGTTAGATGTTTTCCAAATTGATGTTCTAAATTGTTTTGCATGAAGCCCAACATGCTGATGCTAATTAGTGGCTAGATGAGGCATTCACTTGACTGACGTAGCTGACTTGACTGACGTGGTGCTATGCTGAACTAAGACATATAAGAGGTTCTATGCATTTTGACTTGTTTAATTCCTTATTACTATCTTATGTTTGTGATCATTGTATTGTTGAAACATTATCATAGTTGCCGCATTGTGACTATGCTCTTTTGCTTCTTGGTTTTGAGATTAATACATTTGCTATTAGATTGTAATCAATAGGGAATACAATTCACAAAACTTCAATAAGGTGTGGTTATTTATGACTGAAAGGTCATGGTTGCGCCGAAGGTTTACTAATGTCTAAAGTGAAATATATTGTGGTGATATATGTTGACAGTATTATTGACATATTGATTGGTATATTAATCAGTTATCTTGCCTTACGGTGTCTCACCACTGGGTCCAAAGATTCATCGGCCTAAAATGAGTCCCGATGTGTATAAATTATAATAGAAGGACGCGTTAGCAGTTCTGGTAGCAGAGCGACGGTTTGGGCCCTTGGGGGCCTTGGGACGGAGTTTCATTGTTTAATTTGTTTTTCTGTGATAATGCAATTTGGAGAGATGATGGGTTGCTAGGTTCGCCATGGTTTTCCCGGGATCTCTGAGCCTGCCTAAATGAGTTGGGAATGTTCTCGGCGCCATAGTATGTGTGGTTAGGGTCTTTGCGCTTGTTTAAGCTTCTGCATCTTGCAGGTGATTGTGAAAATTTGTGTGTATTTAGGCCAAATTAAGTGTTGTTTAGCAGGAGTAGGCGTACTCCACAGTATGAGAGTAGGGAAGTTGGCATACTTCATGTGAATGTAGCGCTTGTTGCTCAAAATTATCCACGTGGTTGACTATCGTGTACGGACCTGTTGAGGTCTAAGACTCCGGAGTATGATGATAAATGTGGTTTATGTTGTAATCTGTGCGGTTTAATAGGTCAATCGGGCGTGGTTGACAAGTCGAGTTTGAGTTATGATGTATGTGTGAAACCTTCGATGGAGATTTGACAAATTCTAAAGTGCACTAGAAGTAGTCATTGACAAGTCGAGAGTAGGATTTGCAGGTCGAATTCTGCTTGCGTATGTGGGAACTGAGAAGGAGAGAGTAGCGGCCGAGGGTTCAAGTGAAATCTCTGTAAAGTTCTGAAGCAAATGTGTTACCCTCCCTGTAGTAAACCGACAGATTTGTGTTGTCATTTTAAGGTGCTCGCAATAATTTGCATTAGTTTGTATGAGCTGTAAGGGGTCAGTGAAGAGTGGACGAGCCGCAAGACTTTGTCAGCTGCAGTGTGTGTGAGTGTGACGTCAGTGGTGCCGCGCTGAGATAGGTCAGATGCCGAGAGGGGTCGCGCACGGATTGGCTGCCGTCCGTGAGAGGCAATAGGTTGAGAAAGGGCAGGTGAATAGTTTCCTGGGAACTAAGCCATTTCTGATTAAATACGAAATAAAGAATTGCAAAAATGAATTTTGTCAAGGCATTCAAAAGCGCTCTAAAAGGAGATGTATATATTGTAGCAACTGATGGTGAACCGACACCACCTGAGGGTACTCCGGCTTACATAGTGATGGAAGAAAAAGGTGTCGCACCTTGTTTATGGATGAAACAGTGGCGCAAATTAACAGAAAAAGAAGGGGGTTTAGCGTTCCCAGAACATGGGATGTTTAATCCAAAGGTATTAGAAAACCTGAGGTGGATGTTAAGCACACAGAAGCCACCTCCGAGACCGGCACAGTACGAGGCTTTGGCGATTTGGGACTTGATGGCCCTTAAACATAGACAAGAAAGGTTTCGGAGAAGGCTGAAAAGGGCAGAAAAATCATATGCCGAGGCTAGGTGGGACAACGAGAGCAAAATGTGGAGAAGGGGAATCGTAGATGGGCTGAAGTTATTCCCAGCAATAACCCAGGGAGAAGAGACACAGGGAAAGAAAGCCTCTTGTAAAACCGACAGAGATCCAGGCAAAATTAAAGAAAATAAAAGGTCCTGGGAAGAGGAAGATGATTCAGATGATGAGGAATTTATGGATAGATTGTTACATGATCGTCCGCCACCATATGCGGTGAGTGACAGTGCTCCAAGTACTAGATTGGACCCTGGGAACCAGACGCAGGAGAAGGGAGTTACTGATACGGTACAGACTAACGATACGGCTTTGATACAGAATGGTGTCAGTGTACCCACTGCACCAGATTTGCCGATACAGTTGCAACCTCCACCGCAGATAAAAAGAATTTACCCTGATGTCCCAGTGCTTGAGACTACTACAAACTTGATAGTGCCGCCAGACCCGATATACACAAAGCCAAAGTTAATACAGATTGAATCGATCCCGAAACTAGTGTCTCAACCGCCACAGCTGATACCTGGGTATAACCCTGTAGCAGGACCACCGTTAGTACCTGTACCGGGTACACTGGAGCAGACTTATGGTGTTGCTGCTCCAAGGAGTCTGGGTCCAGGTCAGACACCTGCTGCTATATCACTACCTATTACTGTTGGTCCCCCAGTGCCGTTATATGCACAAGGTAAAACAGGGGTGTGTGAACAGGGAGTGATGACACAGGAAACGATAAGAGGAGGGCCTATGGGGACTCCACAGATAATGGCCCCTGGAGAGCAAGCAAATGAGCCACCGAGATCTTTAATGGACCTTAGTCCAGTAGGGGCACCTCTCGAAGCAATGCGTCAAGCAGGGTTGGGAGTTTTGACTCCCCAAACCATGAGTACAAATACTACACACTCTCCAATGATACATGCAGGGAATATTTCACTGCAGGGTTTTACAGTACAACAACTAAATGAGTGGTTAGAAAAAACTTGTACCTCACAAAAGACTACAGTGACCACAGTTGAACCTGAGAAAGAAAAACAAGATGAATACTTGAATTTTGTACGACTAGGGGCAGAAGCTGCCGAGTTAGTATAAGGAACAATGGGAGTAAATAGGTTGGAATCATACACTGAGGCAGAATTGAGGTACTTATGCCCCAAGATTACCAAAGAAGTAGGCAAAGTACATCAGAGATTAGCGAATTTGGCAGACAAATACAATATTGATATCGGAAACACTAAACATTTGAAAAGAAGTTACAGATTAGATTTTGACTCCAAAGATTTTGAACACATGAGATCTGCAGGCATGAAGGCGCACCTGAGAGAATTGTTGCAAAGTGCACAGATTTGGGGTGCATTAGAGAAATGGGAAGGCCGATGGGCAAAGAAAAGAGATAAGGGAAAGGGAGATAGCCCAGGGTCCAATAAAGTTGGGACCGCACCTAATCTAGATTCAGTAAAAATCTTACCTATGAGAGAGACAGCTGGTGGTGTTTTGGTACACGTGCCATGGACTAGAGGAGACATTTTATCCTTTACGAATGATGATCCTAGGCTAAGAGAAAAGCCGATCGAGTGGTATCAACAGACGGATAGGTTCGTGAAGCTTGCAAAGTGTCTCTGGGAAGACTTGAATACTTTGTTTGAGATTATTGTTCCGCCAGATTTGTGGCTCGAGTGCAAGAGAGGGGTAGATTGGCCCACGAAGGAGCCGGCAAGAGATAAGGTGACTGGAGCACCTTCAGAAGAGGTGATGAAATATTATCATAAAGTAATTGAGTTCTTGAAACAAAAGGTGTCGCCGAAGGTGACTGATTGGCAGAAAATCGACCGGACCTCTCAAGAGGTTAAGGAGTTAATACATGCGTATTACGAGAGATTATTAAAAGCGTTCAAACATTACAGTGGTACTGAGACTATCGAACCGAAGGACATGAATCACCTTGTGTTTAGGTTTGTCGAAGGGCTGAGGCCGGAGGTCAGCCAGATGATTAAGAATCATTTGATTTGTTGGCAAGCTAAACCGATTGATGAAGTGTTGCAGTATGCGAAATACTGTAGTGATGAGATTGAGTTGAAGCAGAAAAAGTTGAAGGAGAAGGTGGTGGTGATGCAGATAAGGGCTGCACAAGCTGGAATACAGGGGAATGGAGTTCAGCAAATGATACAGCAACAACCACAAATGAATGGTGTGTTTCAGGCACAGCCGAGAGGCAGAGGTCGAGGGTTTGTGAACCGCGGTTCGGACATGAATAATGTTGTTATTCAAAACGACGGTCTGGTAATGAAAAGATGTCACCATGTCATGCGTGCGGGGGCATGGGGCATTGGAAACGGGATTGTCCGAATATGGTGCAGGATGGTGCAGTTCAGCAAAGCATTAATGTCGGTACATTACAAAATCCACGAGGTCCAAAAATGAGACATCAAAACCCGAATTTTCAGAATAATTTGGTACAAATGCCAGTGGTACAACCCATGCAGCAGATGCAAATGCCGCGTTTTCAGTCAGTGTCAATGCAACCAGTACAGCAGCAGATTCCTATGGTGCCTAGACAGCAAATGCAATTACCCATGGCTCCGATGGGACAGCAACAGGTGATGCTTCCTCAGCAGGTCACAGGCCAGGTAACTAACCAAAACAACACCGTGCAACAATTCCCATTACGAGGTGAAAGTGGCATGAATGAGGATTGGTCAGATGACAGCTCAGATAGTGAAGAGTGTAGGCTTGCAGCATCTTTAGAGGTGGATCAGAGAGGCCCATATGTAGAGGGAAAAGTAATGGGCTATAAGGTTTCATTTTTGGTCGACACAGGAGCTACACACTCTACAGTTCGAAGTGCAGAGTGGTTGGTGTGGCAAACCAGTATCTGACTAATCCGATTACTGATCCGGTGCAGGTTGAAATTGGTAATTACCAAGGCCTGCATAGATTTGTTGTATGCGACTCAAGCCCAGTATCCTTATTAGGAAGGGACTTGCTATTTAAGACAAAATGCTTGATTACCTGTTCCAATGATGGAATAGAAGTACAAACAAACAGTGACGATGAGGGAGATGAGAGTCAATGCATAGAGGAGGGAGGGGAGACAAATGAAGAGTACCCTTTGATTACTTTATTCCCAATGCATACTTTGATCGACCTACCTGTTGATTTACAAGGGACCGTAACAGAGAAAGTGTGGGATTTGACTGAGAAAGAAGTAGGGTTGATAAAGGGAGTAGAACCAGTCAAGGTTCAGATAAAGCCGAATGCAGTGTTCCCACAAGTACCGCAATACCACATGACCCAGGATGTCCTCATTGAGGTATCACAAATAATTGCAGATTTTCTCAGACAGGGAGTCCTGAAAGAAGTTTTGAGCAGTCCGTGCAACTCTCCCATTATGGGTTTGAAGAAGCCCTGTGGGAAGGTTCGAATTGTGCAGGATTTGAGAAAAATAAACGAAATTGTGATAAAATGCTGCCCTGTGGTACCTAACCCAGCAGTAATAATGTTCCAGGTACCTTGTGATGCTGAATGGTTTACTGTAGTAGACCTATCACAAGCATTTTTCTCGATACCTCTTCATGAAGACAGTCAATTTTTGTTCAGTTTCAAATTCCTGGATAAGGTGTACAGTTGGTGCAGAATTCCTCAGGGGTTTTCTGAGCCACCATCCATCTTCAACCAGATATTGAAAAAGGATTTGGAACCTCTTGTGCTGCCTTTTAATTCGACTCTTGTGCAGTACATTAATGATTTGCTGATTGCATCTAAAACCAGAGACAGTTGTAAATATGATACCATTGCATTGTTAAATCATCTGGGAAAGAATGGACACAAAGTGTCACCCAGAAAGTTGCAATACTGTCAAAAAGAAGTGAAATACTTGGGACATCTGATTGAGAAAGGGGCCCGAAGAATATCAAAGGAAAGAATAACAGCTGTTTTGCAGATGAATCCCCCAACAACAAAAAGAGATGTCAGGATGTTTTTGGGAATGGTGGGCTACTGTCGCCAGTGGATACCCAACTTCTCGATCATCTCAAAACCTTTAATAAAATTGACAGGAAAAGAAGTCAAGGACGAACCATACACAATAACTTTGACAAAAGAGGAGCTTGAATCATTTCTAGAATTGAAGGAATGCATGTGCAAGGCTCCAGCATTAGGAATGCCTGATTATGAAAAACCTTTTCTGTTGTTCTGTCATGAACGTGATACTTGTTCTTTGTCTGTTTTAACACAGGTCCACGGAGATGCAAATCGCCCTGTAGCATATTTTTCAGCTACCTTGGACCCTGTCGCAGCAGCCTTACCGGGTTGTTTGCGAGCAGTTGCAGCAGTTGGTCAAAGCCTTTCACAATGTGAAGGCATAGTCATGGGATACCCCCTGACAGTAATGGTTCCACATTCAGTTGAAATTCTGTTGACACGAACTAAGACACAACACATGACAAATGCACAACTCACTAGATATGAGACGATTATACTGGGGTCACCAAATGTCACACTAAAGAGATGCACTGTGCTGAACCCGGCAACCTTACTTCCCATTGAAAATACAGAAATCAAAGATGGGGAAGAATTTGAGCATGATTGTCTTGAGGTGACTGAGCTCTGTACCAAACCTCGCCCAGACATACAGGATACCCAGTTAAAAGAAAACGATTGCATTATGTTTGTTGATGGGTCCTGTCTAAGAGATTCAGCAGGAACATTGAGAGCCGGTTACGCAGTATGTACCATAACTGGCATTGTCGAAGCCTCCTGGCTCGAGAAAGTGTTTTCCGCACAGGTGGCAGAATTAATAGCCCTTACAAAAGCATGCCACGCAGCTGTAAATTTGAAAGTCACTATCTATACTGACAGCAGATATGGATTTGGAATTGTGCATGCTTTTGGCCAACTCTGGTCACAGAAGGGTTTCATGACCTCCTCTGGTTCTCCTGTGAAAAATGGCGAACAAATAAGAGATTTGTTACATGCGATTCAGTTACCTCTTGAAATTGCCGTGGTGAAGTGCAGTGCCCACACCAGATCACAAGATTTTGTGTCAATGGGAAACAGCTATGCAGATCAGGTCGCAAGATTTTGTGCATTAAATTGTATATCATTTAAAGAGCAGTGGGAATTGTTACCACAACCTGAAAACGACATGAGTTTAAGTCTAGCATTACGAGTGGTTGATACCTTAGACGAACTAAAGACATTACAAAGTCGTGCTAGCAAAGAAGAAAAACGTTCCTGGCAGAGAATGCAGTGTGTACAAAGGGCAGATGATTTGTGGGTTTCAGAAGAGGGAAAACTGGTTCTGCCAAATAGTCTTTTGTCGCAGTTTGCACGGTTATACCATGGGCAGGCCCATCTAGGAAGAGACGCCATGATCAGATCCTTTAAGATTGATTGGTTCAATCCAAAATTCAGACATGCCGCAGAAATCACTTGCCACAGGTGCGTCATCTGTCAACAGATGAATGCTGGAAAAGGGACTGTGGTAACTTTGAGCCACATTGGGAGAGCTGGAGGTCCATTCAACAAAATGCAAATGGATTTTATCGAAATGCCTGTTTGTGGAGGATTGAAGCACGTGTTGGTGATTGTGTGTGTTTTCAGTCATTGGATTGAGGCATATCCCACACGTAGGAATGACAGTCTTACAGTTGCAAAACTACTACTCAGAGAATTGATACCAAGATTCGGGTTTCCGGTTTCTATAGAATCAGATAGGGGGAGACACTTCGACAATGAAGTGATTAAACTTCTGTGTGCCGCACTCAACATTGAACAAAAGTTGCATTGAAGCTATCGCCCTGAAGCATCAGGACTAGTTGAACAGATGAATGGTACCTTAAAATCAAGAATAGCAAAAATGTGTGCTGCAACAAACATGAAATGGCCAGATGCTTTACCTCTAGTACTGATGTCTATGAGAAACACCCCAGATAAGAAAACGGGACTGTCCCCCCATGAAATCCTCATGGGCAGAGCAATGAGATTACCAGCGGTACCTGCAAATGCACTAGTGAATATTACAGATGATATGGTGTTGGATTACTGCAAAGGTTTGGCTGACGTGATTCGCTCTTTCTCTCACCAGGTGGAAGCTAACGCATTGCCACCAATTGGCGAACCAGGTCACTCTCTGCAAGCTGGAGATTGGGTGGTTGTCAAGAAGCACGTGAGAAAATCGTGTCTTGAGCCGCGTTGGAAGGGGCCGTATCAAGTAATATTGACGACCACCACTGCTGTGAAGTGTGCCGGGGTTCCCAACTGGATACATGCCAGCCACACAAAAAGGGTAACGTGTCCTGTTGAAGAGGACTTGAAGTTTCCGGTACAGCAACTTCAGGAAGAGAAATCTCAGAGTCAGAGATCAGTCAAGAAGGAACTGAGACTACTGGAGAGCCCACTGAGAACAGCCTTGTCCCTCAAACTGTCAATGAGTTCGAGAGAGGTGACAGAGTGCCTATCTCAGTTGAGGCAGCAGGAGAACTAAATCAAGGAGAGGTTCTCCCAGAAG
The DNA here is from genome assembly GCF_031143425.1 of Pleurodeles waltl. Taxonomy (NCBI): domain Eukaryota; kingdom Metazoa; phylum Chordata; class Amphibia; order Caudata; family Salamandridae; genus Pleurodeles; species Pleurodeles waltl. The sequence continues at coordinate 728,986,804 of NC_090436.1, forward strand.
TAGACGAATACGGATTAGAGTCCGAACTCAGCACAGAACCAGAAGACGAGAGAGAAGGAGAAATTGTAGAGACAAATCAAAACGTGTCAGAGTCTCTTGAACCAGTTACAGGTCCGTCAAGAGGAAACACCATATCACAAGAGGAGGGTGCTGTCCAACGTCCTGAAGGAAAACACCGAACCAAGACACATAGAGGCGATAATTGGCCAGACAAGTCACATCCTAAAATAAGAGAGATATCGAATGAGACAATAATAGAAGAAAGTGATACTTCACAAGCAGATGATCTGAGTGAAGGAGAACAACAAGGTGAACGAAGGCTAAAAAGAAAAAGAATAACAAACAGAAGATATACAGGTCCTGAATGGGCATATGCTACAACCTCTGAATGGCAACAAGAATTCTTAGCATTCTGTTTTGATCGAGAAGTACCAGGCCAATACTACGGTACCTGAAGATATTCAAAGTTTTCCACTCGGCTAAAATTGAATTCGTGAAAACTGAAAAGAGAAAGAGACTTTAGAAACTACCGGAAAGTGACACTAAACCTGGATTTGACTTTAAAGAAACCTGATTACGACAAGCTGCTAACCTGAATTGACGAAAAGGGTCCTGGAGTGAATGAAGACGCTGTAACATACGCAAAAAGAGTTTTCTTCTCAAGTTGATTGTTGATCTGCTATTCTGATTCTATACAAACATGGCTTACAGTAGCAAAGGAAGTAAGGTGTGTGGTTGGTTAGGTCTTATAATAGGTGTTATATGTGCAGTAATGATTGTGGGAATGCCATGGAGAGAGAAAGAAACTATTAATGCAACTTCGAAACCTGAAACTACCACTACTAAACTATCACCGTGGGAGAGACTTGATCAAGACGCAAGAGATATGCATGAGGGGACTAATGCAAAAGGGGAACTTTCTACTAATGTCTTCTATCGCTTATTAAATGAGTATGTAGAAACTATGGATGCGAAAGATTGTTATGTATGTACTAAAATTCCTTCATCTGTGCAGGAGGGAGTTACTTATCATAGCCTCCCTCTTACTTATGGAATTAGTTGCAGCTTGCTATTAACAAGATTCTATAATCAAGAGCATGTGCAATACTTTTATTCAAATTTGGATGTTGTGTTTTCTTTTGTGCCTGTGATTGAATTCCTAAATAAATTAGCTAAGGAGCATGATATTAAAATAGTTAGAGGATTCTTTGAGCCAACACTTACATTTGGAACTGCTTATGCACATCGCAACAATTTGACTTGCTTATTGTCTCCTGTAGAGAAAAACATTTTAGATCACACAGATGATAGACGCAAAGCACTGAAAGAAAGGTTAGAAAAAGGCCTAGAAAAACGTACTTATGCAAATGATTATGCTTATACTGCAATCAAAACACAAGGCAAATTAGCTATAGATGCATTACACGTAGGTAGGCTCTGTATATATAGACCAAAATCCGATCAAGACAATTTGTTTGTGGGTACGAGTGAATGTAGGCATGTGTTTTTGTTTCAGAGTAAATGGACCTTTATGTTGAATGGACAATATCCAGCAATCCCTGGAATCTATTATATTTGTGGACTAAATGCATATTACCGTCTCCCTAAGGGATGGTATGGGACATGTTATTTGGGAATAGTATTTCCAAAGATATACCAGATTGATGACTTGAAACAAATACCCAAAACGTCTGAATTACAACATCCTAGACAAAAACGAGAATCAGTGGCGGCTGTCATTGATGATATATTTGGAGCCATAATCCCATCAGTAGGGGTTATCTTGAATTCTATGAAAATTCAAAAGTTGTCTACTATTGTGGATAACATGTTGACAAATTTTACAGGAGCTATACTCCTGATGGATACTGAACTTGCTGCAGAAAGAGGTATGACTCTTCAAAATCGGCTTGCATTAGACATTCTTTTAGCTAAGAGTGGAGGTGTTTGCAAAATGCTTAATGAGCGTCATTGTTGCTCATTTATTCCAGATATCAGTAAGAAAATTTGAAACATGTTTACTAACCTTACCAGAGATAGTACAGATTTGAAGGATCTGAAAGAACTTGGTGTTTGGGTGAAATTTGGGAAAGGAATTGCCCGAGTGGGAAGCTGGTTTACCAACATTTGGAGTGGGGTACTTGCAAAAATTATGATGGGTCTATTAATTGTTTTAATTTGTCTATTAGGATTATGGGAGGCATGTAAAATTAATGACAAAATAAAAAGAAATTGGACTAAAAGAACCAGAAGAAATGAAGAAAGTGAAAGAGAGAAAATGTTCCATGAAATATGGGAAAGCTCACATAAAGGGCAAGATGTTGAAATGCGTATTATGCGCAAGGTAAAAAATTAAAATCAGAAGAGAAAGATTGAGTGATGACGAGCGTCATCAGAGGAGGGACTGAGAGAGCGTAGTTCAAACATTACCTATTTTAGATGTGAAATGCTTATATTTAACAATGCTGCATTAATAATATTCATTGAAACATATTTTAAATGTGGAGAATTTTTCACATGCATAAACTAATGTCGACTGTAAGAATTAATTGCTTGTATTATGACTAACTGAAAATATTAACACGTATAAAGATTGCATTAGAATTCATACATCTTAAGTTAGCGTGAGTCGAAAACTAGCTATGTAGTTCTCATATTAAAGCGTATTTTTCTGCTTCTTCAGTGTGCTGACTCGCAAAAGGCCATGACCCAGCATTTGTTCTTTTCTCCGCTTATTGTATCATTAACAGTTATGTTCCCATCCGCATGCTAGCAGCTTTAGTATAAAAAGTATAGGCTTTGCAACAAATATGGACACTTTCAAGGACATTAAATCGCGGAAAAGAGAACTCTTGACCCGAAGAGTGTGCCAGAAAATGAAGTAACCCCGGATGTGCCACCTACGAAAAACTTCAATTATGAAGACCAATTAGAAGAATGAAAATTATCATAGAATGACAAATGCATTACTTAATGTATAATTTGATAGGTTACAGATAGTGGGGTGTAGTGATTGTCCAATAGAATTTTGGGGGAATGTATTACGAAAAAGGGATAAAACTCATGACACAGGAGACTCGAGAGCATTAGGTAGGGAATGATATCAATTGCATCCAGAAACTCTGTCACTCTATTTGGTGATTTGAGACTTAGATAAAACCATCTTCACCCATAGACTGCCCCATTACACTTTCTTCCTTATGAGGGAAGTGTCCCCTGCTATTCAATTAGATAGATTGACGGCAATCTAACTGATGTCCTGAAGACGAAGTCTGATCCTGTATGCTGACCTATTTCGAGGAGGGTAATTATACTGTTGCTAATGGAAATTCATTTGTTTGCCTTTTCTTTCTAGGTACCAACTGCTGTGTATTTTTGATAAGAGACCTTAGTTAGATGTTTTCCAAATTGATGTTCTAAATTGTTTTGCATGAAGCCCAACATGCTGATGCTAATTAGTGGCTAGATGAGGCATTCACTTGACTGACGTAGCTGACTTGACTGACGTGGTGCTATGCTGAACTAAGACATATAAGAGGTTCTATGCATTTTGACTTGTTTACTTCCTTATTACTATCTTATGTTTGTGATCATTGTATTGTTGAAACATTATCATAGTTGCCGCATTGTGACTATGCTCTTTTGCTTCTTGGTTTTGAGATTAATACATTTGCTATTAGATTGTAATCAATAGGGAATAAAATTCACAAAACTTCAATAAGGTGTGGTTATTTATGACTGAAAGGTCATGGTTGCGCCAAAGGTTTACTAATTTCTAAAGTGAAATATATTGTGGTGATATATGTTGACAGTATTATTGACATATTGATTGGTATATTAATCAGTTATCTCGTCTTACGGTGTCTCACCACTGGGTACAAAGATTCATCGGCCTAAAACGAGTCCCGATGTGTATAAATTATCATAGAAGGACACGTTAGCAGCTCCTTTAGCATAGGTTTCCCCATTTACAATTACACTGCAGTAGTACCTTGTCACACTCTAAACTACTACAAAGGAGATGTTATGCAAGTTTCCTTTCAAATATAAATGAACAACACAGTCACATTGTACAACGATACTGGTATTTCTATAGAGCTTTTCTATTTCTTGTGAGTCCAAAGGTGCTGTAACATAAATATTCAACAGAATATAAATGTCAATGTCTTTTTTTAAATTTTCTTAGCACCTTGAAACCAATAATAGCGTAAGTCGCTATTTAATCAGAATCTTTGATGAAAAAAGTTATATTCTGTCATCAGGTTCAATACTGATTTTATTTAATGGCCCAGCCCTCCATGTCCATCCACTCTTCTCCTTCCAGGTTTGTTGCATTTAGCAAAATATATTATGAATGCTATAGGCTCTGTTACACTGTAAAGTGCATGTCTTATTTTCCTTCTATGGAAGATGCTTTGAGAGGGATTGGATGAACTTATGGGCCTTTTAACTACATGAAACACTGGTTTTGCACCAGTGAAGGTTGGTACCGTTTAACTCATACCAAAGTAGTCCAAAATATAGGCCACAAGGCACTCATACACTTCCATCTATATATTAGAATCAGTCGAGAGCAATCTATCCCTTTCACCTCAAATTCATTCAAAAGAACAGCGAAACCACATGGTAGGGCAACATCTCTGATCAACATATATAACATATGTGCAGCCGTTGGGCATTAAGCCTGAACTAATGAGGTGAAGCCTTTGCCCATAAAGTATTAGGATTGTAAAAATGGCAATATAATGAAGTAATACAATCACAAAAAGTGTCACATTGTGCAGCACAATTTGCTTTTTATTGCTGCATTATTTGGTCAATGCGGTCACATAATTTGGTCCCCCCGATCTGTGGACAATCCATTGTTCTGAGTGTAAACCTCAGCTGGATAATATAGAGGTGGGCGAGCCAACAAATTAACAGGGAGAGCCAAGCCATGGCGGCGGAAAGGGCCTGGCTCACATCCTAGAACCCGTACATGAGTCAAGTCCTGGAAATATTTGGTATGTAAATCATACAACAAACATCTCATAAAATAAGATAAAGTCTCTTCAAAATTGTTTATTTCTTTAAGATGAAGCCTTGACAATAACAGAGCATTTTAGCACTCCATTGGGAAGTACTTGTTAAAAGTGATAGTTTTCCACCACTGGTAGTCTGAACTCACATATTTGAATGTGCTCTCTTAGGCGATAACGAAGAAAAAATAGTTTTGGGGAAATAAAATATTTGCCTAAGATCACACTATTTAACTGGGCAAGCTGTAATGAATTCAACTTTTCTGGTTTCACTTTGTACAAATGGGTATTTATTTGTTCATCCTTATGTTAAAGCTTTATTTTGACCTCTTAGTGCATTTTTCTGCAGTTTTTGAAATATAGTGCAAGCTCAACCCGAAGGTATTGGAGTGCTTTATATGAGCACAAGTTACTTTATAGAAGATCACATGCATTGTTTACTGGCATGGGGAGTTTACGTGATTGGCCCAGAATCACAGGATGTTGAGCCAATGCAAGATTTCAACCTAGTCCTCCAGTTCCACATTCAGCAGCTCAGACTGTAACGCCATATCCTGGATAGAAGGAGGGGGGCAGGCAGAAGCCAATGCTCAGCTCGTTATGTGGTCGAGGTCCCAACAGGACCTCTAGCTGAGCCAGAGCCAGGCTTCCAGCTCAAGGCTGGCTTGAGCTTTCAATGGTGCGACCACCTCTAATTTGCATACAATCTCTGTTTTTTGGTGCAAAGCCTTATTTTTTTTAACAAAAACAAATTGATAGGACTTTGTGCCAAACATTTACGCCTCCTCGAGGCAGGCATAAAGAGTGAGTAAAGTTTTATTTTCTCTAAAATTTTGAAACTTTATATATGTACAGCACTTTACAGAATACAGAGAGTGGTCAAAAGATTAAACTAGGTTAAAGTATTGTATTTGTACAGAAGGGTACACTTACACTACAAAAACCTATGCTTCACATCAAACACACACTCCTGTACACTAAAGTGCATGGTTGTGTGCACTGGCGCAAGGCAGACACATGTGCGGCTGCACAGGGAGAGATAAAACTGGCATCATATCCTCTGACACCATGAAGCTTTAAATGACTCTATGAATTAAAGGCTGTACTGGCTGCAAAGGAGACCTTAGATTTGCTTATTAACCAAGTGTTAGACTTTTGAGTTTATGCAGGGTCATCCCCAATCTTTTTGCCTCCTCCCTCCTAATTTTTCTGACCTGTTGCTGTTGGCTATTGAACTCTGAGTACTTTACCACTGCTAACCAGTGCTAAAATGCATATGCTCTCTGTGTAAATTGTATTGTTGATTGGTTTATCCATGATTGGCATATCTGATTTACAAGTAAGTCCCTAGTAAGGTGCACTAGAGGTACCAGGGCCTGTAAATCAAATACCAAAGTAACCCACTGGTACAGAAAGTATGCATTTTAGACTTGTTATCCTTGTTGTGGTCTCCCTTAACTTTTTGCCTCTGTTTCCCAGGATGTTGATGGGTGCTGGACTCTGTTTTTGCTGTTTTTGTTACTCTGGGCACTTTACCACCGCTACCCAGTGCTAAGGTGCAAGTGCTCCGATACAAAATGTGTATGTAATTGGTTGATCCATTATTGGCATATTTGATTTACTAGTAAGTCCCTTGTAAAGTGCACTAGAGGTACCCAGGGATTGTAAACCAAGAGTTACTAGTGGACCTGCAGCCCTGGTTGTGCCACCCACATAAGTAGCTCTATAATCATGTCTCAGACCTGCCATTGCAGTGTCTGACTGTGCAGTTTTAACTGTAAATTTGACTTGCCAAGTGTACCCACTTGCCCGGCCTAAATCTTCCCTTTTCTTACATGTCAGACACCCCTAAGGTAGGCCCTAGGTAGCCCCAAGGGCGGGGTGCAGTGTATGGTTGAGTTAGGACATACAGTAATGTGTTTTATATATCCTAACAGTGAAATATTGCTAAATTCATTTTAAACTGTTGCAAGGCCTGTCCCTCTCACAGGTTAACATGGGGGCTACCTTTAAATCTGATTACAGTGTAGATTCCCTTTGGGAGCGGATGGATATGTGGAGTTTGGGGTCTCTGAGCTCACAATTTAAAAATACATCTTTTAATAAAGTTGATTAAGATTGTGTGTTTGAACATGCCACTTTTAGAAAGTGAGCATTTTCTTGCTTATACCATTTCTGTGACTCTGCCTGTTTGTGGATTCCATGTCTGGATCAGTTTGACAGTTGGGCTGGTTACACCTCACACTAGACAGTGACACAAAGGGAGCTGGGGTGTAGCCTTCATATCCTGATTTGACATCTGTGCTAGGAGGGAGAGGAGGAGTGGTCACTCACACCTGAAAAGGTTCTGTCTGCCCTCACACAATTCAGTCTCCAACCCCCTGGTGAGTGTCTGGGGCCTGGCCTGGGCAAGACAGGAATTCACATTCAAGAGAGACTTTGCTTTGAAGTAGGCCTACTACAAAGGAGAAAATGGATATAAGAAGAAATCCATGCACAGAATGCTGTGCGGGGAAAAGACCGATGCGACTCCGATCTGCAGCTGAAAAATCGATGCTCTGCCGGCTTTGCAGCTGAAAATTGACACTCGCCTGCAATGCGACCGAAGAATCGACGCACGGAGCTAGAGTAATGACGTGCAGCATCGCTGGTAGAGGCTGGTGAGATCGCAACCCGAGCTGTGTGGTTTTCAGATCATCGTGCGGCTGGATTTCTGGCGCAAACACCGCTGGGCATGTAAAAACGATGCACGGCCTGCCCAGACCTGAGAGTGCTGACCGGATTGACGCATCGCTCTCCTGCGGAGAGAAGAAACAACGCATCCGACTCGACAAAAAGAGAAACGCTGCAAGGTCTCGCTAGTGAGTGAAATCAACGCATCACAAGCCCTTTTTGACACACACTCGCCCGTGTGGGGTTATTTTTGACACACCCAAGGTACATTTTCATGCTAACAGTGTTAGTATGTGTTTAAAACTACATGAAGACTCTTTTTGCTTTTTAATTGATAACTTGACTTGTGTATTGTGGATTTTTGTTGTTTTGGTCTTGTTTTGTTTAGCTAAATATTCTCTATTTTCCTAAACCTGTGTTGTGTCATTTTGTGGTGTTTTCATTAAGTGACTGTGTGTGTTGATACAAATACTTTACACCTAGCACTCTGAAGTTAAGCCTACTGCTTGTGCCAAGCTCCCAAGGGGGTAAGTAGGAGATAGCTGAGGGTGATTCTTTTTTACCCTGACTAGAGTGAGGGTCCTTGCTTGGACAGGGGGTAACCTGACTGCCAACCAAAGACCCCATTTCCAACACCAAGCATCATCCACTTTCATCTTGTTTGGCATATTTTACTTTAGTGAATTTCTGTGAGCATCTCACAAGCCAGTGCCACATTTCTCATAGTTTCAAGCATGTCCCGACATAAGGCAAGCATCATGTGTTTGTATGACCCATCTTTCACACACACTGCATCTCTTTTTTGCAGACATATTACTTACGCACACACACATACACTCTGCACCTGTTTTTTTAATGCATCTCACGTGCTAGGTTTTATGTATCTCTTTCTTTCACATCAGGCTTTTCACATTTGTTAAGCATCTATCTCCAATACACACACACTATGCATCTTATTTTATGAGCATCTCATATATAAGTCATATTTCACGTCATATTTATCTGCATCTTCTGCTTTTCAGTTTGTGACCACTCTACACTCATGGCATCCATCTGCACTAATTTTTCCAGCAGATTTGACAGCAAAAGTTTATTTTATTTTTTTGTTGTGTTTTATCTTTTGTCCGCATTGAGTGCAAACAGTGCTTAAATTTCCAAATTTAAATGAGAACATGCAATACATTTCAGCTGTCTGTGGTTGTATACTCACTCACCCTCCTGTGCAATGATAAAGCAAATGGCAGCAGAGTTAAATGTTGAAAATATGATTGACCATGAACACACCATTGTTTAGTGGGGAGGCTAGGCATAATAATACATTTTCATAGTTCCACATTCCCCACAGCACTGCAGTTATGGTGAGGTAGGTCCTGAGGAAAATTCCCAGAGATTGTCCTTTTGGACAAATGCAACTGTTGGGAGTCTTATGCAGATTTTAATGCAGTCCTTATTACATAATACTTTTATTAGAAAAGGGAGAAGCTGGGAGTAGAAATCGTATAGTTTTTTGCTAAAACATACAAACATGACCACATTTAATGGAGTGGTGCTGTCTGCTAATGCTAGTGAATTGCCAGCTGGTGGTCTGGTCAAAGATATTTTAATAGCATTGTTTCTAAGTGCTTTAGTTCTCTGAAATGCCTCTTCTAGAGGCCTGGGGTAGAACGTGGCTATTGAATGATGGACACTGTAAGAAATTGGGTTTTTGATTGAGTGGGGTCAAATCCCTTCTCAAGCAACAATCACAATCATGGTCAGGGTGAACCACAGAAGTCACTAAATTAACCTATGCTTAACCCTCTGGAAGCTTGGCACAAAAGCAGTCAGACTTAACTCAGAGTCACTGCGCTAAGTATTTATGCAGCACTCAAACTGAGTAAAGTGAAAACACAACACAAGGTAAACCCCATTCCAATGTAGAAAACAAAGTAAAATGCAATAAATAAAGTGAGACTAAATTACAAAATCCTATCAGTAGAATTGGAAATATGCAATTATAAAGGTAGCACCAAGAAGCCAAAAGCTCTAACTGTGGCTATCTGGTTGGTAGACCAGGACAAAGTCATACATTCAGACTGATCAAGATGGAGTGTGGGACGGATACATGGATAAGGTTAATCCAGCTGAAAAGGTTACCTCTTCAAAGTCATGCACGCAGAGTTCTAGGAAGGGCCAGTAGGAGCAGGTCAGTTTGGCAGGTGAAGTGAGGCCCCTGGAGCGGGTTGTGTCCCTGTAACCCATAAAAGGTCAGCCACCTGACCATTAGAGTCACTCTGATAGTACTGGGTTTAAAGAGGTGGTCCTCTCTCATTCAAGCAACAAGGCGGCAGGCCTCAAGAAGCAGGACAGTCTTCTCAAGAACAAGGCAGGCCTGAAGCAACAGGACATTCTTCTGAGAAACAAGGCATACCTCAAGCATCAAGGCAGAACTCTGAAGTACAAGGCAGTCCTTCTGTAGTTTTTCACAGTACCAGGAGTGTATTGAAGAGGGTCCAGTATCCTTAGCTGGTGCCAGACTTTGAAGTGGGAGAACCTTCTAGGCTTCCCCCATATCTGGTTCTGGAATTTTCTTCCTTCCCCTGCCAGACTCCAAAGGATCTGGGTTGACAATAGACTGCTGTCAAGTTATGTGTGAGTGTGCTGAGGCAGCCCCTTTGAAAGGTAATTTGTCCAGGGAACAGCTCTGTCCCTCCTATCCTGCTAACACCTAACCCCCCTTTGTCTTACTGTCTGGGGGAATACACAGAAGCCAACTACATCCAGTTATTTGACCCAGGACACAGGCACCAAATGATTAGGACAAGAAAATGCCAACTTTCTAAAAGAATTGAGGCTTTAACTCCAACTTTAACATTAAAAATGGGTTTAAATTTCAATTCTTTAGACATCAAGCTTGACCTTCCTACCTGTTCCCATTTGAAGTTATCACTTATTAAAAGTAATAAGGTAACCCAATGTAATCCCACTGGAGAGGAAAGCCTTGCAGTAGTTAAAAATGAATTTAAGAGTTTTTCACTATCAGGACATGTAAATCTTAAAACCACATGGCCAAAATTGTAAATACATTCCACCCTGCCCTATGGGCTGTTAAGGGCCTACCTTAGGGGTGATGAATTAAAAATGAAGGTTTAGGAATGGCAAAAGTTTTATTCTGCCAGGTTGAAATGTCAGCTTAAAAGTACACATGTTGGAAAGGGCTACTTATGTGGGTGGCACAATAAGTGCTGCAGACCCATTGGTGACATTTAATTTACAAGCCCTGGGGACATGTAGGGAGTTATAAGTAAATAAAATGTGCCAATTGGATGTAATCCAGTTTTACCATGTGCAAAGAAGAAAGCACAAGCAACCACTGGTTATCAGTTGTAAAGTGCACAGTCCTAATGGCCAACAAGAACAGATTCGGAAAACAGGACTGGCAAAGGCAAAAAGTTTCAAAGTGACCCTGCATTGAGGGCCAAGTACAACAGATACTTATTGGTGTCCCATTGTCTAAGATGCTCCTAAATTCCAAGTCACTAAGCCCTTATACAGCTCACTCTTAAACAGTAGCAACTGTGGGCAGTCAAGGTTTAGTTGAGGTAATAGAGGGATGGTGACTTTTTTACAGCATGATACATTAAACATACACTTTGAAATTCAATGAGTGATTACAGCTTTCAAAAGACAGAGGGCTTATTGTAGAGAATGATGGCATGGATTGAAACCTCAAAAATGGGCACAGAGACACACACAAGACACCATTGCTCTCTAACAAGAAATTGACCATTTACTACCCTCATCTCAGTTAACTGTATTATCATGTATGTTTAAGTACTCTTCAAGGCCAGAACTTGCAGGCATACTTTGAAAAAGAACTTCCAAGAGAGAGAGCTTTTTATTAAACATAGGTTGAGTGCCTACAACAGGTCATCTTAGTTATTCCACTATCTTCTTTGAGGCTGAGAGACACTCCATTGGACTCCACCTATGGGAAACTTCGTTAAGGTCAATTATGTCACAGAAAAGACTGGATAATGCCATATGCAACATGTATAAAGAGATGATTGAATCATTTGACATACAGACAATAGCAAAATAATTTGTCCTCCACACTGAATGGCACGAGAAAATATTTGGCTTTTCAAACATAAGTTCTTCATTTTAGTATAACTGCCTGCAGCAGAAAGAATGGTTTCTGATTAATCCAGTTGTATTTTGAGGTTTATGAATGTCGCCAAGAAAATTTTGTTTATTCGTCTTTTTTTCTCTCCCACTCTTGTTGCATAAAGAAGCAAAGATCATGTTTTTTCACATATTTTCTAATTGCTTTTCATTATGTAATATAGCCTGAGAGCCAGCCGTAGCGGGCTATACTGGCCATTAAAGGCCCACTCTAGCGTTAAAGGCTTGAGTTGAAGGCACAGCCTTTAACAAGGGAGCGGGAATTTAAATGCTAGTATACCTTAGCAACGAAGGGCTATAAGGCTATTAGAATATTACCCCACTAGAGGGCAGAATGTTCTAATAAATAAAACAAAGTTCTCACGGAGCCCAAGGGGACTGAAACCCCCTTGCGTTCCCCCGAGGCCTTTGTTCACAGCTGTTGCTGTGAACAGAGTAAATTGGAATGTTGACGCTCTGGGCTTTCAATGGGCAGTAAAAGCCCTGAGCACTCCTTTGTCTCCAATGGAGCTCACAACATTCCAACGTTCTAATTAACATTAGAACATTGGAAGTTGGCAGCTCCATTGAAAACAATGGAGTGCTGCAGGCTTTTACTGGCCGGTAAAAGCCCGCAGTGCCAACATTCCAATTTACTCTGTTCACAGCAACATTCCTCGCCTTCGGCTCGGGCATTTAACGCGGGAGCGGGCCTTTAATAGCCGGTAGAGCCCGCTACGGCGGGTTCTAAGGCTATAATAAAGCATATTAACAGACTGTGATGACATGCCCACCTTTCTTGCTATTGCATTTCAGAACTACATGACTATAAATTTATCGAAGCCTGCTGTTAAACAACGGGCACCTTCTATAGGGTCAATCAAAAGCCCCCAAGGTTGTCCCTGTCCCCCCCAGAAATTTAGGGGCATATTTATACTCTCTTTGCGCCGGACTTGCGTCATTTTTTTTTACGCAAATCTGACGCAAAGCTAACTCCATATTTATACTTTGGCGTTAGACCCGTATAGCGCCAAAGATCTTGGAGTTTGCGTCATTTTTTAGCGTGGACACCTACCTTGCATTAATGATATGCAAGGTAGGCGTTACCTTCTAAAAAATGACTCTAAGGCATGTGCGCCTTATTTAAACTCCCGTGCAAAAATGACGCACGGGAGTGGGCGGGCCTTAAAAAATGACGTCCAGCCGCTTTTGCGTCATTTTTTAACGCCTGGTCAGGGCAGGCGTTAAGGGACCTGTGGGCTGGGAAGGAGCCCAGAGGTGCCCTCCCATGCCCCCAGGGACACCCCCTGCCACCCTTGCCCACCCCAGGAGGACGCCCAAGGATGGAGGGACCCATCCCAGGGAACTTATGGTAAGTTCAGGTAAGTATTTTTTTTTTTTTTTTTTTGTGGCATAGGGGGGCCTGATTTGTGCCCCCCTACATGCCACTATGCCCAATGGCCATGCCCAGGGGACATAAGTCCCCTGGGCATGGCCATTGGGCAAGGGGGCATGACTCCTGTCTGTGCTAAGACAGGAGTCATTTCAATGGGGGTTGGGCGTCCAAAACAATGGCGCAAATCGAGTTGAGGACAAAATTTTGCCTCAGACCTGACTTGCCCCATTTTTTACGCCCAAGCTCCATTTTCCCCTACGCAGGCGCTGCCTGGTGTGAGTCATTTTTTTTTACGCACACCAGTCAGCTGCGCCGGCTAACGTCATTCAATAAATAAGGCGCCTGCATGGCGCTTTGGAATGGCGTTAGCCGGCGTTAACATTTTTGACGCACAACTGCGTTGGCGCAGTTGTGTGTCAAAAAGTATAAATATGGCCCTGTGTCCAGTAATGATAAAGTGGGTGTCCACAGTAGTCAAAAGGTTAAGAACCACTAATCTCATGTCAGGGTCTGTGTATGAATGTGTATGGGTAAAGTTACGGATGACAAACAAGGCAAAAGAGGGCAGCAACTCAACAGCTGAAACGTCTGTCATTTGGCATAATGTGAGGGCGGGATAAAGACAGTTCCGATGAAGCGGTACAGGCCCATATGTATCAATTTAGTGGTCATAGCCAAACACGGGAGATTTTTCATATCATATATTAACAGTGTTTCAAACACGTCAACTGAAGAAGGGAAGATAAAGGATGTAACCCCGGATCCTGATTTCATAGGGTGACGTCGCGAGTGCAGTCTTTGCCCAGAGCACCGGCAGTGCACGGCAATCAAAGCCGCTGCTTCAAGGCATACATTATTCAAATTACCCACTTAGGGAACCGTGTATAACTTGGCAGTGATTTGCTGGTGAAGAAAAACCTTCGGCGATCGAGTTACCAGGGAGATTTCTACTCCGGGGTATTACAAACATTTAGTAACTGCCATGAGCTGCAGGGGTAATTATTGGAACTGTGTCAGGAGTTAGTCAGTTATCAGATATATTTCAGGTTTTTGCTGATGGGGGAAGGACCGGGGTTGAACTGATATTTCTCGCAATCTCTCTCTACCTTGCATTTTCTTAAAATCTAGGGACAATTTATGGATATGTTGCGAAACTTCATGCTGTTTATGAGTATACCAACCTTATAACAGCCCTACAATATTGCACCAGCGTTTTCTACATCCTTTCTTTAATATGATGATCATAACTGTGCCGCCAGCTTTATATAGCTGTCAGCCAGGACATGTCGCCCTGTTCACAATTGATGTTTCTACCTCGGAGAGTGAAAGCTTCAAATGAGTCCAAAGTCTCACATTAATTCGGCGTGCAACGAAACTCGACACAATTGTAATGTTCCTTTAGCTTTTACTAAGCATATAGCACCACCTAGAGCCCATAAGGTTCAATGCCTATCCCGTAGGTTCCCAACCTGCCCCATAGGGAGTCCGTGACTCTTTATTAATCTGTTAATATTGTTTAATTTTCTAAAGTGTATATAAAGAAAGTGGCTGAATGTGCAATTGAAGATCGGATGCTAAAAATTAAAATGGTATCCTCAGATTGATAAATTGGAGCAGTGCAGGCGCATCAAACAGAATATACTATGGGCAATGTGAACTTCGATTGAATTTAGAAAAGCTCCACCCTTCCTATTAATTGTTTTTTAATTTATATTTGTTTGCAAATTAAATCAAATGTATTATCATTTGTGTATGTGTTTGATGAATGCTTGCTTCTGTATTTTTTGCAGTGGGTTAAATGATCCATAATGTTTAGGCCAGGGTCTGCAGATAGTAATAAAGATTCAATGGAGGTCCCCGTGCATGGGGGTGGGAACCGTGGGGGGTGCAGGGGACTTATCTCCCCACAGATTTTGGAGGTGAAGGGGTAACGGGGGACTAAAGTGGGGGGACACATGGACAAACGACCTTGACGTTGGAGACAGTGATGTAGTCACTGTTTAAACTCCGTTCGTTTGTCAGTGCATTAAAATCATGAGGACTGAAAACGAACAAAGTTTAAACCCGGCTGCTGATTTTTTTCTGAATCTAAACTCGCAATCCCTGTTGCTGGGGTAGCTGCAGTTTCCCTGACACTAAAGATTCTTATCTGATCTGTGAGCTGGACTCCAGTATTTCACAGGTCATTCTAAGGCCTTTCAAATGTGGAGGAGGCTTTGTTTTTTTAAATTGCTTCTTGTGCCCCCTGCAGTGACACCCTATCTTCAGCCCACTTGCAAGGTGTCATTTAAGGACTTCGTAGGGATGGATAAACAGTGGTGAATGGCTCCTTTAGCATAGGTTTTGCCATTCACAAATACACTGCAGTAGTAACTTGTCACACTCTAAACTACTACAAAGGAGATGTTATGCAAGTTTCCTTTAAAATATAAATGAACAACACAGTTACATTGTACGATACTGGTATTTCTATAGAGCTTTTCTATTCCTTGTGAGTCCAAAGGTTCTGTAGCATAAATATTCAACAGAATATAAATGTCAATGTCTTTTAAAAAAAAAAAATCTTAGCACCTTGAAACCAATAATAGCGTAAGTCGCTATTTAATCAGAATCTTTAATGAAAAAAGTTATATTCTGCCATCAGGTTCAATACTGATTTTATTTAATGGCCTAGCCCTCCATGTCCATCCACTCTTCTCCTTCCAGGTTTGTTGCATTTAGCAAAGTATATTATGAATGCTATAGGCTCTGTTACACTGTAAAGTGCATGTCGTACTTTCCTTCTATGGAAGATGCTTTGAGAGGGATTGGATGAACTTATGGGCCTTTTAACTGCATGAAACACTGGTTTTGCACCGCTGAAGGTTGGTACCGTTTAACTCATACCAAAGTAGTCCAAAATATAGACCACAAGGCACTCAGACACTTCCATATGTATATTTGAATCAGTTGAGAACAACCTATCCTTTTCACCTCAATTCATGCAAAAGTACTTTGAAACCACATGGTAGGGAAACATCTCTGATCAACATATATAACATATGTGCAGCCGTTGGGCATTAAGCCTGTACTAATGAGGTGAAACCTTTGCCCATACAGTATTAGGATTGTAAAAATGGCAATATAATGAAGTAATACAATCACTAAAAGTGTCACATTATGCAGCACAATTAGCTTTTTATTGCTGCCTAATTTTGTCAATGCGGTCACATACTTTGGTCCCCCCTGATCTGTGGACAATCCATTGTTCTGAGAGTAAACCTCAGCTGGATATTATGCAGGTGGGCGAGCCAACAAATTAACAGGGAGAGCCGAGCCAGTGCGGAGCAAAGGGCCTGGCTCACATCCTAGAGCCTGTACATGAGTCAAGTCCTGGAAATATTTTGTATGTAAATCATACAACAAACATCTCATAAAATAAGATAAAGTCTCTTCAAAATTGTTTATTTCTTTAAGATGAAGCCTTGACAATAACAGAGCATTTTAGCATTCCATTGGGAAGTACTTGTTAAAAGTGATAGTTTTCCACCACTGGTAGTCTGAACTCACATATTTGAATGTGCTCCCTAAGGCGATAACGAAGGAAAAATAGTTTTGGTGAAATAATTTTTTTGCCTGAGATCACACTATTTAACTGGGCAAGCTGTGATTAATTCAACTTTTCTGGTTTCACTTTGTACAAATGGGTACTTAGTTGTTCATCCTTATGTTAAAGCTTTATTTTGACCTCTTAGTGCATTTTTCTGCAGTTTTTGAAATATAGTGCAAGCTCAACCCGAAGGTATTGGAGTGCTTTATATGAGAACCAGTTACTTTATAGAAGATCACATGCATTGTTTACTAGCATGGGGAGTTTAAGTGATTGGCGCAGAATCACAGGGTGTTGAGCCAATGCAAGATTTGAACCTGGTTCTCCAGTTCCACATTCAGCAGCCCAGATTGCAAAGCCATATCCTGGATAGAAGGAGGGGGCAGGCAGAAGCCAATGCTCAGCTCGTTATGTGGTCGAGGTCCCAACAGGACCTCAAGCTGAGCCAGAGCCAGGCTTCCAGCTCAAGGCTGGCTTGAGCTTTCAATGGCGCGACCACCTCTAATTTCCATACAATCAATGTTTTTTGGTGCAAAGCCTTATTTACTTAAAAAAAAAAAAGTTGATTGGACTTTGTGCCAAACATTTACACCTCCTCAAGGCAGGCATAAAGTATGAGTAAAGTTTTATTTTCTCTAAAATTTTGAAACTTTATATATGTACATCACTTTACAGAATACATAGAGTGGTCAACATATTAAACTAGATTAAAGTATTGTATTTGTACAGAAGGGTACACTTACACTACAAAAACCTATGCTTGACATCAAACACACACTCCTGTACACTAAAGTGCATGGCTGTGTGCACTGGCGCAAGGCAGACACATGTGCGGCTGCACAGGGAGAGATAAAACTGGCATCATATCCTCTGACACCATGAAGCTTCAAATGATTCTATGAATTAAAGGCTGTAATGGCTCCAAAGGAGACCTTAGATTTGCTTATTAACCAAGTGTTAGACTTTTGAGTTTATGCAGGGTTATCCCCAATCTTTTTGCCTCCTCCCTCCTAATTTTTCTGACCTGTTGCTGTTGGCTTTTGAACTCTGAGCACTTTACCACTGCTAACCAGTGCTAAAGTGCATATGCTCTCTGTGTAAATTGTATTGTTGATTGGTTTATCCATGATTGGCATATTTGATTTACTAGTAAGTCCTTAGTAAGGTGCACTAGAGGTGTCAGGGCCTGTAAATCAAATACTACTAGTGGATCTGCAGCCCTGGTTGTGCCACGCACATAAGTAGCTCTGTAATCATGTCTTAGACCTGCCATTGCAGTGTCTGAGTGTGCAGTTTTAACTGTAAATTCGACTTGGCAAGTGTACACATTTGCCCAGCCTAAACCTTCCCTTTTCTTACATGTCAGACACCCTTAATGTAGGCCCTAGGTAGCCCCAAGGGCAGGGTGCAGTGTATGGTTGAGTTAGGACATATAGTAATGTGTTTTATATGTCCTAACAGTGAAATATTGCTACATTTGTTTTTCACTGTTGCAAGGCCTGTCCCTCTCACATGGAGGCTACCTTTAAATCGGATTAAAGTATAGATTCCCTTTGGGAGCGGATGGATATGTGGAGTTTGGGGTCTCTGAGCTCACAATTTAAAAATACATCTTTTAGTAAAGTTGATTTTAAGATTGTGTGTTTGAACATGCCACTTTTAGAAAGTGAGCATTTTCTTGCTTATACAATTTCTGTGACTCTGCCTATTTGTGGATTCCCTGTCTGGGTCAGTTTGACAGTTGGGCTGATTACACCTCACAATAGACAGTGACACAAAGGGAGCTGGGGTGTAGCCTGCACATCCTGATTTGCCATCTGTGCTAGGAGGGAGGGGAGGAGTGGTCACTCACATCTGAAAGGGCTGTGTCTGCCCTCACGCAATTCAGTCTCCAACCCCCTGGTGAGTGTCTGGGGCCTGGCCTGGGCAAGGCAGGACTTCACATTCAAGAGAGACTTTCCTTTGAAGTAGGCCTACTTCAAAGGAGAAAATGGATATAAGAAGAAATCCATGCACAGAATGCCGTGCGGGGAAAAGATCAATGCGACTCCGATCTGCGGCTGAAAAATCGCCGCTCTGCCGGCTTAGCAACTGAAAATTGACGCTCGCCTGCAACGTGACCTAAGAATCGATGCACAGAGCTAGAGAAACGACGTGCAGCATCGCTGGGGGAGGCTGGTGAGATCGCAACCCGAGCTGTGTGGTTTTCGGACCATCGTGCAGCTGGATTTCTGGCGCAAAAACCGCTGGGCGTGTAAAAACAATGCAAGGCCTGCCCGGACCCGAGAGTGCTGACCGGATTGACGCATCGCTCTCCTGCAGAGAGAACAAACAATGCATCCAACCCGACAAAAGGAGAAACGACGCAAGGTCTCTCTGGTGAGTGAAATTGACGCTTCGCAAGCCCTTTTTTATGCACACTCGCCCGTGTGGGGTTATTTTTGACGTACCATAGGTACATTTTCATGCTAACAGTGTTAGTGTGTGTTTAAAACTCCATGAAGGCTCTTTTTGCTTTTTAATTGATAACTTGACTTGTGTAATGTGGATTATTGTTGTGTTAGTCTTGTTTTTTTTAGCTAAATATTCTCTATTTTTCTAAACCTGTGTTGTGTCATTTAGTAATGTTTTCATTAAGTTACTGTGTGTGTTGGTACAAATACTTTACACCTAGCACTCTGAAGTTAAGCCTACTGCTCGTGCCAAGCTACCAAGGGGGTAAGTAGGGGTTAGCTGAGTGTGATTCTCTTTTACCCTGACTAGAGTGAGGGTCCTTGCTTGGACAGGGGGTAACCTGACTGCCAACCAAAGACCCCATTTCTAACACCAAGCATCATCCACATTCATCTTGTTTGGAATATTTTACTTTAGTGAATTTCTGTGAGCATCTCACAAGCCAGTGCCACATTTCTCATACTTTCAAGCATGTCACGACATAGGGCAAGCATCACATGTTTGTATGACCCATCTTTCACACACACTGCATCTCTTTTTTGCAGACATATTATTACGCACACACACATACACTCTGCACTTGTTTTTTGAATGCATCTCACATGCTAGGTTTTATGTATCTCTTTCTTTCACATCAGGCTTTTCACATTTGTAAAGCATCTATCTCCAATACACACACACTAAGCATCTTTTTTTGTGAGCATCTCATATATAAGGCATATTTCATGTCATGTTTATCTGCATCTTCAGCTTTTCAGTTTGTGACCACTCTACACTCATGGCATCCATCTGCACTAAATTTTCCAGCAGATTTGACAGCAAATGTTTTTTTATTTTTTTTGCTGTGTTTGATCTTTTGTCCGCATTGAGTGCACACAGTGCTTAAATTTCCACCTTGCCATCACAGGAGAGCATGCAATACGTTTTAGCTGTCTGTGGTTGTATACTCACTCACCCTCCTGTGCAATGATAAAGCAAATGGCAGCAGAGTTATAAGTTGAAAATATGATTGACCATGAACACACCATTGTTTAGTGGGGAGGCTAGGAATTATAATACATTTTCATAGTTCCACATTCCCCACAGCACTGTAGTTAGGGTGAGGTAGGTCCTGAGGAAAATTCCCAGTGACTGTCCTTTTGGACAAATGCCACTCTTGGGAGTCTTTGCAGATTTTAATGCAGTCCTTATTACATAATACTTTTATTAGAAAAGGGAGAAGCTGGGAGTAGAAATCGTATAGTTTTTTGCTAAAACATACAAACAGGACCACATTTGATGGAGTGGTGCTGTCTGCTAATGCTAGTGAATTGCCAGCTGGTGGTCTGGTCAATGATATTTTAATAGCATTGTTTCTAAGTGCTTTGGTTCTCTGAAATGCCTCTTCTACAGACCTGGGGTAGAACGTGGCTATTGAATGATGGATACTGTAAGAAATTGGGTTTTTGACTGAGTGGGGTGAAATCCCTTCTCAAGCAACAATCACAATCATGGTCAGGGTGAACCACAGAAGTCACTAAATTAACCTGTGCTTAACCCTCTAGAAGCCTGGCACAAAAGCAGTCAGACTTAACTCAGAGTCACTGCGCTACGTATTTATGCAGCACTCAAACTGAGTAAAGTGAAAACACAACACAAGGTTAACCCCATTCCAATGTAGAAAACAAAGTAAAATGCAATAAATAAAATGAGACTAAATTACAAAATCCTATCAGTAGAATTGGAGATATTCAATTATAAAGGTTTCAGTAAAAATAGCACTAAGCCAAAAGCTCTAACTGTGGCTATCTGGTTTTTAGACCAGGACAAAGTCATACATTCAGACAGATCAAGATGGAGTGTGGGACGGATACAGGGATAAGGTTATTCCAGCTGAAAAGGTTACCTCTTCAAAGTCATGCGCGCAGAGTTCTAGGAAGGGCCAGTAGCTGCAGGTCAGTTTGGCAGGTGCAGTGAGGCCCCTGGAGCGTGTTGTGTCCCTGTAACCCATAAAAGAAGGTCAGCCACCTGACCATTAGAGTCACTCTGATAGTACTGGGTTCAAAGAGATGGTCCTTCTCATTCAAGCAACAAGGCGGCATGCCTCAAGAAGCAGGACAGTCTTCTCAAGAACAAGGCAGGCCTGAAGCAACAGGACATTCTTCTGAGAAACAAGGCATACCTCAAGCATCAAGGCAGAACCCTGGAGTACAAGGCAGTCCTTCTGTAGTTTTTCACAGTACCAGGAGTGTATTGATGAGGGTCCAGTACCCATAGCTGGTGCCAGACTTTGAAGTGGGAGAACCTTCTAGGCTTCCCCCACATCTGGTTCTGGAATTTTCTTCCTTCCCCTGCCAGACTCCAAAAGATCTGGGTTGACAATAGACTGCTGTCAAGTTATATGTGAGTGTGCTGAGGCAGCCCCTTTGAAAGGTAATTGGGCCAGGGACCAGCTCCGTCCCTCCCATTCTGCTAACACCTAACCCCCCTTTGTCTTACTGTCTGGGGGGAATACAGAGAAGCCAACTTCATCCAGTTATTTGACCCAAGACACAGGCACCAAATGATTAGGACAAGAAAGTGCCAACTTTCTAGAAGAATTGAGGCTTAAAATCCAACTTTAACATTAAAATTGGGTTTAAATTACAATTCTTTAGACATCAAGCTTGACCTTCCTACCTGTTCCCATTTGAAGTTTTCACTTATTAAAAGTAATAAGTTAACCCAATGTTATCCCATTGGAGAGGAAAGCCTTTCAGTAGTGAAGAATGAGTTTTTCACTATCATGACATGTAAATCTTAAAACCACATGGCCAAAATTGTAAATACATTCCACCCCACCCTATGGGCTGTTAAGGGCCTACCTTAGGGGTGATGAATTAAAAATGAAGGTTTAGGAATGGCAAAAGTTTTATTTTGCCAAGTTAAAATGTCAGCTAAAAACTACACATGTTGGAAAGGGCTACTTATGTGGGTGGCACAATAAGTGCTGCAGGCCTATTGGTGACATTTAATTTACAAGCCCTGGGGACATGTAGGGAGTTATAAGTATATAAAATGTGCCAACTGGATGTAATACAGTTTTACTATGTGCAAAGAAGAAAGCACAAGCAACCACTGGTTATCAGTTGTAAAGTGCACAGAGTCCTAATGGCCAACAAAAACAGATTTGGAAAACAGAACGGGCGAAGTCAAAAAGTTTCAAAGTGACCCTGCATTGAGGGCCAAGTACAATAGATACTTATTGGTGTCCCATTGCCTAAGATGCTCCTAAATTCCAAGTCACTAAGCCCTTATACAGCTCACTCTTAAACAGTAGCAACTGTGGGCAGTCAAGGTTTAGTTGAGGTAATAGAGGGATGGTGACTTTCTTACAGCATGATACATTAAACATACACTTTGAAATTCAATGAGTGATTACAGCTTTGTCTTTCAAAAGACAGAGGGCTTATTGTAGAGAATGATGGCATGGATTGAAACCTGAAAAATGGGCACAGAGACACACACAAGACACCATTGCTCTCGAACAAGAAATTGACCATTTGCTACCCTCACCGCAGTTAACTGTATTATCACATATGTTTAACTATTTTTCAAGGCCAGAACTTGCAGGCATACTTTGAAAAAGTACTTCCAAGAGAGACAGCTTTTTAAACATAGGTTGGGGGCCTACAACAGGTCATCTTAGTTATTCCACTATCTTCTTTGAGGCTGAGAGACACTTCATTGGACTCCACCGATGGGAAACTTTGTTAAGGTCTATTATGTCACAGAAAGGACTGGATAATGCCATATGCAACATGTACAGAGAGATGATTGAATCATTTGACATACAGGCAATAGCAAAATAATTTGTCATCCACATTGAATGACACGAGAAAATATTCGACTTTTCAAACACAAGTTCTTCATTTTAGTATAACTGCCTGCGGCAGAAAGAATGGTTTCTGATGAATCCAGTTGTATTTTGAGGTTTATGAATGTCGACAAGAAAATTTAGTTTATTCTTCTTTTTTTCTCTCCCACCCTTGTTGCATAAAGAAGTAAAGATCATGTTTTTTCACATATTTTCTAATTGCTTTTCATAATGTAATATAGCCTGTGAGCCCGCCATAGCGGGCTATACTGGCCATTAAAGGCCCACTCTAGTGTTAAAGGCTCGAGCTGAAGGCAGAGCGTTTAACAAGGGAGTGGGAATTTAAATGCTAGTATAGCTCAGCAACAAAGGACTATAAGGCCATTAGAACATTCCCCTACTAGAGGACAGAATGTTCTAATAAATAAAACAAAGTTCTCACAGAGCCCAAGAGTATTGAAACCCCCTCGGGCTCCGTGAGGCCTTTGTTCACAGCTGTTGCTGTGGAGAGAGTAAATTGGAATGTTGAGTCTCTGGGCTTTCAATGGGAAGTAAAAGCCCTGAGTACTCCATTGTCTCCAATGGAGCTCACAACATTCCAACGTTCTAATTAACAATAAAGCATATTAACAGACTGTGATGACATGCCCGCCTTTCTTGCTATTGCATTTCAGAACTACATGACTATAAATGTATCGAAGCCTGCTGTTAAACAACGGGCACCTTCCGTAGGGTCAATAAAAAGCCCCCAAGGTTGTCCTGTCCCCCCCAGAAATTTAGTGCCTCCTACACCCCTGTCCCCATGTTCCAGTAATGATAAAGTGGGTGTCCACAGTAGTCAAAAGGTTAAACACCACTAATCACATGTCAGGGTCTGTATATGAATGTGTATGGGTAAAGTTACGGATAACAAACGAGGCAAAAGAGGGCAGCAACTCAACTGCTGAGATGTCTGTCATTTGGCATAATGTGAGGGCGGGATGAAGACAGTTCCAATGAAGCGGTACTGGCCCATATGTATCAATTTAGTGCTTATAGCCAAACATGGGAGATTTTTCATATCATATATTAACAGTGTGTAAGGAAATGCCTCTGTGGCATGGTTACCCCCTAACCTTTTGACTTTGCTGATGCTAAGTTATGATTTGAAAGAGTGCTGGGACCCTGCTAACCAGGCCCCAGCACCAGTGTTCTTTCCCTAAACTGTACCTTTGTTTCCACAATTGGCACAACCCTGGCACTCAGGTAAGTCCCTTGTAACTGGTACCCCTGGTACCAACGGCCCTGATGCCAGGGAAGGTCTCTAAGGGCTGCAGCATGTCTTATGCCACCCTGGGGACCCCTCACTCAGCACAGGCACACTGACACACAGCTTGTGTGTGCTGGTGGGGAGAAAATGACTAAGTCGACATGGCACTCCACTCAGAGTGCCATGCCAACCTCACACTGCCTGTGGCATAGGTAAGTCACCCCTCTAGCAGGCCTTACAGCCCTCAGGCAGGGTGCACTATACCACAGGTGAGGGCATATGTGCATGAGCACTATGCCCCTACAGTGTCTAAGCAAAACCTTAGACCTTGTAAGTGCAGGGTAGTCATAAGAGTATATGGTCTGGGAGTTTGTCAAACATGAACTCGACAGTTCCATAATGGCTACACTGAAAACTGGGAAGTTTGGTATCAAACTTCTCAGCTCAATAAATGCACACTGATGCCAGTGTGCAATCAATTTATTGTAACATACACCCAGAGGGCATCTTAGAGATGCCCCCTGAATACCTACCCGACTTCTAGAGCAGGCTGACCAGTTCCTACCAGCCTGCCACACACCAGACATGTTGCTGGCCACATGGGGAGAGTGCCTTTGTCACTCGGTGGCCAGGAACAAAGCCTGTACTGGGTGGAGGTGCTTCTCACCTCCCCCTGCAGGAACTGTAACACCTGGCGGTGAGCCTCAAAGGCTCACCTCTTTTGTTACAGCGCCCCAGGCCATCCCAGCTAGTGGAGATGCCAGCACCTCCGGCCACTGCCCCCACTTTTGGTGGCAAGGCTGGAGGAGATAATGAGAAAAACAAGGAGAGTCACCCACCAGTCAGGACAGCCCCTAAGGTGTCCTGGGCAGAGGTGACCCCTACCTTGAGAAATCCTCCATCTTGAGTTTGGAGGATTCCCCCAATAGGATTAGGGAAGTGCCCCCCTCCCCACAGGGAGGAGGCACAAAGAGGGTGTAGCCACTCTCAAGAACAGTAGCCATTGGATACTGCCCTCCCAGACCTAAACACACCCCTAAATTCAGTATTTAGGGGCTCCCCAGATCCCAGGAAATCAGATTCCTGCAACCTGAAGAAACAAGAAGTACTGCTGACCTACAAGCTTGCAGAGAAGGAGGAAGACAACAACTGCTTTGGCCCCAGCCCTACCGGCCTGTTTCCAACTTCGAAAACCTGCTCCAGCGACGCATCCGACAGGGACCAGCAACCTCTGAAGCCTCAGAGGACTGCCCTGGACTAAAGGATCAAGAAACTCCAGTGAACAGCGGCCCTGTTCAAAACCAGCTACTTTTTTGCAACAAAGAATCAACTTTCCAAGACTGCACGTTTCCCACCGGAAGCGTGAGACTTCTCACTCTGCACCCGACGCCCCGGCTCGAGATTCAGAGAACAAACACCTCAGGGAGGACTCCCTGGCGACTGCGAGCCCGTGAGTGACCAGAGAGGACCCTCCTGACCCCCACAGAGACACCTGCAGGGAGAATCCAGAGGCTCCCCCTGACCGCGACTCCCTGTAACAAGGGACCCGACGCCTGGAACCAGCACTGCACCCGCAGCCCCCAGGACCTGAAGGAACCGAACTTCGTTGCAGTAGTGACCCCCAGGCAACCCTCTGCCTAGCCCAAGTGGTGGCTGCCCCAAGGAGCCCTCCTTGTGCCTGTCTGCACCGCTAGAGTGACCCCTGGGTCCCTCCATTGTTTCCTACCTGAAACCCAAAGCCTGCTTTGCACACTGCACCCGGTCGCCCCTGTGCCGCTGAGGGTGTGTTTTGTGTACCTACTTGTGTCTCCCCCAGTGCTCTACAAAACCCCCCTGGTCTGCCCCCCGAGGACCCAGGTACTTACCTGCTGGCAGACTGGAACCGGAGCACCCCTGTTCTCCATAGGCACCTATGTGTTCTGGGCACCTCTTTGACCTCTGCACCTAACCGGCCCTGAGCTGCTGGTGTGGTAACTTTGGGGTTGCCTTGACCCCCCAAAGGTGGGCTGCCTATGCCCCAGGACTGAGACTTGTAAGTGTTTTACTTACCTACTAATCTAACCTTTACTTACCTCCCCCAGGAACTGTTGATTTTTGTAGTGTCCACTTTGAAAATAGCTTATTGCCATTTTTACAAAGACTGAATGTGATACTTATTCAAAGTTCCTAAAGTATCTAAGTGAAGTAGCTTGCATTTAAAGTGTTTAATGTAAATCTTGAACCTGTGGTTCTTAAAATAAACGAAGAAAATATATTTTTCAAAATAAAAACCTATTGGCCTGGAGTAAGTCTTTGAGTGTGTGTTCCTCATTTATTGCCTGTGTGTGTACAACAAATGCTTACACTACCCTCTGATAAGCCTACTGCTCGACCATACTACCACAAAATAGAGCATTAGAATTATCTAATTTTGACACTATCTTACCTCTAAGGGGAACCCTTGGACTCTGTGCACACTATTTCTTACTTTGAAATAGTATATACAGAGCCAACTTCCTACACAGGGTTTCAAACACGTCAACTGAAGAATGGAAGATAGAGGATGTAACCCCGGATCCTGATTTCATAGGGTGACGTAGCGAGTGCAGTCTTTGCCCAGAGCACCGACAGTGCACAGCAAGCAAAGCTGCTGCTTCAAGGCATACATTATTCAAATTACCCACTTAGGTAACCGTGTACAACTTGGCAGTGATTTTCTGGAGAAGAAAACCCTTCAGCGATCGAGTTACCAGGGAGTTTTCTACTCTGGGGTATTACGAACATTCAGCAACTGCCATGAGCTGCAGGGGTAATTACTGGAACTGTCTCAGGAGTTCGTCAGTTATCAGATATATTTCAGGTTTTTGCTGATGGGGTAAGGGAAGGGGTTGCACTGATATTTCTCGCCATCCCTCTCTACCTAGCATTTTCTTAAAATCTAGGGACAATTTATGGATATTTTGTGAAACTGTCTGCTGTTTATGAGCATACCAACCATATAACAACCCCACAATATTGCACCAGTGTTTTCTACATCCTTTCTTTAATCTTATGATCATAACTGTGCCGCCAGTTTTACATAGCTGTCAGCCAGGACTTGTCGCCCTGTTCACAATTGAGCATTTCACTCAGTATGATTTTTTTCACCTGCAACAAGAAAAGTCTAATAAAACACCTGCAATATTACACCTGTGAAATGTCATATTTTACAGATGTAATGGCTTTGTATGCTAATTCTTGTACCAAGCTTAATTGCTGATAAGATAGTAATTGTGTTCCAGTATATGTTTCTGTTGGAAAATGGGTTATTGGTAAGGGCAGGTAAGTACCTACACTTAGCAATAGGCCACTAACCTCCACTTAGGTCCAGTTAGGTCTCAGTAAATTAAAC
Organism: Pleurodeles waltl; assembly: GCF_031143425.1. Lineage (NCBI taxonomy): Eukaryota > Metazoa > Chordata > Amphibia > Caudata > Salamandridae > Pleurodeles > Pleurodeles waltl. The sequence goes on from NC_090436.1 coordinate 729,014,531, forward strand.
CTAGCTCAACCCTTGGTAGCTTGGCAACGAGCGACAAGGCTTAACTGAGGAGACAAAGTGTAAAGCATTCAAATATCACAAAACAGTAATTAAATAAAACACAGGAAACAGTTTAAAAATCCAAAATCAATTTATAAAACTAGATTATATTTTTAACTTTAAAATGACATCAAAACGAATAAAACTGGATAAGGGGAATCGGAGATATGAATTCTTTAAAGAATTAATGCGTTCTAGCACATAGAAGCAACTAGCGCTCAAAGGGTTAAAAAGGTCACACTGGAAAGGAACAAAGTCCAGCGTTCAGGCCACCCACGAGGTAACGCTGTCACACTTACTTTCAGAAGTGTTTGATTCAGGAAAGTGGTTTACAGCACCAACCAAGGGTTCAGAGGCTCTGGTGTGCCTCTTGGGGTCTGGGACTACAACTCCCACAATGCACCTCTCCAACTTATGGAGTTGCTCCAAACATCTCCACACTTCTGGATCTTCTTCCAGAGGTCCTTTTTGTGTCCTTGAAGTGTCCACAACTTGATCCAAGGTTCCAGAAGCTCTGAGTTGCTCCTTGGGAGTTGGGACCACAATACCCAGAATGCACCTGGTCAGAATCCTCAAATGGCCACTCAACGCTGATCAGCTGGGCTCTGCTTGCAGGACTTGATGCAGGGGACTCTGGGCAGCTCCTTTGTACCTGTAGCAAACAGGGAGTCCCTTCTTGAAGCAGTAGAAGACAGGTAAAGTCCTTTTAGTGGCGAAGCCCAAGTGTGCAGCTGGTGCAGTCTTCCAGAGTGCAGTGTCCAGGTGCAGGTCAGGGGTCCAGCAGGGCAGTCCTTCTTCTCCTGTAGATCTTCCTTGTTGGAATCTGATAGGGATCTGGTAGGGAACTGAGATGTGGGTGCAGGTCTGCCAGTTTTATCCTTGCTCCTGGGTGAAAAACAGGAGTGTCCTGGTCCTCCAATCAGGTGCAGGCTCCTTCCCCCTGTGATGACCACGTCCTGGGAGGTGTGGCAAAAATCAATCCCAGGGAGCAACATTCCTCAAAAATCCATCATGGCTGAAAGTGATTTTTGGAGGTTACATCTGGCTGAGCCCACCCACAGGTGTGGCTAAAAATCCTAAACACACCCCTCTCCTGCCCTCTCCTAATCTAATCAAGGGGGCACCTAATTGTCTGGGTTTGCAGGATGTGAGGGTGTTGCTGGGTTGCTCCAAATGTCCTTCTCTACCTTTGAAGACCAGTTGGCAGCCCTCCCCCCTTCCTGCTTCACCATCTGCTGAGGGGGAGATCTCCTCCCCCAGGCACATCTCTGTGTGTGGAGCCAGGCCACTTCACACCTCATCAAGCAGCCTGGCCAGGCTGCCAGAGGATGGCCAATCAGAGCACAGCAGCAAAAACACTGCAGGGCTGAAGTTGGCAACTTTTCAGGTAAAGTTTAAAACTCTTTACCTGAACAACTTATGTTAAATCCAACAACTGGAAGTTGTGGGATTTATTATAACAATTAATTTGATACCAAACTTCTCATATCTGTTACTTTAGGGGACTTTTAAAATTAAAATTAAAGCCCCATTCTAGCCTATGGAGGCCATTCACTACAATGAGGGAAAAACTAATTTGTCTGTTTTACCTCACCAGGGCTTATAAAACTATTTTATAAGGTCCCTGCTTATAGTTACATGGCACCCAGCCCTAGGGGCACATAGGGCATACCTTAGGGGTGACTTATATGTACAAATAAGGTAGTTTAAGACTTTGGAACTACTTTTAATTCCAAAGTCGAATTTGCATGTAACTTTAATTTAAAAGCAGCCAGCAAGGCAGGCCTGCCTTTAAAATGACACCGGGGCCCTCGGCAGTGCACCTATGGGTGCACTACCTATGCTGGGGTCCCTAAACCTACATGCCCTACCATATACTAGGGACTTATAGGTAGGTTGACTTAGCCAATTATAATTAGCCTAATTTGCATACTCAGTTTACACAGAGCACAAGCCCTGGGACTGGTTAGCAGTACCCAGGGCACCATAAGGGTCAGGAAAACACCAGCAAAAAGTGGAAAATGGGGTCAAAAAGTTAGGGGGCCTCTACAATCAGCTCTGTTCTCTCACAGTTTCTTATTCTGCTGCAGAATACTGGAGTGTCCCAGGGTGTTTGCCAGTTCTGAGTGGACTACAGGTTGCCCGTCCTGATTGTTATGCAGTGGTTGCACCCACCGCCCGCGCCACGTTGCTTTTCTCCTCTAATCCAGTGCCTTCAAGTTATCATTTCTTCTGTGGGTGGCAAGTAAACTTGTAAGTGAGGCTGACCAGAAGAAGAGTGGGAATTCCCTCACACTTGGTTGTCATATTTACCAATAGGCGTCAGAGGTTTGTGTTTAGGTCAGCAATTTATGTGGGTAAAACGTGGGGTAGGCTGCACAGTGGAGTGCATCCTAACTAAATACAAGAATCCATGCTGCGGCTTCTTCAGCCAGTTTCTCTCTCCCTTGCACTCTGAAGCAGTCAGGTGTTAAGATTATTTCTTGCTGTAACACGGGAAATTGAGTTCAACTTTTCTTAACTTTCTTTGCAAGCTTGTTAATTTATTTGCAATATATGGTGTTATTTATTTTAAGGGAGTTAAATATTCGGGTGTAAGAATGAGTGTTTAAAGTTATACATATTGAGATATGTGTTATTGAAATTATGTGGGTATTTATTTAGCCAAGGCAAATTTAAACGATAAGCAACATGCTGGGAACTTTAATGCGGCTCTTTTGCTTCGGCTGCCGTCTGGAAGAAATGAGAGGGATCCTACTAAGCCCAATTGATAGATTACGACTGCACCGACCCCATGGACTTTTCATTGTGGGAGGATGCAAACACGTTGGAAGTGGGAGAAAGCAGGAATATGGGTAAATAGACCCAGGTACATTATTTTGTACTGTATTGTAGCATTTATATAGCTTCATACCCTATTTAGGGTTGCGGAAATACATTATCAAAGAGGTGGCATGCTACACCGTGGGAAAGTGCATGATTAGCAAAGTGTTGTGTTTGTTGTGATCCCAGGTGGGAAGTGTTTTGTTGTCATGCGTGAGTGAGTGACTTGTGCTCTTAACTTAATTTGCGATATAGCACTTAGCAGTGTGATGGAGGAGGTGCAAGCAATAGGCACACACATTATTATTCGAATTAGCATTATAATTATAATTTACTGGGCAGGTCCATGCTATATTTCATGGTTTCTATTCTACGATCAGTTTATATCTCAAGCTAAGGGAAACACTTCACAAAGGAAAAAATGGCTGTCAAGCCACCAAAGTTGGATGGCCCAAAGGAGGCAGCATAATGAAAGAATGAAGCAGTTAGAATTTGAATCTCAGGAATCAAACAAGTTAGGGATCGGAGATGAAGTCTTGTATGTCCTACTTACAAGTCTCCTTTCTTCATATTCGCAGGAAAATGTATCACAGATTTGAAGTGACTAGGCTCTGCCACACTTTCCCTACACTAATGCACCATTACTGACACACACAAATGAAGCTTGCGCTGATACAACACATACTGAACTCTTCTGTGTGCGCCGAAGCCTGCACTGCTCCTGCCTGTGCTATATTAGTTTTTGTGAGTAAGAAAAGCTTGCAACAATCGATAGAGCCTGCTAGAACCAACACCGAGCAGAGTCTGGAAATCACTGGAACAAGAAAGTTACCATTTTTTTCATTTAAATATTATTGACAGACAAACTAGACATGACTGGCGATTAAACGTGACCTTCACTAAAACAGACAACAGTACTGTTATGGTCTATTTAAGCTCGCTACATAAAAGTTGCAAAGGCTTTGAGAGGCTAATTAAAGGCAGACAATAATGCTGCTTCTGTCGAAAAATTGAGGAATCGATGCCTGCATCTTTCTTGGCCCAAATATCCTATATGGGGTTCCTACAAAGACTGACATATGTTTCAGAGGCAATGCCTCAAGAAAGTCCACCATGGATCCCACATTTGGTGTGGGGCTGCTCTTCCGAGTAGCTGACCAATCTAGAGTGAATGCATTGCCTCTCCTTCTTTTGGCGACGTTAAGGTAATGAAAGATTTCCATGGAAATGTGATGGATTTTTATCATCATTTTATTATGGCGTCCGTAACATTTTTGGGAACTCTGCTCTCAGCATGTTAGGTACGTCGGTACTGACAATATACACCCTCTTTAGTAGATGGTGTGAATTCTACCATTCACAAATGGCACTGGTGGAATTGTTAATTGAGATTTTCCCCAACATAGTGGCTCTTTCAGCAGTCGAGTCATTCCTCTTACCGGAGAAGCCCCTTATACAAAAACACAGAATTCAACGTGCAGCACAGGTTCCCCCAAGAGTATGGCGTAGGACGTATGTCTGGCACGGATGGTAATTCTCCTTCAGAAATTGAAAGCAAGTCATGAGTTCTCACTTTGCTGCTCCTCTTGTACTTGCAAAGGGCTATTATCGCCCCATAACATTTATGTCAGAACAATGTGGGTACTGCCATCTTGGGTAGGGGCCTTCACGGTTAACTTCAATCTGCGTGCAACGAATTTGACCAGTAGGATGGACACATGGGTTTATGAGTGCTGCCGTGTTTGGGTCTGAAAGCAGCATACCAGTACTGCGTGGAGTGTTTTTTCCATGCAACCCTTGTGCCTATCATGTTGAGTTCTGCAGGTAAAAATAGGAGATAGTGCAGAAATACTGCGCATTTCCCCTTACTCCGAGCTACAAACTCAGGAACATTGTCTTTTTAAACTATACACATTTCTTCAGGGATTACCCGGAAAAATGTGCGCAAGGAAAAACACTGGTTCACTGCCAAATATACATCAGACATGCCATGTCAAATCGGGCACAAAAGCCTCAGCTTCCATTCAACATTAATGGCACACTTCCAATGAGGTATGTGTACCTTTTAATAGCTATATCCACACCATGGGCGAATCCCGGCAGCCTCGCTTGTATCCACAGAAAAGATCAGATCACATTTTCCCTCTAATAAGTACCTGTGGGCTAACTTGACAGTAACCTTTCCATTGGTAGAGACTGTCCACGTCAGTGGGCCAGTAGAAAAATATTTAGAAATATGTGGAAATATGTTAACATTTCTGGGGGGCAAGGGGGCGAGGAGTAATATCTGCAGAATCAACACAGAAAAAAAATGGAAATGTTTATTGGACAAATGGCATAACCATGAAACATGTACATTAAACCGCATCGCTGCATTTTTCGTCTAAATTCGTAACCACGATGATTGAAATGAGTAGGGTCTTTGTCCTTCTTGGGTACATCTATCTTCAGCAACTCTGGGCGAGTCTTGATTTCAAGGTCTCCACCTCCCCACACGCCACCTCCCACCCTGCACACGTCTCCATTGTCTTTATTTTGACATATGGGCATACCCTGCACTTCAATAAATCTTTCTTTGGGCCTCTCTTTGCATGTGCGGACCTAATGTCACACATTCGTGACTGACCTTTCAGCAGCAGAACACAACTATAACCAGAGTAACAACGTGAGCACTAGCAGTCCCTGCTGTGGTATCTATTTTTATGCAATGCATCACAGCACCAAACTGAGTTCAGATGCTAGAACCTTGCTGGGTACGCCAACAGGAAAGGGAGGATTTTCTTCAAACTGCACTGAAACAAAACACCCTTTGCAGGCACCCTAACCTTTGACATTAAGCTACAAATGTTTCTTATCTGAACAATGTTCCCAGCTGTTGAGGCTATAAACAATGACAATAATTGTGGAACAATGATTTAGGGTGTTTGTGCTAATGAACTTATTAGTACTACTCTTAGGGCCTGATTACGACCTTGGAGGATGGGATACTCCATCACAAACATGACGGATGTGCCACCGTTTTACAAATTCTATAGGATATAATGGAACTTGAAATACGGTGGGCGGGATATCTGTCACATTTGTGATGGAGTATCCCATCCGACGAGGTTTCAATCAGGCCCTTAGTCTTAAAAGTGGTGATGCTGAATGAGGGCACCTCTGCTACGCCCGCTAGATGGCCAATGGGCTCATGGAAATCTGTTGAGCCACTGCTATGTTTTGAGAGGCTGCTGCTAACAGATATTCTGATTCCGCTGGTTTCTCTTTTGGCTAGTGAAACAGTAGGACCAGATAAAATCATTACCTAGCCCTTCCACTTAGTATCAACAGCTGCCTTTTGGCACACACAAGACAATCATTCCCACTCTATTGTGCTGCCAACTCAACTCATGTTTTTCGGTTTAGCATCATGTCCAAATATTCGATCACCTGTCCACGTCAGCCACTGACATCCTTCTTCATCAACACATGCTTGTTTCCAGGAGCTAACTCTATTCCTACCACTCTCACCAGAAGTAACTATCTCATGCTACATGCTGATGGAGACAAGGGCAAGGGAGCGGGGGTTGGAACTGAGATCCTTTTCATGTCTCAGCCTACAAGACAGCACAGGTGTCTGGTTTGCTAAAGATATCTTGGGGACTTTCAAAAAGGTGACCGAAGAATATATTCTGGTCTTTGAATACCATTAGCTTTGTGGTTTGTAACTCACACTTTCTGGCTTTCCAGGTGATGACTTTATTTGCTTTAGGCTCTCACGGTTCAGTTTGTCCCTCCTGTTGCCTAAACCGTGTATTTTGTATCTTTCCACAAACTCGCCCACTGTTAACAGGCCTTTATCCCATCAAATTTGCTGTGCATTCAAAGACAAATGTCAAATGTCAGGCACTGTCTCCCAAGGGTGCTGGTTTACTTTTCTTTCACTGACTTCGAAGTGAGAGGATTTATGTGACAATCTTGCTGGATACTGGGGGTAGGAAAGAGTTATTTTCTAGCAAACAACATTTAAATGAACTGTGTAAGTATTTCATAATATGTCAGAGTTATGAACGCACAAATGAAGCACATTTTTTGTTATTTCTGAATTGTGTTGGAAACAAATACTTTAATATGATCAGAACAAATCATTAAAGTACGTGATGCAATTTCACGCATTCTCGTCTGTGCACTGTATAGTTGTATTAGTAAAACTGTACATCTGTGCAAGTGTAATGGTCATTTCAGTTGGAGATATGTTTTCTGTAATGGCAGTGTGCTACCACACCATGAATACTCCACTCTATGTCACTCCACCCTACTTTGTACCACTACACTTTACTCCAGTCCGTGTCACTGCACTCTGCACCACTCCATACTAGGCCACTGAACTCTGTGCCACTTCATGCTTTGCCTCTCTACTCTACCCTATACCGCTCTATTCTTTGCCAATGCACTCATTGCCACTCTACACCACTGCACTCTTCACCACTGCACTCTACACCACTCCAGTCTAGGCCATATCAAGCTACTCTGCACAACCTCACTCTATGCCACTCTACTCTACGCCGCTCTTCGACACTGCACTCTATGCCACCGTAGTCTATGCCAATACACTCTACGCCAGTGCACTTTACTCTGCAACATTGAATTCTATGCCCCTGCTCTTTATGCCAATCCACTGTACGCCACTCTATTTTACTCTCAACCACTGTACTCTATGCCACTGTACTCTATGCCATAACACTCTACGCCACTCTATGCAAGTGCACTTTTCCCTGCACCACTCAAGTCTATGCCACTTCACTCTACTCTGAAACAATCTACACTATGCCACTCTACCCCACTCTACGCCATTCCACTCATAACCACTGCACTTTATGACAATGCACTATACACAACTGTACTCTATGTCACTGCACTATATGTCACTGAACTTTACTCTGCATCAGTGTACTCTATGCCACTCTTTCTACACCACTCTACTGCACTCTACAGCACTGTACTCTGACACTCTGCTCTGCAACACTGAAATCTCTGCCACTGAACTCTACGCCTCTCTACTGTGCACCCATCCACTCTATACCATGCACTCTATGCCACTGCACTCTTTGACACCATACTTCACTCTGCCCAACTCTATGCTATTCTGCTCTGCACCACTCTATGCCACTGTATTCTATACTACATGGCTCTACTCTGCAGTCTACGCCACTGTACTCTATGCCACTTGACTATACTCTGTGTCACTGTCCCCTGCATCACTCAACTCTACATTACTCTACTCTGCATCACTCTATGCCACTGTAAATGACACCACTGCACTCTATGACACTCTGCTCTACTCTGCACCGTTCTACTCTGTGCCACTTCACTCGGTGCCACTCCACTCTACACCAATCTACTCTACTACACACCACTCTAATCTACACCACGCATCATACGATGCCGCATTGTACGCTGCTGAATTCAATGCCAAGTGCCACTCTACTCAATGCCGCTGCACTCTATGCCATTATACTCCGCAACACTCTACACCAATGCAGTGTATACCAGTTCTCTCTACTCTATGCCACTCTTCACCACTCCACACTATGGCACTCTAACACACAATGCTCTTTGCCACTCTACTCTACAATGGTCTACTCCACTCTTGGTCATTCCAGTCTCTCACGCTTCACGCCACTCTCCTCTGTGCCACTAACTTTTAGCCATGCTGAATAGCAGCCACACTGGTGAACAATGTGGCTAAAATACATCAGCAAAGCCAATAGCTCTTGCATAGGTGAGACCTATTGGCTTTGTCAATGCTTGTTAACTTGTACCTTTCACTATGCCTCTATGCCTCACTTTAGTGTGAGAAGGCTATGAATGCCTGGGTGTGGTCTTGAGTTTATCCCCAAAACAATAACAGCCTTTTGCTCTGCCATTGGGCTTTCAGCCTTTGGAAACAGCACATTAAACCCCATGCCTCTTGAACAACACTAATGCCAAATCAATTAATCTGTGAAGATAGTTGTCCTTCTTCGTTTTAGGTCGTGCTCCCAATAGGCATGATTCAGGAGTGGTGGTCGGTGGGTACTCCATGATCTCTTTGATCTGGGCATAATTGAGTGCTATACATCCAACACTAGGGGGCACTCCCACACCATGTGGTAAAATCCTGCCGCTATTAACCAGCATCTTGGGCATTGAGGTGTTGAATTGGGGAACATGCGGCTGATGCGGTGTGGGGATAAGTAGGCCTGATGAGTATAATTAAACTGTGTGAACCTGAATCAGGGGTTACGAGAGACTTCCCTTACATGCTGTAGTACACCAGCCTATATTGGTAACATGAGTTGTTGCAGGAGGACAGCATTCTACCTAGCAAGTGCTCCTTCCATGAGCAAGCCGGTGTTGGTTTGTAGTGCTTTGTATAATAGTGATATAATTCTTGCCTGGCCGATGTCTGAGAGCAGTGTTGCAGAATAGGCAACTGTGGTTCCGTATCTCTGGCACCCCATGTTTTGTGTAGCAATCGGCAAATGGCATGATCAGGAAGTCAGGAAGTGGCTCGGCCCCAGATCTGCAAGCTCCATGACATCCATATAGGACAGTGGTTCCCAAACTGTGCGCCGCGGCTCCTTGGTGCGCCGTCAAAATTAGCCAGGGGCGCCGCACACAGTCTGGAAACCACTCGGAGGTGCTTTTAATCGGTAGCTTTTCACTGTGGTTTTGGAAACAAAACCCCCTGCATTAATTATTGTGACCAGCGTAGGGCGCCAGAGTACCATTAATAATATCCCTATGACAAAAGAAAAGAAATAGTTTAAAATAAATGGTTTTCAGGAACCTGAACGAGAGAATAAAGAAGTCAAACTGTAAATAGTGTAGGTACAGGTACAGGCTGGGATTACGTTCCCCCACCCGCCAAAAAAAAGTAACATAATGGGGAGCCATGGCCAACACGGCCAATAGGTCAAAGGAGCCGGGGATCGAAAAAGTTTGGGAACCACTGATATAGGACATAACAGTGCCATCAGTAGAGAGATCCCCTAATGTTGTGACCCCCCCCCCCTTCGGTCTAAGGTGTCAGGTCATGTTGCATGGCTAGCTGGGGCCCTCCCGGCAACTGAGATATTGGAATCAAGGATGAGTATGGAGGAACGCGATATGTGCCCCTCACAAATCGAGCCCAACACCTTTGAGCGTTCCCCATCAGGCCAGACCCCCCTGTAATTGGCATGTGCTATCGGTTAACCCATTCTCTCTCTCACCAGCTCTTGCTCTGTGCTAGGGTATACACTAAGCCAGCGTATGGCCATTGCAGTTGTCCCACAGCATAATGACGTTCGAAATCTGGAGCATCCAGTCCTCCCTCTGCCTGTGGGCATTGGATAGTAGTTCATGCTACCCGCCGTCTTCCCTGTCCCCATACCAGTTCAAGTAATAGGCCATTCAATTCCCGAAGATAGCTCCTGGGGAGCCAGACAGGGAGGGCTGCAAAGAAATGGAGCAACCTGGGCAATATTAGCATCTTAGCGATTGCCACCCTTCTAATGGGCAAGAGTGGTAAGGAGCTTCAAAAGGGGAAAGAGCGGAGTGCGCAGCCCAAATTGCCATCCATAATAGCCTCTGTATTGTGGTATACTTGTATGCCAAGGTATTTGATGGACTCACAACACCAGGGCAGGCGATGCTCCAAGCATGTGTCCATTAGATGTGAGGAATCGGAACCAGAGGTCATAAGCAGGACTTTGACCAGTTCACCCTTAGACCGGATAGACCCCCAAAGGTGTCCAGTAGGTTCATCACGTTCGCTAGGGAAGTATGTATACCTCTAAGATATAGCAGTGCGTCGTCTGCATATAATGAAATAACGTGATGAGAGTCCCTATCCGAGATCCCCCATTACCTTGCTCATGCGCGCAAGTGACAGACCAGGGTAAATAATAGAGGTGCTAGAGGTGAAAGTGGGTAACCCTGTCTGGTACCACTCAGTCATACGCCTCGTTGTGGGTTTCCTGCATTATGTGCAAGAGGTGTCTGATGTTAAGAATAGTACTGCGATCAGTTATAAACCTAGTATGGTCCTCATGGACCAGAGTTTTGACAAGGGGAAGGAGTATGTTTGCTAATATTTTCCCCACTATTTTACAGACAAGATTAAGCAAAGATAAAGGTCTGTATGACCTTACATCTGTAGGATCCCGTCCCTGTTTTGGCAAGATCACTATCAGTGCCTCGCATTGGGAGGTAAGCAGTTCTCCTCATGTCCACGCCTCTTGGAATACTTCTAGTAGTGGTTGGGCAAGATGTGCTGAGTATGCCGCATAATATTCTATCTGTAGGCCGTCTGTGCCCGGAGTTTTATTTTGGTCCATTTGGGCTATAGCTAAGCGTATTTCTTCAATCTGGATAGGTTCTTCCACCGCACCTGTCTGCACCGGGAAAAGTTGGGACACAGGAGCACTAGTCAAGAACGCCTCCAGTTGGATAGGGGCGGGGTCCAGAGGCGCTTGATATAGTGGATAATAATAATCACGAAAGGCATTGTTAATGTCGAATTGTGTGACAGCCATTGTGCCATCACTTAATTTGATGGCCCCAATGGCTGTGTTTTGATGTTCATCACAGGCAAGCCAAGCTAGTAGACTACCGGCATGGTCACCTTCCACATGTAGTCTCGTTAAGGTGAAATTTGTAGTCATGCTTGAGGAGGCGTGTTTCAGCTTCACTGTGGAGTTTGCAAAGACGAGCCAGATCGGACACCCGGCACGCAATCGCCTTCTCCAGGGGGCACATCTGGCGCTCCAATGCCAGCACCTCTCTGTGTAGTGTATGTTTAACCCCCTAACTCATAGATAAGCAGCGACCCCTCACCATCACCTTGTGGGCATCCCATTCAGTAGCACACAGAGTTGTTGAATGAGTATTATGCTCTAGGTAATGCACAATGGAGGTGGATAATTCTGCCCTGAACGAGGGTTCCGAGAGGGCAGCAGTTTTTGAGCACCATGTTGGTATTCTAGGGTGTGGTGTTACCCGTTGGAGGGCAGTGATCAGATAAGGTGCGGGAAAGGTATTCTACTCTCATTATCTTTTGTCCCAGGGTGCTGGTGCTCAACAACAAGTTCATTTGGATATGAATGTCGTGTACTGGGGAATAAGAAGAATATTATTTCTCTAATAGGTGCTTGTGGCACCATAAATCATGAAGCTCCCTGCTCTTAATCCATGCACCCAACTGTTTAGAGACCTGCCTACTCGCCGTCCCTCGCAGCGGAAGGAGCGAGCAGTCCAGGTCCAGTCTGGCATACAATTAAAATCACCCACCCACACAGGCACGGAGTCAAAGGGTCGCGGAAGAGTGCAGGTGTAAGTGTGTTGAAGACATACCCTTGTGCACAGTTCAGAGCATAGTACAACACGATTGCCAGGGGTGACCCATCTAGGAACCCCTCCACAAAAATATATCGGCCTCCTGTATCTTCTCTTTGTGTATGAATCATGAATGGTTCCCCCAGTGCTACTCATATTAACACTCCTCCAAATGCTGAGTAGGACGGGCCAAATATTTGTCCCTGCCATTTAGATTTAAGTTTGCAGAGTTCACCCTCAAGGAGATGAGTTTCCTGTAGGATAACTATTTGCACCCGATGCCTTTTAAGAGAAGGGTGTATTTGATATTTGTCAGCTGGAGTGGCCATGCAGCGGACATTCCAAGTGTTCAAGGTGTAGCTCAGCCTGTCATCCATGGTGTGATCCCACATTATGATATTGTTTGAAATAAAATGCCCTACAAAATCCATCCTCCCCTACTGTGCGACCCCTTATAGTGTTCCCATGCTGTGTGTGTATGAGGTGGGCCTTCACGTCGCACACTGCCAGTGCCCTTATATGCCCCACTCCCTTCATCTGCTACAAAAATTAAACAGTCTGTGCTAACCAGTGAACAATTAACAGTAACCACTCAGGCGGTTTGTCCATGCCCACGCTACCACAATACCTCATGTTACAGCACAGGTTTATCCAATAGTATAAAGAGGCAAAACCTGTCCATGTGGATAACCTGGGTCAGGACATAAAATTCCATCAAACGCACGTCTTTCGGCCGTGGCCCTAGTGAATAGCGACACGGGCGCTGGATGGGCAGGATTGGGCAGGATACTGTGAGGGCAAAGACAGAGCTACTCACTAAGCGTCCGGCTCGGTCATAATCTTGGCCACTCGCAAATATTAATAATAACAATAAAAAAATAAACTGCACATGTGAAATGCTTGGTATTTAAAAAAAAAAAACATAACAAAAAAAATCTGTGTTTTTTTTTTAATTAAAACATTTTTATTGCAAGTATGTGACAGACATGTTTAGGCAGTTGTATATTTTATTTATTTTTTATTTTCATGGCAAATGCTTGCAATAACATAAAAAAATAAATAACCATTGCACTAGCTTGCCAAGGCCCGACCTATTGCCTTTGCCAATACTTATTAACATTTGTGGACATTCCATACACGTTTCATTGATATGGTATAGGCCCAAAAGATACAACCAATGGGCTACTTTTGCTGTCGTTTTTTGTGCTTCCCAAATAGCATTTACCAGATGATGGTTTTAATGTTGGGTTTTATGTTTAAAGAGACTGCACAATGCAGCTATCTTCGTGATGGCTGGCCTGAAGAGCAGAGTACACACCTCCCCAGCTAATCAATCTCATCACTGCCTGCTACTGGCACATGCTGTCAAATTCAATTAAGTACATTGCATACAACTACCCTCTTCGCAAACTTGCTCCTTAATCGTCAACAATGGTCATGAGATCTTCAAATGGCATACTTTCAGAAACTCCTATAATAATTGTATGTGCCAGACATAGATTATTTTTGATCTTGCCCCTTTTAAATGGAACGACCTAGCTTTGACAATTGTAGCTGCTCTGGATAAAGGAGCACCAGGAAACAATTCAAGACTTCGGGACTAATTAACATTTTGGCGGCTGGAAAGTCGGCGGCCTCCCCACCACCACATTATGAACTCCCCGCCATGCCGGCAGGCAGACACAGTGTGGCGGCATTGGCTTCAGTTCTCAGGGACTGTGGACTGCCATACTCGTAATGAGGGCCTTGGTTCAGTTTGAAAGATTCCTGCTACAGAGGTTTAGTAAAGTATGGACTCATGGTTGTGTCCGAATATTTTTTTCTGTTAACAAAGGCAAGAAGCTTTTGGCCCTTGCATGCACTTTAGAAATAAGTTAACATAAAATAAATAATATACATTAGCCATAACATAAATCATAGTTGTTAAGTGTGAGACGTCTAAAATACAATTTCCTTTATGAAAAGCCTCATTTACGGTGCTGTGTACCACCCTTGTGCTTCTCTACACTTTGAGCCTTCGTCTCCTTTATGCAGTTATCTCCAGGGTTTGAGGCAGTCATTTGTCACAGGACAGAACTCCGAGTAACTTCAACTCAGTGTCCCAGGATCACATGACTCAAGGCTTACTTTAACAGGTGTTAGCGCAACGGACCTTAATAAGTAAACTTACAAGGAGACGCGAATAGGTCGATGAACCTTTTGACTCACTTTGAAGTTTTCCCACCATATAGCCCGTAAATGCAGATCAATATTCAATAGCAATCAATAACACTAGTAATCAATAGGAGTCAATAATTGTCACACACCATGACCTTGCAGTCATGAATAACCATACCTTTATGTAAAAGGTATAAGGTTTATTTCCCTATATTAACAATGCCAATGTCACATAACTCATTCTCAAAATCAAATGATAAACATACAGAAACAGCACTGGCTGACCAAAGCTGCAAAGAATCACAATCTAATCAAAGCTTGAGCTACTACACATTCTAAGGTTACAGTACAAAATAATAGTAAGCATAACTGCGCAAACAATATTACATACATTTAGATTCAGCAAAGAAAAGACATCAAATGTTATTACATGTGTCGAACTTCATTAGTGAGGACCCTAACTAACATCAGATTAGAATAGCATGTTTGGGCTTCATGCAAAACAATTTAGTGAACACAAATTTGGAAAAACATCTAACTATGGCTCTATCAAAATAGCAGTTAGTACCTAGAAACAAAAGCCAAAAGACATAGCAAACAACATCATAGTCAATATACCTATCCTCAGTGTGGATCAGCAAGCTGTGAGTCTTCGTCCTCAGGAGATCAGTTCGGTCAGCTAGACATCAGGATTCAGCATCAAAGTTCAGAGAAGGCAAAGTCTCTTTAAGCAATAACGTTAGGCACGTCTCTTCTCAAGACGGACAAATGGGCAAAATGGAGTGTCTCCTCTTAGTGCAGTCCGGCTAAGTTAGATTTTCTAAAACGACTTCCAAAGTCCCTATTGGTTCAAAAATCACATGTTTGTATTCAGTACAATGAAACTAAATCCTCAAATCTACAATTCTTCTAGTGCATGGTTCACATGTCGATGATTGGCTCTCATCTCTTCCGTTCTCGTCATTGTGCTCATTAGGTAACAATATTGTTGCAGCTTATACTCCAGTCAGTGAATTCTTTGTTTTCGCCTGAGAAAGTCAGTCTTGCACACATTACATTCAACATTGTTGCATTGACAAATACATAATCTCCTAACAAGCAGTTCTCATGAAAAAGACTTCACCTACAAGCATTTGGTCAGCACAGTGGAAAATCACAACTTGATTCTCTAAACAGCCATTTTATAAAACGCCTAAGAAATGCAGCTTGACATGAGGCTGTGCAATACGCCAAGACCTTGCTAAGTTAAGGCCTTACGATTAATAAAGCTAATACATAATGCATAACCCTCAATATGACATATTACTTCATTAATTAAGCATACGTTCATCATTTCATATTAATAAGCCATTAAATAAGTACACTTCGTGAACACTAACTGCCACACTGGTGGGTACACCTTCAAATGCGTGCATTATTTTTCCCTACGTTATTACATTTTCTAAGTAATGTCAACACTCAGATTACATGAATAATCATTAATAATGTCATTAACAATTTCTGCGTTAACAGAGGTGATGAGGGTCTGGAACTAGGGCACAAATAAAAACAGACTGTAGGTGTTTTTTCTCTCTGAGCGTTATCTTTAAATCATGTATAGGGTGTAATGGAACTGGTTTGGGGACAACAGAGCAGACAGGGGCTACTAGGTTACAGCTGTGTGAAGTGGGATTGTTTGCCTCAACCGTCCCGGGTACAATGGACCAATGATTGATACCAACAGAACCTGCCTTTGCTAAAATAGCACCCTGGGCCTGGGTGAAGAGAAATTTGGCGACCTTCCTGATGGTAGTTAATTAAATGAGGCAGCTGGGAGTCCCTTTTGGGTTTACTGGTCAGTACCTGGATGAGCAGCGACTGGTCCCTGAACAAAAACATCCTCGGACCTCCTCCAGCTCACCAAAATCACTGATACCTTAGCTGCCTGACGCAGATGATGGTTTTTTTGATGTGTGTAAGCAGGGATGAGAGGGTGAAGGGATGGCAAGGAAGGGGGCTAAAGGAGTGTTAAAAACATCATCCACTGTATGATAATAAAGGTCTAAAACCCTTTAAACTGGCAAAGCAGATATAAACGAACAGGCAGGGACAAGCATAAGGCTAGAGCAAGATGAGAAGGGCACTGCTGTTGGCATAACCTTAATGCACACAGCTCCATGCGCCCTTCAGAGCACTGGCACCCTGGGCCTGAGCCCAGCTTGTCCATGCTAAAAGACAGCCCTGGATACCAAGTACACTCTTTTAGCACTTGATATTCAGTTATAGTGAAGGACAGCAGTCCAAGGCTGACTCGTGAGGTGATGTTAGTGATACTCAGTACACTGCAAATAACAAATATTGTAAATCAAAATCCACCTGGTGTGTTGTTTTAAGAAAATACTTTATTTTTCCGACAGTGAAATGGTACACATAAAATAACACAGACTGAGGCAACTATATAGTTTGACTAAAGCAATAATAGGTCTGTGGCTAATGGCAGTGGAATAATCCTAATTGCTAAGAGAAATGTCCTGCCTTGCAAACTAACCCCATGTCCATGTTCAATTCCTGCTTGTGCCTTTCCTGCCCATTGCACTCTGGGTCCCATCAAGTACAGGTCCCACCATTGTGTGATAAAGTATCCTGTGGATTCAGGGCTGCCCAGGTGCCAGTCTAGGTCTTGTACATGCCCAGTCTCTTTAGTGTTTCAAAGGACTGATCTCACCCTTTCTTTGATGAGGGGGCCGCACATTGCTCACCAAGCCTGTGTGTTTTCAGCCAACTCTGTCGCTGACCTGCTCATACATGCAGGCTGCTGGGGATAGTACGTCATGTCCAGAGTTGTAAATCGGAGATGAATACGGCTTCACAGATTGAAGAGTGGACCTAACAAGTCAGGTCTTGAAGTCACTATGTCAAGCGAGTTCTACAGGAGTCTGGTAGGGCACTATTCGTGGCATATGTTGCCCCTGCAACTCAGGTAAAAATGGGAAATTGGGCCAGACCGCAGTTCTCGAACTAGGCAATTGTTTATTTAGTGGTCCCAATGCAGGTTTCTTCACGTAGCCCCCATGGCTGCAAGCATTAAGATAGTGCACCCGCAGTATGAGAATATGGTTCTAAGTGGACTCCATGAAAGAAGTCTCCCCTTGGGATTTAGCAGACATAAATTTATCAGGCATATTGGGAGATAGAGCTGGGCAGCACAAAATGGGAGAGTGGGAGCTTGTCACAGCTCCAAGCACATCCCAAGGTCCCTGGTCTTGTTCTGTTTAATAATTTGTATTACTGGGGTTTTATATTGGCTCTTTCGGGCCCCAGAGCATCAGAATGTTTTACAGAAACAAAGCATAACTTACAGAAAGTACAAACAGACAATAAGAAGGACAAGCGATGATGGTAGTGATAGCGCGCCTTGTCCTTAGTAAGTGAACTTACAAGGGGACTCGTATAGGTCGATTAATCTATTGGATCGCATAGGGTATCCTAGTTAAGTGTTGTGAGTGAGTAACATCCACAATAATAATTTTAATCAACACATAATACCAAGACTATTCTAATTAGAAAATACCATCACTCATAAGATAGTTAGTTCGTTTTATTCCCTATTAATTACCACTCTAACCAAAAACCTTTATTCAATGAAACTATGATTACCAAACTTTATTAGCAACATGAGCCAAGAATTATCAAGATTTTATTGATATGCAACCAACATTAATCTAAGCATAGAAATTCATGAGCAGTTGAATAATTCAGCAATATGAGTCAGTCAGTCTAAGTCAAAGTCGCCATTAGTCACCCTTGTCAGCCTACCTATCTCGAATTAGCATCAGCATGTGGGTCTTCATGCAAAAACAATTTAGTCAAAAAACAATAATTTGGAAAAATCTAAGTAAAAGAAGAAAACATTTTTAAAACAGCACAGTTGGTACCTAGAAGAAAAAGCAACATTAGTCAGTTGGGTTATAACTACCTATCCAAGACAGATCAGCAACGAGTCAGTCTTCGTCTCCAGGTCATCAGTTGGGCTCGGGCTCACAGGGAGCAAGCCCAATTATCAGCACTTCAGACAGCGTCTTCTGACGTCATCAACTTTCGCATCTCTGTTCTGATTTCTCCTCTCAAGTCATGACTTTCTATTAGGGTCTCTCAGTCCGTCCCACAATTTTCCCATTGGTCAACCTTATCAGTGGTTATGACTTTAACTTATTGTTTTTGTTTACCACTTGTCTACGTTATTTTGAGAGTCAAGTTCCATTAACATGATTGGTCCTTCTGTCAATGAGAACATCATCCGGCTTTTCAGGTAACAAAATTGTTGCCCCCGGCTCTTAGTCTGTAGGTCCATGGTTCAAGTCACGGGAAAGTACATTTAGCCTACTCTACACATAATTGTATCAATTTGTTCTGATCGTCTCCTGTCCGCTTGTGAGTTTGCAGATTTTCTTGCAGTGCTCAATTTTGAACTCTGTACAGTTCAAGGTCCTTTTCTCCAGTTCCAGTCTTCGGCAGCTCATCGCGTCTCCACGTTAAGCAAGCAAGGCCCAGCACCGACCACCAAACATAAATTTATATTTTTCATTAAAGCATATTAATACATAATCTTAAACATTCACATTATTTAGTACTGTTAACACAGATGGTTACCACTCCCCGTGGGCACATTTTGCACATTACACGTTATTTTCAATTGATGATAATCAAATGTAAATTCTCCTCATTAGTAAGTATATGCAAATCATTAGACTATTCTCGTATTAGCACATCAGCTGCAACAGTCCCTCCTCTGATGACTAAATATGTCATCACACCTTTCTTCTGTCAAACATTACAAGTTACTTTCAGTTACATTTTGGTCTATTCTGATTCTATTTTCCCTATAGATTCTTCTTCTGGGCGGTTCTTTCCTCCTCTGATTATTCTTAGCTCTTTTTAATTGAATGTTGTGCCATAATTTGAATGTCCCCTATAATCCTAATATAATAGTGATCACAATTAATATTCCTTGAACAATTTTCCACAATATCCCACCCCACATTTGACTAAACCAATTGCCTAGAGTTGCAAATCAGTTTCCTACTTTTTCCGAAACTCCTGGTTCTTTCAACTCCTTCAAATCCTTACTTGCAATAGTTAAATTAGTAAGCAATTCTTTTACTTCTTTCTCATTTGCAGGAATATACGAACAACAGTGCCTTTCATTAATCATTTTGCAGACTCCTCCGTCTTTCGCCAATATTATGTCTAAAGCAAGCCTGTTTTGAAGCGTAAAAATTACAACAAAATAATGGTTAGCATAAAAGACCAATAAATTGGATATCAGTGAAATAACTCCAAATGCCTGGCATTCAGCCTAACTTTACAACAGTTATAGATAAATATATTAACACAAAGTGTAGAATATTACCTTCTAATAAAGACACACTCATTTTAACACAAAGGCCCTCATAAGGAACATGGCGGCAATCACGGTCTACCGCCATGGCGACAGTGAACAGAAGTCCGCCAGTGGCAGTGAACAGCACAACGCCGTATAATGATGCCAAAAACTAAAACCTCCAAAAATTCCGCAACTTCCAGCCACAGCAAGGCCCTATGATGACAGAAAGGCTGAACACTCCTCCCCACCACCGTCATGCAGACAAATCCTCTGCTCACCAAATAATGAAGCACAAATCACCGCGGCGGATGGTGGATGTCAAATGACCATTTGTGGTACGGACCACCACGGCCAGCAGTGGGACCCAACAACAAGAAATGCACACATTGGCAAGTTTGAAACCCACACACCTGACACACATCCACAACACTATAAAACACACACATACACACCCCAACAATCCTTTGCAACGCCAATTGCACAAATGAGACTGACAACATAACATGCGTTCACTGAACACAACATAACAAAATTCACACGCACAAATACAAAACAGCACCCTCACCAATACATCCAGAACACCACACCCATAACAAACACCATGGCACCCTCTAAGCACCCACACTTCACAGATAGGGAGCTAAGGACCATGGTGGACAAAATACTCAAGGTCGAGCCACAACTTTTCATGGCACAGGTGCAGCAGACAACCATCGCCAGGAACATGGAGTTATGGCAGACAATTGTTGACAAGGTCAACACAGTGTGAAACCATGCATGCACAAGGGACGACATCCGCAAGAGATGGAACGACCTGCGCGGGAAGGTGAGGTCAATGGCATCCAGGCATAACATTGCGGTACAGAAGACTGGAGGAGGACCCCCACCTATACCTGACTATACCAGCTGGGAGGAAAAGGTACTGGCTATCCTGCACCCGGAGGGCCTCACTGGACTCACTGGAGGACTGGACTCAGATAAGTCAATTACAATCACTACATATCCACTACACCTGTTATGCATGTACCACTCCAACCCTCCCAATACCACCAGGACCACATCCCCACCCAGGCCACAATATCCACATCCAGTCACCCTGGGCCACGGCCCCCCCCTGTGCGCAGTCACCTACCCTTGCAGTGATTCTCAATGGCACTACTGCACCCACAATGCACCTCCACCCCCCCCCATGCAAACTGAAAGGATAATTCCACAAAAGGACCCTGCATGGCCTGACAGGGAATAAAAGCACAAAATATGGCAGAGCTATGCATCCATTTCAGAATCAGTACATGTAACATACATTTCCATTCCCCCCAGGCACCACCACCCATGCCACCTGGATGGAAAGGCCAAGGAGTGCCAGCGCCCCACATGGAGACAGAGGCCCCACTCAGGAGACTGGAGAGGGAGATATGGACAGTGAGGAACACCCTGGCACACAGTCCTGGACTGTCTCCCTCCAGCAGCCCCAACCAGGATCCCACTGGCAGCCCTACCACCCACCCCACCACACACCATCAGCTCAGGCCAAACGACCCAACACCAGTGTCTCCAGGCCACAGACTGGCAGACCCCATGTACAGAGGCTACAGTCTCCACCCACCAACAGGCAGGACAATGATGGCCCCAGTGCAAGTGGGACTGCCAGACCTGTGCAGAGGACACAGACACAGGGGACAATGACCAGTGGGAGGGCATCAGTGTGCCAGGGGGAGGCCAAAGGATGGATGCTACAGCCCAGGAGGTGATCTCTGAGGTCCTGGAAGCGTACCTCCATACCTAGGAGAGGATGGGCCAGATCCTAGCCACCCTGGAGCACAATCAAAGGCTGCAGATAGCACAACACCAAGAGACCATGGAGCAATGAAAACAACTCAATGCCACCATGGCCACCATTGCAGGGGTGCTGCAGCACCACTACCTTAGCCAGCCTGAGACCCCCACCCACCTGCATGACTCTACCACTATCCAGGACACTGCCCTGCCATCTACATCTGCAGCAGCTACTGGACTGTTGGCACTGTCAGAGGACACATTGGAGACCAGCACCCCTAGCCCTGCAGCCCAGCACCAGTCACTAAAATGTGCCCTCAGACCCAGATATGGCACTGAAACACCTGGCAAAACCAAGACCCCCGCTAAGAAGTGACTCTGCCCTGAACTGTCTCCCAAGTGTGCCACTGTGCCACCATGTTGACCCGCCAATACCAATACACCATCTATCACGGGACCAATGGACCAATACCCACTGCCACCAACAGCTGAGCCCATGCACCAGAGTATGGATATGCACCATGAGCCCACTCCATATCACTGTACAGCGAAATTACGATTTTGTGACACTTAATAAAACACATCTGCACCATATCGTATGTCCTCTGACATTATGAGTATACAATTGTGAGTGTTTATGTATTAGCCAGTAAATTTAATAATCATACCTTTATTGAAGGAAGAAAATCCCATGCACTGAAGTGTCTGAAGTAAGTTAGAATGTACACCATTTTGATTTCCCTGGCACATGACACTTAAGTCTTCAGTTAACATTGTCAATGACTACAGACACCACATCACCGATCACATGAGTCAGACCTACACTATGCAGTGAAGACAACAGCATCAGTGAACAGTACCTCATAGTCACTGGAAGTATAGGCAGATCAGCTGGTTCCTGGAGTTTACATCTTCCCCCTCTTCATCCTCACCATTACTCTCTTCCCCTCTCAAAGGTTGCAGGTCTGGTTGGACAGCACGCTCCTCCTCTAGAAGGGGGATAGCCTTCCTCACAGCCAAGTTGTGCAGAATGCAGCAGGCCACCACTATTCTACACACCTTCTCAGGGCCATAGCACAGGGATCCCCCAGAGAGATGGAGGCAACGAAATCTAGCCTTCAGGAGACCTATTGTGAGCTCAATTATACTCCTAGTACGTCCACAGGCCTTATTATAATTCCTCTCTGCATCTGTCCTGGGATTCCTCACTGGTGTCAGGAGCCATTGCAAGTTGGGGTAGCCAGAATCACCTGAAAAAGTGAGCGAAAGAGGACTTTAACAAACTGCCATGACTTACATACAGCCTGGCTGTCAGCTATGTACTGATCCAGTGTCATACACACTCACCTATGAGCCAACCTCTGTCCCCTTGTAGTTGTTCCATCATGTGTGGCACACTGCTGTTCCTCAGGACAAAGGAATCATTGACTGATCCTGGAAACCTGGCATTTACATGTGATATGTAATGGACAGCAATACACACCAATTGTATGTTCATGGAGTGGAAGTTCTTTCGATTCCTGTACACCTGTTCGTTCTCTCTTGGTGGGTTGAGAGCTATGTGGGTTCCATCAATGGCACCTATCACATGGGGGATGTTAGCATAGGCATAAAATCCAGACTTGATAGCAGGTAGTCCAGCCGTTTGGGGAAACTGGACATATGTCTGCAGGTGATGGACGAATGCATCCAAGATGATGCTGAACATTGGCTGTGAGAACCCTGCACCTATGCCCACTGCCACCTGAAATGAGCCTGTAGCCAAAAAATGGAGTACAGATAGCACTTGCACTTCAGTAGGGATTGCATGCTGATTCCGATTAGCCGGTCTAAGTATAGGATCCAGTGAGGCACATAGGTCATGGATTGTAGCACGATTCAGTCTGTGGGTGACAATGATGCGACGTTCATTCATGGTTTCCAAATCAACAAGAGGTCTGTACACAGATGGGGCCCTCCCTTGCCACATGGGTCTGTACCTATGGGGGAGGAAAGAACACATATGAGGGTCACACATACACATCCCAAACAGGTAGTATATGTATTGATGGATGTGCAATACGTAGGTTACACAGACAGACGCTATGGATTATGTACAACGTTAGGCACATGTGTGCAGGGTCAAATCTGTTGTAAGGGCATTCCAGTGTGGACACATTTCATAGGATGGGTGCATGTGAGGAGCAGTCACTCATGTGAGCAAGCGACTAGGGGTCAGATTTGGATGCCCTGAATGGGGCCCCTGGTCAGGATATATGTGTGTGGTGCTAGCAAGATAGCAGCATCTTACCAACCAGGTCTGAGGTAGTGGAAGTGACTTCATTCCGCTGGTGGTAGTCATCATGGTGGAAGGCGGTGTTCACCGCTGTGCACCCACTCATTGGATTATACGGTTATCAATGGGGAACCTGGGCCTATCATGATCGCCGCCAGCGGTGGCGGTGCACACCGCAGCGGAACGTACGCCATGTCGTCACATCCATGGCAATTGACTCCTGATTCCTGTGCAAGCAAGTACTCCACTGCATGTGCTGCTGTGTCCTGACTCTGGTTACTCCAATGGCGCGAGTCACAGGGGAAATGGTCCCAGCCTTCACCATCGAGGAGCTCGTGAAGCTGGTGGATGGGGTCCTACCCCTGTATGCCAAGTTACATGGGCGACCAGAGGAGCAGGTGAGTTGGCGGATGTCTTGCTTGGATGTGTGTGATGGGGGTGGATGCCTGTATGCATGTGTGTTTGATTTGTAACTGCACAGCCGTAGATTGTGTGGCATGTACTGTATGTGAGTTGGTCACATGTCTTTTAGAAATGTCCGTTCCATAGGGTATAACATGTCATCTGTGACTGACCCACAGAGATCGACCTTGGGATGTCAATACCCTCCTCACTGAGAGCAGCAGGGCTGACAGGGGAAGGGGCACAGGTGCCTGCAGTGAATGAGACGCCCACCCATTTGGGTGAGCGGGCACGGACCACTGAGTGGGGAGCTACAGGGAGGGCGGTGGTAGTAAGTGGGGCGGTGGATAAAGATGTGATGGGGTGGTCTCAGATGGGTGCCCCACTGCCAGGGAGTGTCCACTGGAGGAGTATTCTTAGGATGATGATAAGCCTGTCTCCCCGTGGCACTCCTTTTGCCCTCTGGGCCACTGGGTCCCTCCCTGTTGGTGGTATCAACAATCTGGGTCCTGTGGCCAGCAGCATCTCCACTCGCCTGTTCCCCGTCTCCTTCGCCTGCCGATGCTGATGCACACAAATAGAGAGAGAGAGAGGGAGTTAGGGATAGAGAGGGGGAGAGAGGGTCATCACAATCTTCACATTCACACATTACAACATGCACAGCTGTAGGTATACATCTCGTGGCTAGGTAATCCCATTTAGAAAACCACATATCCTACATCATGTCACAACATGGTGGTTAAAGTGATTTGCCCACATGTCAATGGCATGGAAATGCATGGTAAGGGCAAATAGACAAAATCACACACCCATAGTTGGATGCCCTCCCGTTACAACCTTCACATACCCCATAGTATGAACATGAAGGGACAATGGGGATACCTCTACAAACCCATATGTACAGTCCTATTCTGGCCATATCTGTTTACTGAGTAAGATGCCAGCCTCACATGGAGTCAATACCTGTACCTGGACAAAAGGTAACTTTCCCCTGTACTAAATATGTCAGGCACTCGGTAGCAAAAACAGGTGATCTACACAGATAGGAGTGGTCTGACACCTTAGAGCTACTTATTCACATATTCTGATGACGGACTTGGAAATACTCAATAGATAGGATGATACAGCAGCTTACATCCATATTTATGGCTGGGTGGAATCACACATGTGACAATGTCAATTGTGCATCTCCACATGCAGTCATAGATATGCTTTCACACAGGTGATTTCAATGTCCAGATGGTCAACCCTAATGCCAGAGCTCCATCTATTAGTCAGGCAATGTGAGTACTATGTATCCCCACTAGTGTATATTCATGTAGCACCTACTACATTCCCACAGCTGCTAAAGTGTGACAGCAAACACTGTACTACCAGAGCCAAGTAGAAGGATACATTCAGTACTCACCCCCTAGTGGCTGCTGTGCTGCCCTCAAATGCCCATCCACTTCAGGGTAGGCCACCACCAAAATGCAGGCCATTAGGTGGGTCAGGGTCTGACTTGTACCCCTCCCTCATTGGGAGGACATACCCAGCTTGGCCTCAGTTGTCTTCTGGGCCCAGCGTCTCAGGTCCTCCCACCGCTTTCGACAATGGGTGCTCAGCCAGCTGTGGATTCCTAGGGTCTGCACTTGCTTGGCACTGGCACGCCAAATCATCTTCTTCTGATGAGCGTTCACCTGCATGGATGACACAGACAAAAGAAGAAACTCATGTTCACATGCACCATACCAATAGGAGTGGTAAGCACACATCAGTCACAGCAAGTGGGCACACATACTGATCCTCTCAGCTAACACGCCTTCACATTATGCCATCGGCAGGCATCTACACCCTCACAAGTTCACATGTCCAATGCAACGTCACACACAACACCTATCACACATGGCTAGGGCATTGGACTCACTTGTTTTTCTGGTGTCCTATATAGCTGTCCATACAGGTGTAGGACCTCCTCCACAAGCTTCTCAAGCTTGCCTGGGGTCAACTGCAGGATGTGGCATAATGGCTCACAGAGGCAGTACACAGCAGCTGTCATGGAGGTCTTGCTGGAAACAGTGTCAGGAGTCAACTTAGCAATACTGCAGAAAATGGTGGTCACAGACACCATGTACAGGACCGTCACCACCGGTGGTCATGCCCATTGGCCCCAGTCCACCAAAGGCAGCCAAGTTAGCTAATGGCAAGTTATACGGCGGTTGCAACCGCCTACCGCCATGACGACTTCCGCCGGCGGACTTAGGTCTTTTCCAACTGTACAATACAGTAGGTCAGGCGCCTGCCATTTTTGGGCACATGTAATCAATGGATGTGCTTAATTATCTGCATTAGTCACTTACGCCTCCAAAATGCTGTGTATTCGTATGTAGTGACATCATGGTTGTGCAACATATTGTGCCAAATTTACCACAATGACATGTTGAGGGAGTATATATGGTGAGAACTATGTAAAGCTCCTCTGAGATACATAGGCCATGGGTGGATATTGGTAGATTCCAAAACATATGTGTGATTAGTGCAGGACAGCAAAGTCTTGCACACATATACAATAGAATTAGTTTCATATGTACACTTACATGTTAGCCAACGTGCAGCAATGAGGGTGAGGTGCATATCTATGGGCTGTACTGTATGTCAGAAGTGCTATGTATCCTCTACAAATATTAGGTGTCAGGTAATATACAATGTGTTAATGATGTGTGCATTCTGCATGACTAATAGTTGATTCTCTTCTCTCATCATAATTATCCTGCCATGAGGAGAGTGAGACAACCGCCATTGTACCGTCCACTAGTAGACCTGGAAACCATGGAGGAAAGGCATGTCATCCAGACATATAGGCCCTCATTATGACCCTGGCGGTGTTGCACCGCCAGGGCCAACCGGGGCGGGAGCACCGCCGACAGGCCGGCGGTGCTCCCTTGGGCATTCTGACCGCGGCGCTTTGGCCGCGGTCAGAAATGGAAAACCGGCGGTCTCCCGCCGGTTTTCCGTTGCCCATTTGAATCCCCCATGGCGGCGCAGCTCGCTGCGCCGCCATGGGGGATTCTGACACCCCCTACCGCCATCCTGTTCCTGGCGGTTCGCCCGCCAGGAACAGGATGGCGGTAGGGGGTGTCGCGGGGCCCCTGGGGGCCCCTGCAGTGCCCATGCCAATGGCATGGGCACTGCAGGGGCCCCCGTAAGAGGGCCCCGCTAGTATTTCACTGTCTGCATAGCAGACAGTGAAATACGCGACGGGTGCAGTAGCACCCGTCGCACCTTCCCACTCCGCCGGCTCGATTACGAGCCGGCTTCATGGTGGGAAGGTCGTTTTCCCCTGGGCTGGCGGGCGGCCTTTCGTCGGCCGCCCGCCAGCCCAGGGGAAAAGTCAAAATACCCGCCGCGGTCTTGCGACCGCGGTACGGTATTTTGACGGCGGGACTTTGGCGGGCGGCCTCCGCCGCCCGCCAAGGTCCGAATGAGGGCCATAGTCTGAATCATCATACCATCATGGATCTTTGTACACAGATGGAGCCAGATCTGATGCCAGCCATTCACAATCCCTAGGGCATACCTCCCTTCGATCAAGTCTTGTCAGTGCTCAGTGCTACACTTTGGAATACTGTAGCCTTAGCAGTAGGGATGTCTCAGCCCAGGTTCAGTCTGGTGTTGAAGGATGTACTGTGTGCATTGTTAAAACACCTGGACAGCTACATTGAGCGGATTTGGCCTGTGAGAAGGCAGACTTTTATGAGAAGGGACACATTCCACATGTAGTAGGAAATATTGATGGCACCCATGTAGCCCTGATCCCTCCCAATGTCAGTGACCAGGTGTATGGGAATAGGAAGAACTACCACTCAATCAACATGCAGGTGGTGTGTCTGGTAGACCAGTACATCTCACAAGTCACAGCTACGTTTCCTGGATCTGGGCATGATCCCTACATCATGCGGAACAGCAATGTCCCACATCTGATGGCACGACTACAGACAGAGAGGACCTGGTTGATTGGTAAGTTTGCACTGTAGTGTGTGTTTGTGTGTTATGTCAACTGTCATCACAATATAGCCAGTCTCAGGACCTATTTACGAGTTTTTCTACCATTGTGTTCACAGGTGACTCACGTTATCCAAACCGTCCTTAGCTGTTGACACCAGTGAGGTACCCAGCCACCCCATGTCACGCCAAAGACACCCCCGCTTCTCCGAGGAGGAGCTCAGGGTCATGGTGGAGGAAATCCTACGGGTAGAGCCACAGCTATTTGGCTCACAGGTACAGCACACATCCATAGCCAGGAAGATGGAGCTATGGCAAAGAATAGTGGACAGGGTGAACGCAGTGGGACAGCACCCAAGAAATAGGGAGGACATCAGGAAGAGGTGGAACGACCTACGGGGGAAGGTGCGTTCAACGGTATCCAGGCACCACATCGCGGTACAGCGGACTGGCGGCGGGCCCCCACCACCTCCCCCTCAACTAACAACATGGGAGGAGCAAGTCTTGACCATCTTGCATCCTGAGGGCCTCGGAGGAGTCGTTGGAGGAACGGACACTGGTAAGTCAAATCTTAACTATCACATCCCCCACCCTACCTGCATGCTATCACACACCCCCACCCTCACACCCTCCCCTATCACCCAAACTCCTCACTAATGTACTAATAACACCAACTACACATCCCAACCCCAAGACCTGCATGACACAACTAAGCATGGACACCCATCACTAAAGCATGCCCACTGCACATACCCAGAACACCCCCCAACCATCAGCACACAACCCCACACACAGGAATGCCTGCACTGGGGTTCACGCACACCCAACCATTGCACACCATGAAACACACACATGCAATAATCATGTACTTATACCCCCGCAGGAACCCGAGGGAACGTCACCACACCAGAGGGTTCAGACAACACCACTCCACCCCCAGAAGAGGCCCACAGTGACGACAGCAGCTCTGTCCTACTGGATCTTGATGACCAGCCCGGACCATCGTGGGCCTCAGGACAGTCGGCTCCCCTTGCCCAGCCACAGCCCAACACTGAACTTCCACCCTCTGGTATCACCAGCACAGCACCCACCCAGCGGGGCCAAACTTCCCTACCCAGGACAGGTCAATCAGCGGTGTGTCCACCACTACAGGGCACCCAGGCTAACCCACCACCTCAACAACAACAGGGACCTGGGGGCAGTGGTAGTGGGCACACGGTCCAGGGGACGGAGGCCCAGGAACATAGGGGAACTGTGAGGGCTGCTGTGCGACAGAGGGAGGACAGGCCAAGGGAACCAACTCTCCACAAGGCCCTCTCCTCCTTCATGGGAGCATACCACCACTCCCAGGAGACGATGGCGACGGTCCTGGACAAGTTGCAGGAGACCCTGCGTCTGCAGGAGGAGCAGTATTTGGGGTTCAGGGAGGAGCTCAGGACCATCAGCTCCGCCCTGGGCATCATCGTAGGGGTGCTGACGGACATTCAAAAGACCTTGAGGGACACCGTGGCACTCCAAGGGGCCACTGACACTAGCCACGACGATGAACTGCCCACCACCTCCACCGGCGCTAGTGGACAGGACGCCCCGCCACAGGACCACCACACCAGCACCCCATCCCCTGCAGACGGACAACTACCACGCAAGCGGGCCCTGAGATCCAGGAACAGGACAGAGCAAGATGGCAAGACCCCCGCCAGGAAATAAGACCACCCTGATTGTCCCCCCACTGTCCCACTTTGTTACCCTGTCCAAATCGGAACTGCCCCAGCTCCACTTCCAATGGGTAGATGTGCAATGTACCTGTGAGACTAATAGACTGGACTCTGCCATGGACATTCCTCCACCATCACCCATCACCATTTTACAACCCCCCTTCATTTTTTAGCACTTAAATAAACACCCTTGAAACACTAAAAAAACTGGAGTCAGTCTATGATTTGTAATTTTGTATTATCAATGACAGTGTCATAATGGGTTACCCATTGGAAGGCTAACATACCAATGTCACACATCACAAGCCCTTCAAGGATGCAAGCAGTGGACACGTAGGTTACCACATTTGTGAAACTGAAATGGAAGGGGACAACTCAGTTAACAAATAGTGAGTAAAATGTTGGTACAGGATAGAGGTAGACGTGTGAAAGTTAATGTAATGTTAAACCTGAAAATGTACTTACCTGAGTTTCACTGGAAATATTGCTGTATGACTGAATCCCTGTTGTCGTTTTCTTCATCCTCAGCTTCATCCTCATCACTGTCCACAGGCTCCACAGACTCCACAGCTGCAACAACACCGTCATCTGGATCATCCTCCTGCAGAAAAGGCACCTGGCGTCGCAATGCCAAATTATGGAGCATGGAGCAGGCGATGATGATGTCACACACCTTCTTCGGTGAGTAGAATAGGGACCCACCTGTCATATGTAGGCACCTGAACCTGGCCTTAAGAAGGCCGAAGGTGCGTTCGATAACCCTCCTAGTCCGCCCATGGGCATCATTGTAGCGTTCCTCTGCCCTGGTCCTGGGATTCCTCACTGGGGTCAATAGCCAGGAAAGGTTGGGGTAACCAGAGTCCCCCAATAGCCATACACGGTGCCTCTGGAGTTGACCCATCATATCAGGGATGCTGCTATTGCGCAGGATGTAGGCGTCATGCACAGAGCCAGGGAACATAGCATTTACCTGCGAGATGTACTGGTCTGCCAAACAGACCATCTGGACATTCATCGAATTATAACTCTTCCTGTTCCTGTACACCTGTTCACTCCTGCGGGGGGGACCAGAGCTACATGGGTCCCATCAATGGCACCTATGACGTTGGGGATATGTCCAAGGGCATAGAAGTCACCTTTCACTGTAGGCAAATCCTCCACCTCAGGGAAAATGATGGACAACACGTTGGAAAACATAGGCTGGGACATTCCTGATGCCATGGCCACTGTTGTCTGAAAAGACCCACTTGCAAGGAAATGGAGCACTGACAGCACCTGCACGTCAGAGGGGATTCCAGTCGGATGGCGGATTGGTGACATCAGGTCTGGCTCCAACTGGGTACATAGTTCCTGGATTGTGGCACGGTCAAACCTGTAGGTGACGATTAAATGTCTCTCTTCCATTGTCAACAGGTCCACCAGCGGTCGGTACACCGGAGGATTCCGCCATCTTCTCATATGTCCCAGCTGACGGTGCCTAAGAAGGACAACAGCGAAGAAACAGTCACTATTCCTCCAGGTATGTACCCACAGTCACACACAAGACTACACCAGACAATAAACCCTTCCTGTATGTGTGTTGAGTGTAGGCCTCGGTATGTGTGACGCAGTTGAAAAAGAATCCATGTGGGCCCCTGAAATGGCGGCTGCCTGACCTCTAAACTGGGACAATGGGATTGTGGGGTAACAGCGCTGGCGTTGCACACCGTCGCGGTAGGCGGTCGTAGACAGCGGCGCACTGCTGCATTGGTTAACATTGGACCCTATGGATCCCAGGAGCCAAAGAACAGGTGCGCCGGCGGTGATGATGCGCACCGCCGCGGACGTCACCGCCGTGGATGTCACCGCCATTTTCTATCTGTTCAATCACTAGATACCTGACCTTCGACAGGAGAGGACCTACACTGCTAGTGCTGCTGTGACCTCGGTCTGGAAGCGACGATGGCTGCTGCGTCTGGGGAAAGGGCCCCTGCCTTCACTGCACAGGAGTTGGAGAAACTTGTGGATGGGGTCCTCCCCCAGTACATGCTACTCTACGGTCCTCCAGACCAACAGGTTAGTACACAGGGAGCACATTGTATGGGCTAGGCCTGGGTGGACAGGGCTGGGTGGAAGAGGGAAGGGGGCAGAGTTCATACTACAGTAAAGCATGGGAATAAATGGGCCACATGGTCAGAGTAGGGAGGGGGCCACTCACATTGATGGTGCAGTTGGTAAGGACTGTTCCTCTTCCCTTGTGCATGTCATGTAGGTCAGTGCCCACCAGAAAAGGGACATTTGGCGTGCCATCGCCAAGGAGGTCCGGACCCTGGGGGCCCACCAGAGACGGGGCACCCACTGCCGGAAGAGATGGGAGGACATTCGCTGCTGCAGCAAGAAGACGGTGGAGGCTCAGCTGGGGATGGCCTCCCAACGTGGGAGGGGTGCCCGTCGCACCATGACCCCCCTGATGTTCCGGATCCTGGCGGTGGCCTACCCGGAGTTGGATGGGCGCTTAAGGACATCACAGCAGACACAAGGGGGTGAGTACAACCTCATTCTGCGGACTTTGCGTACAGTGGAGGTGTCTGGGTGGGGGAGATGGGCTGTGGGTGTCCCTAGGCCAGGGCGAGTTAGGTAGGCAAGGCCCCTCCGTAATGTAGGCCATGTGGCACTCTACCCCACCTCAGAAGAGTGGCAAGTTGAGGTATAGTTGCCCCTGTGGCATCCACGTGCGCAGATTTCCACCATTGCCATGTAGGCCATATCCCAGAAATTGCATGTGCAGAGGCCAGGAGCACGGCGTTATGCATGGGGCTGCTGCGTCTGTCTTGTCTGCCAACGGTAGCGGTATGCCATGCACAAAAACTCTCTTACTTCTGTCTCCCCCCCCTTTTCCTGCTCTCCCTGTCCTTTTCTACATCAGCATCATCAGGCGGAGGTACAGTGGCACCGGAGCACGAGGGAGCTGCATCCCACATGGCCATGGAGGGCCACACCACAGACTCTGAATGCACCAGTGGGACGAAGGGCGAGGGGAGCTTCACGTCGGCCACCGGATCAGCAACCAGCGACACGGACTCGTCTGACGATGGGAGCTCCCTTGTGGTGGCGGCACCGTCTGCGTGCCACACTTCTACAGGTACAGCCGCCACCTCCCCTATCAGCACCGCCCTCCCAGCAGCCCCTCAGCGTTCGCCCGTGCCCGCTCACCCAGGAGGGTGGGCATCACCTTCGCCCCAGGCACCTCAGGCCTTGCCCCAGTCACCCCTGCTGCCCTCAGTGAGGAGGCCATTGACCTCCTCAGGTCACTGACTGTTGGGCAGTCTACCATTGTGAATGCCATCCAGGGTGTAGAAAGGGAGTTGCAACACGGTAATGCATTCCTGGAGGGCATTCATTCTGGTCAGGCTGCCCTTCAGCGAACCCTGCAATCTCTGGCCTCAGCACTGATGATAGCCATTGTCCCTGTGTCTAGCCTCCCCCCTCCAACTTCCTCCACCCTGACCCAATCCCCTGTACCCCAGCCCATCCCAAGCACACCTACAGACCAGCATGCACACAAGTCAACACACACAAGTAGCTCAAGCAAGCATAGGCACCACACACACCACAGGCACTCACACAAGCATCACACCCATACAGATACAGCAACATCCACTGTCTCCACTGTGTCCCCCTCCTCCTCTTCTCCCTCCCAGTCTCGTCTACACACAC
Source organism: Pleurodeles waltl (assembly GCF_031143425.1). Lineage (NCBI taxonomy): Eukaryota > Metazoa > Chordata > Amphibia > Caudata > Salamandridae > Pleurodeles > Pleurodeles waltl. Next base: position 729,048,096 of record NC_090436.1, read on the forward strand.
ACCTGCATGCACCACATCTACAGGCACTAGGACGCGCACCAGGACACCCAGCACCACAAGCCGCTCACCTGCACTCACCACCTCCACTGCCATTTACACGTCCCCTGTGTCCTCTCCCAGTGTGTCTGTGACGCCCCCTCCCAAAGTAACCAAACGCCGGCAATCACTCACCCAACATCCATCCACCTCACAACATCCTCCAGTACCTGCACCTGCACCCAAAACACCTAAAGTGACACCTCCTACAACCACCTCCTCTTCCTCCACTCCCAGATCCCCTCCAGCTACCCATCCCAGTGTCCGTCAGAAACTGTCCCTATGTCAAATTGACCTTTTTGCCCCCACCCCCCCCTCCAATTCATCAGTCCCGTCGTAGCACCTCAGCCAAAAAGCCTCCAGTACCAGTGGTGCGTGTTCCAGGTTTTTGGAGTGCACCGTCCACCAGGGCAGGCAGTAGGACCCGGAACCAAGGCACTGGCAGACCACCCCCTGTAAAGGCTCTGAAATTGGAGAGTGGACGACGGGACCGTGTCAAGACTCCTGGTGGGACAACAAGTGAAATGGGATCGAAGGCGATTGGTGAGTCAGCTGTAACTCCAAAAAAGGTGGGGAAGGTCCAGAGGAAGTCTGCCCAGCCAGTTGTGAGTGTCACGGTGGAGAAGTGCGCCATCTTTTCCGGCGGTCCAGACACAACCGCCAGCACCGTCGTCACTGGTCCAGAGACCACCGCCGGAGTCACAGCCCAGGAGGGCCCAAGTATCGTCACTGGTCAGGAGACCACCGTCGGAGTCACAGCCCAGGAGGGGACAGGATGCCACAGCCCCACTGGCCAATGATGGAACGTCATGCCACACACCAATGTACAGTGTGAAGATCGTCATGCCACACACCAATGTCCAGTGTGAAGATCGTCCTGCCACACACCTATGTCCAGTATGGAGATCGTCATGCCACACACCAATGTCCAGTATGGAGATCGTCATGCCACACACCAATGTCCAGTGTGGAGATCGTCATGCCACACACCTATGTCCAGTATGGAGATCGTCATGCCACACACCAATGTCCAGTGTGGAGATCGTCATGCCACACACCAATGTCCAGTGTAGAGATCGTCATGCCACACACCAATGTCCAGTGTGGAGATCGTCATGCCACACACCTATGTCCAGTGTGGAGATTGTCATGCCACACACCAATGTCCAGTGTGGAGATCGTCATGCCACACACCAATGTCAGTATCAGAACCGCCATGTCAAAGCACCGCTGAACAGTCCTGAACCGCCATGGCAAAGCACCGCTGAACAGGGCAAAGACCGCCATGGCAAAGCACCGCTGAACAGTCCTGAACCGCCATGGCAAAGCACCGCTGAACAGGGCAAAGACCGCCATGTCAAAGCACCACTGAACAGTCCTGAACCGCCATGGCAAAGCACCGCTGACCAGTCCTGAACCGCCATGGCAAAGCACAGCTGAACAGGGCAAAGATCGCCATGTCAAAGCACCGCTGAACAGTCCTGAACCGCCATGGCAAAGCACCGCTGAACAGTCCTGAATCACCATGGCAAAGCACCGCTGAACAGTCCTGAACCGCCATGGCAAAGCACTGCTGAACAGGGCAAAGACCGCCATGGCAAAGCACCGCTGAACAGTCCTGAACCGCCATGGCAAAGCACCGCTGAACAGGGCAAAGACCGCCATGGCAAAGCACCGCTGAACAGTCCTGAACCGCCATGGCAAAGCACCGCTGAACAGTCCTGAACCGCCATGGCAAAGCACCGCTGAACAGGGCAAAGACCGTGTAGGAATGAATGGACCGCCACATCAGGCATCCTTATCCCATGTGCAGCTGGGACAGTGACAGGACAGGAACTTTCACGGGGAGACTCATCCAGTCTGGGCACCAGTCCCCCTCCAGAACCAGTGGAGACCTGCATCTACTTGAGAGACTGTGGCTTTGCACTCCCAGGATAAAGCAGTGGGCAAACCACCCAGTGCAGAGACTTGAGAGACTGTGGCTTTGCACTCCCCAGGATGGCACAGTGGGCAACCCACCCACTTGTGAGACTTGAGAGACTGTGGCTTTGCACTCCCCAGGATGGTACAGTGGGCAACCCACCCACTGTAGAGACTTGAGAGACTGTGGCTTTGCACTCCCCAGGATGGCACAGTGGGCAAACCACCCAATGTAGAGACTTGAGAGACTGTGGCTTTGCACTCCCCAGGATACATCAATGGGCACATAGCCCCGTTGTGGATCTGGCTTCGCATTCATCTGGCTGAGGTGCCCCCCCTTCCCTTCCCCCTGAGGTGCCTGTAGTGTTTCTCTCTGATGCCCCGGCAGTGTGCTCTCCGATTTTGGTCAGGTATCTATTGTGGGCCTCGCCCATGCATTTTTGGACTGTTGGTGCACGGACATTGTTGTGTACATATCTGCACTACTTCTTGTATTGTATATATAATTATGAGTGATTTAGAGATATATATCTGTATTTTTTTGTATGACATGTATATTGGCACATTACAATGTTTGACCGAAATTCGCTTTTTCTTTGCATTCTTCCGGGGGGATTGTGGGTTGTTAATGTGATATTTTTTACTGCATTGGTGTGTATGTTGTGATATGCGAGGGTGGGGGTGGGGGTGTTTGGTGGGTGTCCCCCTAACTTTTGCCTCCCCCCCCGTGTCGTAGATGCAGTACTCAGCGGTATCTTCTGAGCCTACGTCGCTGCTGGTCGTAAAGGAGCAGAAAGACAAGGGCAGGTAGTATTTGGAGTTCCAGGTCCATGGAGTCGTCGTTCCTCGTGGGATATGTTAAGGTGAGCGTTTTCCCATAGCAAAAGCTGTTTCCGCCGTGTTTTTATCCACGGTGAATCCGCCCCGGAAAAGGTGGCGGATTGGCGGGTTGTAATGGTGTGGGCGGTACATTGTCTTCCGCCTGTTGGCGGTAACTGTCTGTACCGCCGTGGTGGGCGGTGTGTTAAAGTGGCTGTCTTTGTTGGCGGTTTCCGCCAGGGTCATAGTTCCCTTTTTTTTGTCTGTCGGCCTGTTTGCGGTATTACCGCACCTTTTACACCGTCCGCCAGGGTCGTAATGACCCCCATAGCTACATGGGATGGTACCTTGTTTGTACTACCTTCATACAAGGGAGGTTGTGACTGCTTAGTCCTTTCCTATTACCAGTGGGGTTGGGGGATGTGAAATGGTGTATTTTGTGTCAGTCACAGTTTGTGGCCCATGTGTGATGATTGGATCACGGCCTTTGGCTACACAATGGGTGGGGTACTTTGTGAGGGCCATGGGACCTAGCTGTGTTTGTATTCTTATGTTGCTGTCCAAGGTGCAGGTAACTGTATAGTGACAAAGGTAGGTAACAATCCTACTGGTATGTGGCTTATGTTAGTGTACTGTTAAGATACTGGGTTCCTCAGTGATGTTCTATGTGTGTTCCATGGGATATGTGGTCATGTAGCTATGGTATGGGTATGTGACGAGCCTGTACCTAGTGATATATAAGTCCAATCTGGGTGTCCCTGCTTTGTATGTGGTTTACCATGGGCATGACTCATATTGCCTGTATTTGTGCATTGTTTGCCACCATGCCTTCCATCCTGATAGTACTCTCTGTCATGCTCTATTTGCAGATTGGAATTCTGACTATACTATAGTGTTGTCCTTGATTTCAACTTCTCTGACATCTGTCCTCTGACATTTCTGTTGTCATGTGTCTCCTGCTGAGGGAGCCTCCGTCTGATGACCATTACACTGGCTGCAGGGGGCATGACCAGACCACAGTTGCCAATCATGGCAATTGTTGATGTATTATAAAAGACACATATACAGTAGTTGTGTTCAATTGTGATTTATTGTGCATATCGAAATACTAAAGGTCAAAATAAAAGTGCTTAAATTAATATTAAGGTGATAAGTGAGGTCATGATAGATAGATTCATCAGAGTAGCTGCTACATCAGTTGGTTACACAGTTCCATTGTCCTTGTACCATGGGAAAATAGAACCATGTCTCAGAATAGTCTACAGAGTGTCTCAGTGGCACACAACAATGACAAATCAGGAGAGGTTCACTTCCTGGTAGTGGATTTGGTCTTGGCATCTGCTCCAGCTGGATGTCTGGGTGGACATCCACATTTGCGGGCAGGTTCTTCAGCTACAGAGGGAGGGGTGTCTGAGACATGTGGTTCCCATGGCAAGGCCTCTATTCCACTAGCTGCCGCAGATGTAGATGGGGCAGATGTTATGTTGCTAGTGGAAGGGGCCTGATGGTGTGTTGAGGAACCAACCAAGGTGGTATTGATACCCCTCAGCACCCCTGAAATGGTAAGCATGGTGGCATTATGTGCCTGCCACTGCTGCATGACTTCCTGATGGTATTCCCTCTTCCGCCTTTGATTTCCCCCCAAGATGGTGATTATTTGACCCATCCTGTCCTGGGAACTTTGGTATGCTCCCAGGACTTTGGAGATGGTTTCCTGGTCAGTGGAGTCCCCTTGAGGCCCTATCCTCTGGCTCACAGTATCCCTCCCACACACCCTACCCCAGGTGCCTGTGACCCTGGCATGGTGTGCCCACTTGCAGTGGTAGCAGGGTCTTCATTGTCAGGGATGTCAAGGTTCCACTCAGGTCCCTGTACTGTGGGGCACACAACTGAATAGTCCTTGGGACATAGGTTTGGAGATGAATGGTTGCTTATGATGTGGATGCACCAGGGGTGGTGGGTGTTGATGTGGGCATTAGGTGATTGGGTAGGAGGTGTAGTGGGAAATTTAGTTCATTAGGGAGTATTTGGATGCTGAGGAAGCATGCAGGACAATATAGATGTGTGACGACTGATGTGGATACTTGCTAGACTCCTGTCTCATAGGTATTACAGTCAGGCCCTCAGGGTGCAATATGTCCATGACCTTCTCGGCCCATGATGTGAACTGTGGGGGAGGAAGCGGGAGCCCACCGCCAGTCTTCTGCATGGCTATCTGGTGGTGTAATATCATAGAACGTACTTTCCCCCGTAGGTCATTCCACCTCTTCCTGTCCTCCCTTGTGCGTGGATGGAGGCTTACTGAATTGACCCTGTCGACCATCCTTTACCACAAATCCATTTTCCTAGCAATCAATGTCTGTTGGACCTGTGCAAACAGTTGTGGCTCTACTATGAAAATTTCATCCACCATGACCCTCAACTCGTCGTCTGTGAAATGTGTGTATTTTTGTGGGGACATGGTAGTGGTTGTGTAGACGGTGTCTGGGGGTGTAAGGGTGTAAGGGTGCAGTGTGGGGTAATTGGTGCGGAGGAGGTGCAGCGTTGCGAGGATGAGACGCTTGTCGCAAATTGTGTGTGCAGTGATGTGTGTGTATTATGTTAGTTGTGCTGATGTGTGGGGGGTGCTGAGTGTTATGTGTATGTGTGCTTATTGTGTAAGGGTGTTGTATCTATAATTTTGTCCTACTCTCTAGTTACATGAATGGCATTTTTTTTTACAAGGACTGTGGGTTGTGTAGGTGTGTGTTATATAGTGCAGTGAGTAGGTGTGTCAGATATTCAAACTATCCAATGTGGTGTGGTGTTCTGACTGATATGAGTTCTGACCGCGGCGGTTCGCACCGCCAATGGTTTTCCGCCATGGAAGAACCGCTATGGTGATTTGTGGCTCGTAATCTGGTGGGTGGATTTGTGTCAGGCTGGCGGTGCTGGTGGTAGAAACGCCTCTTTTCCACCCTCCAGTGTCCTGGCGGTTTCAGATTTTTGGCTGAATTTTGGCGGTCTTAACATTGTGACTCTTAATAGGGCTGTCGGATTACCACCAATATGGCGGTCTTTTGGTGGCTGCCACAGTGGCAGTCTTCCCAATAGACTGCCAAACTTGTAATGAGGCCCAAAGTCTTTGACTTTAGGTGGTGTGTGAATGATCCTACCTATCCTTCCAGTTTTTCCACCCTCACACTATCTTCCCCTCTCTGAAATTCTTCAGTTCTTTTATGTGTACCCTCTCTCTCCTCTACCATTCTTTTGTGTGTACCCTCTATCTCCTATAACATTCTTTTATGCGTACACTCTCTCTCCTCCTGCTCCACCATTACTTCCTTTGTCCACAACCTATCATTATCCAACATTTTCTTTTTCTCATATCCCTTCAACCCTTCTTCCGTTTCCTTGCTTCTTGCAATGCGACTTATGTGCCACACATAATTGTCGCTGAGTCTTGCAGAATTCTTCAAACACTCAGGGCCTCATTTCAACCTCTGCCAGTCCACGGTGGCGCTCGGACAGCCGACGGCCTGGCGGTGCTGGTGGTCTCAACCCACAAGGGCAGCACTGCCCTGGGGATTACGACTCCCCTTTCCGCCATTCGTTGTATGGAGGTCTCACCACCATTCAAAGGCTGGTGGGAAGGGGCCGTTGAGGGCCCCATGGGGGGCCCATGCATTGCCCATGCACTTGGCATAGGCAGTGCAGGGCCCCCCATGGACAGCCCCGTTGCGTTTTTCACTGCCCGGGCAGTGAAAAGCGCGGCAAGTGATGTCGAACCCAACACACCGCAACATTGCAGCCAGCTCGATTACGAGTCGGCATCAATGTTGTGGTGTGTGTCCCGCAGGGCCGGCACCGGAAATGCTGTTTCTGCCTGCCGGCCTAGCCGGAGGCACATAGTGGAACCAGTGAGCGGAAAACCGGAGTGGCGGTTTTCAGGCCCAGTGTGTTTGACAGGCGGCCTTCCCTGGGTCGGCGGGCGGAAATGCTGTTTCTGTGAACCGAAAACCGGAGGGGCGGTTTTCAGACCCAATGTGTTTGGCGGACGGCAGAAGCCCTCAGTCACTTTCATTGGTCCAAAATACATACTCCTACCTTTAGGCACCTTACCCACCTTTCTGATGTTTATCCCTTCACCTACCTTTAACTTCTCTTCATGCATTCCTTTCATGGCACCAAAATACTTCTTATGAACACTCTGAGCTTTTAAAATATTGTCCTTCACTCAGCAGTTGCACCTCCACAATGAAAGCCAGCAGATGAAAAATAAAATGATAATAAAGTAATTTTATTTTTCCCTGACACCTGATGCCAGTCTAGTGTGGGGCAGGGCTAGGCCATCCTCTTGGACAGCAGGAATGAGGAGGAGTGGTGGGCACTTGTAAGTGCTCCTGGCAGTTTGGCCAGATGTCTTAGGTCAGACAAACAGACATGCACACTTATATTTCTCCATCCCAGTTGTGTTGCACAGCTGGTTGAAGAAAAGGCACAGGCTCCCTGTCCCTGAGCGAGTGTCAAACCAGCCCGCTCAGGCCAATCCCAATGCTTCTCTCATGCTTGGAAATAGCATGAGAGCAGCGCCTGGATTGGGTGGGGACTCTGGAAGCCTGTGCTGTGTGGCCCATAGACTACAGGGAGCAGAGGAGCACTGAGGCAGCCGGCAGCGTCAGTGGCAGGGAAGTCCTGTTTTCTATTATTATTCCCCCATCCCCTCCCCACCATTTTTTATTTGCAGTAGCCGCCATTCCCTTCTCCATCTCCAGTGACCATTTCACCTTCCTTGCACTATTCATCCACCCTAGACTGTCTTGCGTATGTGGCTCTCCTCCTCGCATCAACATAAAAAGTCTAAAATCCATGAGTAAAGGTGTAACCTATATGTCCACAACATTTTCGTGACCTCAACTTCCTGTTTTTTCTCATTACGAATAGCAATCTGAATTGTGCCCTTAATCACGTGGTTAAAGTGCCCCACAACACCATTTTCCTCAGCATGATAAACCGAGATAAATAAATTTTTCACTTCATTCTTGTGAAGAAAATTCTCACCCACTGTGGCCCATTGTAACTCAACATTCAACCCTCTTTTAAAAATACTGCATCCAAAAATGTGACTACAGTTTCTCCATCAGCCTTTTCTACAATAGTAAGTTCCACCAATTTACTGAGGTAATCTATTGTGAGAGCTGAATTATTTTTGATAAATGTTTAATTAATGTAATTATACTTACAGATTAATGTGTGAATTAATCTAATTATAATATTGGCCCTCATTACAATCGTGGCAGTTGGTGTTAAAGCGGCAGTAATACCGCCAACAGGCCAGCGGTAAAAAAATGGGATTTTGACCATGGCCGTTATTGCCATCCAAGACCACCACTTTAACACACCGACCGCCAGAGTGGTAACGGCCGCTGGGCTGGAGACTTCGGTCTCCAGCCCGGCGGCCATCACAATCCCACCCTCTGGATTACGAACCGGCCTACCGCCATGGTTTTCGTGCCAATCTTACCGCCATGGTAACCATGGCGGTAGGCACTATCAGTGACAGGGAATCCTTGGCACTGATAGGGGTCTCCCTGCCCCCCTCCCCCTCCCCACACTCCTTCCCCGCCCTTCCCCTCCCTCTCCTGCCCCCGCACATATACCCACCCATATGTGCACCCATATACACACATGCACACACGCATACCCACCACCACCCACGCATGCACACATACATACCCACACACCGCAACACACACCAACATACCTTGTCACACACATGCATTCACAACACTCACAATCACTCATTCATGCATGCATACTTCGCAACTCACACCTGCATGCACGCATACCAAAACATACGCACACACACCCCCACATACACACAACACCCCCCATCCCCTCTCCAGTCAGAGAACCCGACCTGCCTGCTTGCAGGTGGTCCTCAGGCTCGAGACGGCCCACAGCGCTGCTGGCAGCAGCAGCATCCGCCAGCAAAACACCGCCAGGCAGTATCTTTGGTCATGATACGGTCGGCAGTGTTTTGCTGGCATGGCGGTGCTGCTGTCAGCAGCGCCGCCTTACCGCCGTCTGCCGCCATGACCATCAGCGGTGTTCCACCAGCATTCTGGCAGAACACCGTCGGCGGTCATGATATGTGTAGATGGCTGGTAGCCACAACGGCGGTATCTTGGCGGCCGTCGCCATGGCGGTAGGCGTCAATACCACCAATGTTGTAATGAGGGCCATTGTGTTTACGAGAGTTGTGATCAACTAAATGGCCATCATCATATGTAAGGCCTATATTTTGTTTTCCATGCTAACTTAGGCAGATGAAATTATTTTGTCTTTACAAAGGAGTGTGTTTCTTAACTAAATAAATGTTAGAATTAAACGTGTATTTACTGGCCTCTGCTGGACTGAAGTAGAAACAGATGCAGGGTCACTGGGCAATGCAAGCTGTATAAAATGTTTGTAGTGTGTTCCGCAGTCTGATTGATTTCATTTTTTGTTTTTATGTTTCTAACTTGTATGTCTTTCCTCGAGGGAAAAGAAATGGTGTGGTAACATAATTTGCAATCGTTTTCCTGTGACTTCGTATTCCGGTGGTATGATAACAAAGGGTCCACAGATGAAACTGGAGAAGAGGAAGCGCAAGATAAAATTGTTTTAGTTTAGATTTCGTCAATGAAATAACAGCAAATAGAAGAGTTTAGATTATACATTTTTGATATTTGTTAATGTCCTGATTGGTCATAACTTTCTCTCCTGATGCTTTATCCAATCATTTTTCATTTGACAAGTTTAATTTAATGTTCAGTCACTGTGGTTCTTATGGCATTCAGCATTCGAGTATTTTCTTATTCTGATGCTCTCTGACTTGTATCTTGCGTCCTATAGATTTACTTTATGATCTGTTACTTTGACATTTCATGTTTTTCCACATTGTCTATTGACATTCTGGTACTTTATCAGTTTATGTCTGTTCAATACTGAATCTATGCTTAAATGGTGTATTTTATAGTTCAACTTTTAAACCATCACCCCAACTATTACTCTCGATGCTACCTGTTCCTGTCCTGATGTCGGTGCCTGATGTTGCTGTCCCCCTGAAGAAGTAGATGTTGTTGCTGATTACCATTTTGATTGGGAAAATGTATGAGCTGTGAATTATTATTTTGTCTTTTGTTTTCAGGTACCAACTGCAAATGTTTATTTGCTGCTGCTTAGTTTGATAGTGCCATAGTTAGATGTTTTCTAAATTCGTGTTACTAAAACTTTTACATCAAGTCCACCATGTTGATGCTAATTGTTGCTATGGTTTTGTGTTATAACCATTGAGATAATTTGTCTTTTTGCATTGATCAAACTTAGATACATTCGCTGTTTGAATCAGTCTGTATTGTTTCGCTACATGTATCATTTGTGCTTGAGAATTATTTTCGTGACTTTAGCGTTGTTAATATAGGGAAATAAATCATTAAGGGCCAGATGTAGCAAAGGGTTTTTCCCATTCGTGTCAATGGGAAAATTTGTTCGTACATATGGCCCTACGTTCTTAATGAACTGGTGTTGTAATTAAAGTTGAATTGATTATTGTGGGAAAGTACCATATCTCGTGGCATGATACCCCCATTTTTACTTGTATGTCAGTATATTTTTGCCTGTCTCACTGGCATCCTGCTGGTCAGGACACCAGTGCCCATAGTTTATGGCCTAATGTGTGTGTTGTCAGTAGTGCTTAACTGTGACACTGAGGTTCTGCTAACCAGAACCTCAGTGCTTATGCTCTCTCTGCTTCCAAATTTGTCACTATAGGCTAGTAACTTCATTTACCAATTCCAATTGGCATACTGGACCACCCTAAAAGTCCCTAGTATATGGTACCTAGGTACCCAGGGCATTGGTGTTCCAGGAGATCCTTATGGGCTGCAGCATTTCTTTTGCCACCCATAAGGGGCTCAGTAAACCCTTTCACAGGACTGCCACTGCAGTCTGCGTGAAATAGTGCACACACTATTTCACAGCCATTTTCTCTGCACTTAAGTAACTTATAAGTCACCTATATGTCTAACCTTCATTTACTGAAGGCTAGGTGAAAAGTTACTAAGTGTGAGGGCACCCTTGCACTAGCACAGGTGCCCCCAGGCTGTCCAGGGCCAAATCCCCAGACTTCGTGAGTGCGGGGACGCCATTACATGCATGCACTACATATTGGTCAATACCTATATGTAGCTTCACAATGGTAACTCCGAATATGGCCATATAAGGTGTCTAAAATCATGGAATTGTCCCCCCATTCCAAATCTGGTATTGGGGAGCCAATTCCATGTATCCTGGGGGCTCCACCATGGACCCCTAGTACTGCAAAACCAGCTCTCTGAGGCTGGCACTGCAGCTACAGCTGCTGCCACCTCACAGACAGGGTTCTGTACTCCTGGGGTCTGAGCAGCTCAGTCCCATGAAGGCAGAACAAAGCATTTCCTTTGGGAGGAGGGTGTTACACCCTCTCCTTTTTTAAGGGGGTTTTATAGGTTTGGGAGGGGTAGCCTCCCAGAGCCTCTGGAAATGCTTTGAAGGGCACAGATGGTGCCCTCCTTGCATAAGCCAGTCTATACCGGTTCAGGGATCCCCAGTCCCTGCTCTGGTGCGAAACTGGACAAAGGAAAGGGGAGTTAATCTCCGGCAGCGTGAGACCTTCCTTTGTAGTGCTTCAGCAACTGCAATTTGCACCTTCTTTGTCCCGGTGTTCTGGGACCTCTGTGGGTGCTACCTGGTCATCTGTGGGTTCCCTCCATTGTTGAGAGCCCCCTCTGCCTCCTCAGTATGAGTTGAGGCCCCCAGGTCCCTCCTGGGTCCAGGCAGCGCCATTTTGACACAATCTGCAACATTGCTTGAACAAAGGCTTGTTGGACAAATCGAGTGCTGCAACTCGCCTGCTTCCATCATCTCCATGTGGGACATCCTTTGCATCACGCAGGAAACAACAGTCATCTTCTTTGGTGCTCTTCTGCAGATTTCTTCCAACCGGAGAATCCTCTTTTGAACCATCTTCTAGGTTGGAAGGGGCTTCTGTCCTTCCTGAAATCTTCTGCGACTTCTGGACTTGGTCTCCTCTATTTACCGGTCTTCAGGTCCAGGAATCCACTATTTGTTGCTTGCAGTCTTGCTTGGATCTTGCAATAACTCTAATCACGACTTGAAGTGTGTCCTAAGGAAACTTGCAGTACTTTACTCCTACTTTCCTGAGCTCTGGGGTGGGGTATTTTACTCACCTTTGTGGTTTTCTTACTCTGCCAGCGATTCTCTACACACTACACTTGTCTAGGGGAGAATTTGTGATTCACATTCCACTTTCTCAGTATATGGTTTGTGTTGCCCCTAGACCTATTTCTTCCTATTGCATTCTATGGTATTTTCTATTGTTTGCACTAACCTTTGACTATTTACTTACCTTATTTTGGTGTCTAGTGTATATATTGTTTATAATACTTACCCCCAGAAGGATTATTGCCTCTTAGATATTTTTGGCCTTGTGTCACCAAAATAAAGTACCTTTATTTTTGGTAACACTGAGTATTGTCTTTTATTGTGTATATGTACTGTGTAACTATAGTGGTAGTGCAGGAGCTTTGCATGTCTCCTAGTTCAGCCTAAGCTGCTCTGCTACAGCTATCTCTATCAGTCTAAGCTGCTAGAACACTGACTACATTTCACTAATAAGGGATAGCTGGACCTGGTATAAGGTGTAAGTACCCAAGGTACCAACTACAAACCAGGCCAGCCTCCTATAATTATCATGTTTATGTGATGTCTATGATGTATTTCAGATGACAATTTCTTTAAAGCAGATTCAGTTTGGTTCATTGACCTAGTATGTGGAATCCACTATCTAAAATATAACTAGGGTTTCTCCACGTTAACAGTTTTGGTAGCAGAGTTCGGTTTAGTATCTCTTTAAATTATGTCATTGCTTACGTCATAAATTTGTGAAAATTAATTAGTGTGTTTTGATTATTATTTTTTGAAATGTTGTTCAAATTTGATAAAATGAATTGCTAAATGCCCAAAGTGAATTTCCTCGGTTCTTGGAGGTTCCCTGGATTGATAGAACATACCTTATTTTCTCAGGGATATTGTTGTTATGTTCTTAGCATATTATTGTTAGATTGAATGGAATAGAATATGCGCTTGCACAGCTTTAGCTGATTTGCAGTTGATTGAGTTGTTTGTGAGTTTTAGGGGAGTTGGCGTACCCCAGAAGAAATAATGATTGAAAAGAGAGTTGACGTACTCTGAAGTATCTGAGTAGGGAAGTCGGCGAACTTCACATATGTGTGGTGCTTGGTGTTCGGAAAAATTGTACACGTGGTTGTTGATAAGGCGGACCTGACGGGAGAGGTCTAAGACTCCGGAGTATATTGAAAAAGTGTAATGAGACACTTGGTATTTTTTGTTGTAATTGTCTATTCAGTAGACCAATTGGGCGTTGTTGGTAAGTCAAGTTTGCGAGTTAAATTGAATGGGAATTTTTCGACTGAGATTTGGCAAGTTCTATGTCCACCAGGACAGTCTCCATTGATCAGTTGAGGGTGAAATTTGCAGGCCGGATTTTTCTTGCAAATCTGGGGAACTGTGAAAAAACAATAACTGCAAGAGCAAAAGCCGAAATTTATAAGGTGCCTGAAGCGATTTGTGTTACCGTACCTGTAGTAAATAGACAAACTCGTTTTTTCCTTGGGTTTGTAGAAGTGCTCGCGATTAATTTTTGCATTAAGTTTGAGTGTTTTTAAGTTTAGGAGGACAAGCCACAAGACTTTGTCAGCCACTGTGTGTAACTGTGATGTCAGTTTTGTGCCGTGCTAGGATAGGTTGGTTGGTGAGAAGGGTTGTGCATGGATTGATGGACAATCGTAAAGCGCAACTGGATAAGAAGGGAGTTGAAAAGGATTATGGGATTGTAGTCACTTCCTGATTATTCATTTTCGAAATAAAATTAGTGGAAAATTAAGTTTTTCAAAGCTTTAAAAAGTGCTCTTAGAGGAGATGAGTATACTCCAGCAAGGGAAAGAGAAATTTGTCTGCCAGAAGGTACTCCGGCATATATCGAAATTGAAGAGAAAGGTACGGGAACATGTCTTTGGTTAAAACACTGGATTAAGATCACAAAGAAGGAAGGTTGTTTAGCTTTTCCTGAAAACTGTACATTTAATTTGAGAATTCTGGAGAATTTGAGACGGAAGATGTATGGCCTAAGACCTCCACCAAGACCAGCTCAGTTCGAAGCTTTAGCGATCTGGGAGCTAGTAGCTAGATAGCAGCAACCTTTGAAATTTGAGAGAAGAATGAGAAGGGCAGAGAAGTCACTAGCGGAAGCTAGATGGGACAGTGAGCAGAGACGCAATACCTTACAAGGTGTTAGATTGTTTCTGGCAATTTCAAAAGAAAACAAAAAAGAGACAAGATTTCAAAGAAGTCTAAAAAGAGTTATTTTTCAGCAGTCGAAGAGCAGACATAAAAAGAGCCTAAAAGGGTCTTGTTTAATGATGATGAATCAGACGATGATGAGTTTATTACACAATTTTGAGAAATCGTCCACCACCATATGTGGCTCAAGAAGGTTCAAGTACCCTGGTATAAATCCTACTGCACAGATACCAGTTGTAGTGACACAGAGTTCAGTTCAGAGTGACCATAACACAACTGAGAGTTCCGTACAGGTTAATCCTAACGTGAATCAGAGTTCAGTGCAGACTAGGCCTTTAGAGCAAATACCGATGCAGAGTAGCTTTAATCAGTCAACAGACAGTTCCTGCAATTTATCCAGATGTTCCAATTGTGAAAACAACTACTAATTTAGTATTATCTTCGGATCAGAATCCACAGGAGCTTTGATTGATTCAGAAAGGGCCTGCTCCGATATTATCACCACAAATGCAGAATACAGAGATAATGCAGACTCAGAATGTAGAAACCAGGAGCCCAGGAGCTATTTCAGTACCAATTACATTTGGTCCACCTATACCTCTATATGTTCAGGGCAACAGGGGTTTAGTGAATCAAGGAGTTCAGAGTCAGAATGAAAACATTGGGTTAATGTAATTCATAGGACGCCTCTAAATAGGTCAAAATCTTTGATAGATTTGACTCCTGTTAGAAATTCTGAAATAACTGGATCATGCAGTGGCCAGGAGAGGAGATTATTAACTCCCCAGTGTGTGAGCCCAATGCAGCAGCAGTCACAGAGTGTTCAGCCTGATAATATTTTATTAAAGGGTCTGATTGCACAGGAAATAATGAAATGGTTAGAAGATTTGAGTGTTTCAAAAGTCCAATATAATCAGAGTGAGGGAAATTAGGTTTTAAACAAAACAAGATTGTCAATGGAAGCAGGTGAGCTTCTTGAAGAGACAATGGGAGTAAAAAGACTTAAATCATATACTGAAGCACAGTTGAGATATTTGTGTCCATTAATTACAGAGGAAGCAGCTGAAGTGCATCAGCAATTACAAGAATCAGCAGACAAATCTGAAACAGATCTTACAAAACAAAGAACCTGAAGAGAAGTTATAGATTACATTTTGAGACTGAAGGTTTTGAACACATGAGGTCTGCAGGGATGAAAACACATCTTAGTGAATTACTTCAAAGAGTGCAAATCTGGAGAGTACTAGAAAAATGGGAAGGCGGGTGGGTCAAGAAAAGAGAATGGCCGAGGAAAGGTTCAGCTACTTCACCTGTAGATGTAATGCAAACAAAAGTACCAGTAAATATTTTGCCAATGAGAGAGACTCCAGGGTGGAATTTTGTACATGTACCTTGGAGCAGAAGTGACATTTTGTTATTTACAAATGATTACCCCAGGTTGAGCGAGAAACCAGTGGAATGCTATCAGTAGAAAGAGAGGTTTGTGAAACTTGCGAAATGCCTGTGGGAGGACTTGAATACTCTTTTTGAGAGTGTTGTTCCAGCAGATTTATGGGTTGAATGCAAAAGGAGTGTAGATTGGCCTACAAATGAACCGCAGAGGGATCACAAAATAGGTTCACCATCTCCTGAAGTAATGAAATATTACTATAAGGTCACTGAGTTTCTGAAGACAAGAAGTTCACTGAAAAACATTGATTGGCAACTCATAAATAGAATAGCTCAGGGAGGGAAAGAATCAATTCATGCGTACTATGAAGGTTGTTAAAAGTGTTTAAACATTACAGTTCTATAGAAACAATCGAGCCGAAAGACATGATTCATTTTGTGTTCAGGTTTGTCGAAGGATTGTGACCAGAGATTAGCCAGGTTATTAAGAGTCATTTGATTTGTTGGCAAGCAAAACTGATTCATGAGGTGTTGCAGTATGCGAAATACTGCAGTGATGAGACTGAATTGAAACAAAGAAAGTTGAAAGAGAAAGTGATGGTGATGCAGATTAAAGCTGCACAGACAAGGATTCAAGGAGGTTTACAACAGCAGCAGTCGCAGAGAAATGGTATATTTCAAAATCAAGGCAGAGGTAGAGGACGTGGTGGAATGGCACTTCTGGTTGTTAATCGAAGTGTTGATTTGAATTCTGTGATGATGCAAGGAGAGCAACAGGGGAAACAAATGTTACCTTGACATGTTTGCAGAGCAGTTAAACATTGGAAACGGCAGTGCCCAATGCTAAATCAGGGAGGTGTTGTTCAACAGACAAATGGTTCAATTCTTTTCAGAGTATGAGAGGACCAAGAATGAGAGGTCAAATTCAAAATTTCCAGAATTATGTAAATCTGATGCAGGGTTTCCAACCCTTACAACTAATGCAGCATGTGCAAAATGTACAACAACAGGTACAAATGCTCCACGTACAGCTGATACAGCCACAAGTGCTGATGGTACCTGCACAACAAATTCAAATGCCTAGATAATTGCAAATATCACAGAGCCCTAAGGATCAGCAACATGTGATGCTTTCTCAGGTGGTCACAAGTCAGAAGGTAAACCAGAGTGACAATACAGTACATCAATTTCCTCTACATAGTGAGAATGCAATAAACGATGTATGGCTGTCAGACAGTTCTGATGAGGAGGAGTATGTGATGGCTGCTTCATTAGAAGTGGATCAGAAAGGTCCTTATGTTGAAGGAAAGGTGCATGGTCACAAAGTTTCTTTTCTGGTTGATAGGGGAGCTACAGCACAGATACCAGTTGTAGTGACACAGAGTTCAGTTCAGAGTGACCATAACACAACTGAGAGGTCCGTACAGGTTAATCCTAATGTGAATCAGAGTTCAGGGCAGACTAGGCCTTTAGTGCAATTACTGATGCAGAGTAGCTTTAATCAGTCAACAGACAAAAGACAGCTACCAGAGAGTAATGTTCCTGCAATTTATCCAGATGCTCCAATTGTGAAAACAACTACTAATTTAGTATTATCTTCGGATCAGAATCCACAGGAGCTGAGATTGATTCAGAAAGGGCCTACTCCGATATTATTACCACAAATGCAGAATACAGAGATAATGCAGACTCAGAATGTAGAAACCAGGAGCCCAGATGTGATTTCAGTACCAATTACATTTGGTCCACCTATGCCACCTATGCCTCTA
Organism: Pleurodeles waltl; assembly: GCF_031143425.1. Taxonomy (NCBI): domain Eukaryota; kingdom Metazoa; phylum Chordata; class Amphibia; order Caudata; family Salamandridae; genus Pleurodeles; species Pleurodeles waltl. The sequence goes on from NC_090436.1 coordinate 729,065,432, forward strand.
TATGTTCAGGGCAACAGGGGTTTAGTGAATCAAGGAGTTCAGAGTCAGAATGAAAACATTGGGTTAATGTCATTCATAGGACAGACTCTAAATAGGTCAAAATTTTTGATAGATTTGACTCCTGTTAGAAATTCTGAAATAACTGGATCATGCAGTGGCCAGGAGAGGAGATTATCAACTCAGCAGTGTGTGAGCCCAAAGCAGCAGCAGTCACCGAGTGTTCAGCCTGATAATATTTTATTAAAGGGTCTGACTGCACAGGAAATAATGAAATGGTTAGAAGATTTAGGGGGTCATTCCAACACTGGCGGTCGGTGATAAAGCGGCGGCCAACCCGCCAACAGGCAGGCGGTCAAAAAAATGGTATTCTGACCCTGGCGGGAACCGCCAACACAGCCCGCCACTTTAACACTCCGACCGCCACGGCGGGACAGACATACAGCGCGGCGGTCACCGCCAACAGGCAGGCGGCAGACAATGTACCGCCCACAGTATCACAACTCACCAATCCGCCACCTTTTCCGGGGCGGGAGCCCTGCCGATAAAAACACGGCGGAAACAGACTACAAACGGGAAAACGCTCACCTCTATACACTCCACGAGGACGGAGGACAGCATGGAACCCGAATTAAACATCCTACCAGCTCTTGTCTACCTGCTCATCTACCACGAGTACGAACTCCGGTGCAGACGACAACGGTGAGTACTGCACCTACGACACAGGGGAGGGGGGACGAGAAAAGGTTACGTGCACACACATACGCTACACATACCAACAAACCCACCCCCAACTATCTACACACCAATGCAGAGCAACAACTCAGAGTGACACCCCCCAAACCCCCCTGAAAAATGCAAAGACATAATAAAAATGTCAATTTAAATTTATGTATAAATCAGGTTCATTGAAGTCATGGAAAATTATCCTTATGAAATATCAAAGCAAAAATAATGAACAGTGCGAAAGCTATGTACATAGTCAATAAGTCCTGCTCAGTGTGTCAAATAACCACAGTCCGTGGGCCAATGTCTACCAAACACATGGGCAAAACCCACACAGGAGACCTGAGTCCGTTGGAGAGAACACTGCTGGGGCATCAGATGACAAAACTACAGGCACCTCAGGGGGAAGGGAAGGGGGGGCACCTCAGCCACAGGAGTCCACGACGCCAGAACCACGAAGGGCCCACCATGCCCACTATGCCATCCTGGGGAGTGCAAAGCCACAGTCTCTCAAGTCTCTACAGTGGGTGGCTTGCCCACTGTGCCATCCTGGGGAGTGCAAAGCCACAGTCTCTCAAGTCTCTACAGTGGGTGGGTTGCCCACTGTGCCATCCTGGGGAGTGCAAAGCCACAGTCTCTCAAGTCTCTACAGTGGGTGGCTTGCCCACTGTGCCATCCTGGGGAGTGCAAAGCCACAGTCCATCAGGTGGATTACAGACTCCACTGGTCATGGAGGAGGCAGGGTGCCCAGAGTGTAGCGTGAACACTAGCTCCACACAGAACGGGCACTGTCAATGGGCCAGCGGAGCTTGACAGGAAGGGCCCAGCGGAGCGGTGCTTGAGATGAAGGGCCCAGCGGAGCGGTGCTTGAGACGGCGGGGCCCAGCGGAGCGGTGCCTGACAGGAAGGGCCCAGCGGAGCGGTGCTTGAGATGAAGGGCCCAGCGGAGCGGTGCTTGAGATGAAGGGCCCAGCGGAGCGGTGCTTGACAGGAAGGGCCCAGCGGAGCGGTGCTTGACAGGAAGGGCCCAGCGGAGCGGTGCTTGAGACGGCGGGGCCCAGCGGAGCGGTGCTTGACAGGAAGGGCCCAGCGGAGCGGTGCTTGACAGGAAGGGCCCAGCGGAGCGGTGCTTGAGATGAAGGGCCCTGCGGAGCGGTGCTTGACAGGAAGGGCCCAGCGGAGCGGTGCTTGACAGGAAGGGCCCAGAGGAGCGGTGCTTGAGACGGCGGGGCCCAGCGGAGCGGTGCTTGACAGGAAGGGCCCAGCGGAGCGGTGCTTGACAGGAAGGGCCCAGCGGAGCGGTGCTTGAGATGAAGGGCCCAGCGGAGCGGTGCTTGACAGGAAGGGCCCAGCAGAGCGGTGCTTGAGATGAAGGGCCCAGCGGAGCGGTGCTTGAGATGAAGGGCCCAGCGGAGCGGTGCTTGACAGGAAGGGCCCAGCGGAGCGGTGCTTGACAGGAAGGGCCCAGCGGAGCGGTGCTTGACAGGAAGGGCCCAGCGGAGCGGTGCTTGACAGGAAGGGCCCAGCGGAGCGGTGCTTGAGACGGCGGGGCCCAGCGGAGCGGTGCTTGACAGGAAGGGCCTAGCGGAGCGGTACTTGACAGGAAGGGCCCAGCGGAGCGGTGCTTGACAGGAAGGGCCCAGCGGAGCGGTGCTTGAGATGAAGGGCCCAGCGGAGCGGTGCTTGACAGGAAGGGCCCAGCGGAGCGGTGCTTGAGACGGCGGGGCCCAGCGGAGCGGTGCTTGACAGGAAGGGCCCAGCGGAGCGGTGCTTGACAAGAAGGGCCCAGCGGAGCGGTGCTTGACAGGAAGGGCCCAGCGGAGCGGTGCTTGACAGGAAGGGCCCAGCGGAGCGGTGCTTGACAGGAAGGGCCCAGCGGAGCGGTGCTTGACAGGAAGGGCCCAGCGGAGCGGTGCTTGACAGGAAGGGCCCAGCGGAGCGGTGCTTGAGATGAAGGGCCCAGCGGAGCGGTGCTTGACCGGAAGGGCCCAGCGGAGCGGTGCTTGACAGGAAGGGCCCAGCGGAGCGGTGCTTGAGATGAAGGGCCCAGCGGAGTGGTGCTTGACAGGAAGGGCCCAGCGGAGCGGTGCTTGAGACGGCGGGGCCCTGTTCAGCGGTGCCTGTCTTCACGGCGGGGCCCTGTTCAGCGGTGCCTGTCTTCACGGCGGGGCCCTGTTCAGCAGTGCCTGTCTTCACGGCAGGGCCCTGTTCAGCAGTGCCTGTCTTCACGGCGGGGCCCTGTTCAGCGGTGCCTTTCTTCTCGGCGGGGCCCTGTTCAGCGGTGCCTGTCTTCACGGCGGGGCCCTGTTCAGCGGTGCCTGTCTTCACGGCGGGGCCCTGTTCAGCGTGCCTGTCTTCACGGCGGGGACCTGTTCAGCGGTGCCTTTCTTCTCGGTGGGGCCCTGTTCAGCGGTGCCTGTCTTCACGGCGGGGCCCTGTTCAGTGGTGCCTTTCTTCTCGGCGGGGCCCTGTTCAGCGGTGCCTGTCTTCACCGCGGGGCCCTGTTCAGTGGTGCCTGTCTTCACGGCGGGGCCCTGTTCAGCGGTGCCTTTCTTCTCGGCGGGGCCCTGTTCAGCGGTGCCTGTCTTCACGGCGGGGCCCTGTTCAGCAGTGCCTTTCTTGTCTATCAAGGGAGCCAGACCTGGCCAGGACTCCCTGCTTAGTCGCCCTCCAACCGTGCAGTTGCTGGACCCTCCTGTGACGGAGTCCTGGGCCCGTGGGTGTCCTCCGTCACACCCGGGATGGGGCTTGTGGGGCCCTCCTGGTCCGCGCCCCTGCTGGCTGACTTCTCCGCCCTGCTGCCCTTGCCCTCCTTCGATGAGGCTCTCTGGTCCTTGCCTCCCCTTGATGTTGTGGCAGGTGACGGGCCACGACTTTGCTCCTTGGGGGTAGCCGTGTCAGCCTTCTCACGGCGGCCCTTGGTTTTACGGGTTCTCTTTCCAGGGGGGGGGCTGGCTGTCCCCTTGCTGCTGGCCGATGTATCTGTGCTGGGAAAGGGTGGACTCCAAAACCCGTGCACAATGGTCAGACTTGATCCAGGGCTGGTGGTGGCTGAGGTGCTCTTTGGACTCTTACCAGATGGAGGGGGTGGGTCAGGTGGTGCAAAGAGGTCAAGTTTGGAGAGGAAAAGTTTTTTAGGAGCAATGGGAAGGGTAGGTGCAGTGGGTATGGGAGTGGAGGGAGAGGATGTGGTTGTAGGAGAGTCAGGTGTGCTGTCTATGGGTGCAGGTGCTTGTGATGTAGGCTGTCGTGTGGTGGTTGGCTGTTGTGTGGGTGCCTGCCTGCGTTTGTGTGTTTTGGAAGAGGGGGTGACAGACACACTGGGAGAGGACACAGGGGACGTGTAAATGGCAGTTGGGGTGGTGACTGCACGTGTGCGGACTGTACTGGAGGGTGTGGTGGTGATGGAAGTACTGGCTGATGGTGGTGTGCATGCAGGTGTGAGTGGAGACGTGACAGGGAGGGAGGAGGGAGACGAGGAGGAGGGGGACACAGAGGTGGTAGTGACTGTTGCCATGGCTGCATCTGGATGTTGCTTGGGTGAATGCTTGTGGGATCTGTGGTGCTTATGTCTGGATGAGCTGCCCTTGGGTGTTGAGGTGTGTGCAGGCTGGTCTGATGGTGTGGATGGGATAGGCTGAGGAACAGGAGAGTGGGACTGGGTGGAGGCAGTTAGAAGAGGGAGGCTGGAAACAGGGACAATGGCTGCCGTCAGTGCTGAGGCCAGAGCATTGAACGATCGTTGATGGGCAGCCTGACCCGAATGAATGCCCTCCAGGTATGCATTGCTCCGATGCACCTCCCTCTCTACCCCCTGGATGGCATTCAAAAGGGTAGACTGCCCAACAATGATGGTCTGTAGGAGGTCAATGACCTCCTCACTGAGGGCAGCAGGGGTAACTGGGGCAGGGCCTGAGGTGCCTGGGGCGAAGGAGATGCCCGCCTTCTTGGGCGAGCGGGCACGGAGCGAAGGCTGAGGGGCTGCTGGGAGGGCAGAGCTGGTGCGCTGGGTGGCGGCTGTACCTGTTGAGGTGGGGGGCACGGATGTTGCCGCCACCGCTAGGGAGCTCCCTTCCGAGGACGTGTCAGTGTCGCTGGTGTAACCACGGGTCCCCGTTGTGGAGCTCCCCTCGCCCTCCGTATCACTGGTGACCTCGGTGTCTGTAGCATGGCCCAGCGGGGCCTTGTGAGTTGCAGCTCCCTCGTGCTCCGATGCCAATTCTCCTCCGCCTGATGATGCTAATGCACACATGCACAAGAAGATAAAGAAAAAGGGTGGGGGGAGAAATAAAGACAGGTTGAGTGCATGCATTGTCAACACCGTTGTCGGAGAGGACAGACACAGGAGCCTCCAGCACTACGCCGCGCAATCGGGGTACACTACTCAGTACTTGTGACTAGGCCTACAGGTCTATGGACAACAAATGCACACATGGGTGATGCTGGACCATGGATTGCTGTACTTGGCACCCTACAGAGGTGGGGGGCGGGGGCACAGGGACATGCCTAAAGGAGGGGACTACACTACAGAAAGCGCCCTGGCCTAACGTCACCCACAGCCCTCCTCCCCCACCCAGACACCTCCACTGCGCGTAAAGATAGCAGAATGTGCTGGTACTCACCCCCTTGTGACTGCTGTGATGTCCTCACGCGCCCATCCAAATCGGGGTAGGCCACCGCCAGGATCCGGGAGATCAGGGGGGTCAAGGTACGACTGGCACCCCTCCTACGTTGGGAGGCCATCCCCAGCAGTGACTCGGCGGTCTTCCTGGTCCCGCGGCAGATGTCCTCCCACCTCTTTCGGCAGTGGGTGCCCCGTCTGTTGTGGACCCCCAGGGCCCAGACTTCCTTGGCGATGGCACGCCAAATGTCGACTTTCTGATGGGCGCTGACCTATTTGACATGTACAGGGTTGGAAAGGAAATTTCAACATTTTTCTGCATGTCAGATGTGATTGCCCCCCCCTCCCCAACCTTGCCATGTGGCACATGCTCTCATCTGTCGTGCCTTGCACTCCTCATTCGCTCCCCACCCCACCATCTTACATCCACCATACACAACCCAGGCATAGCCCATTCAACGTGCACCCAGTGTACTTACCTGTTGGTCTGGAGGACCGTAGAGTAGCGCATACTGGGGCAGGACCCCATCCACAAGTTTCTCCAACTCTTCTGAAGTGAAGGCAGGGGCCCTTTTCCCAGTCGCAGCAGCCATTGTCTCTTCCAGACCGAGGTCACAGCAGCACTTGCAGTATAGGTCCTCTCCTGTGGATGATCAGGTCTCGAGTGATTAAGCAGATAGAAAATGGCGGTCACGCCCGCGGCGGTGCGTACCGCCGCGGTGCGTACCGCGACCGCCGGCACACATCGTCATTGGCTCCTGAGACCCATAGGGTGCAATGTTAACCAATGCGCCTTCGCACCGCGGTCTTCGACCGCCTACCGCCACGGTGTGCCACGCCAGCGCGTTGACCTCACATCCCACTGTCACACTTCTCAGGTCAGGCAGCCACCATTACAAGGGCCCACATGGCTTAATTACTACTGCGTCACACAGGCCTAGGCCTTGCATTGCCACTCATACAAGCCTTTCAATGCATAGCGATTCGTGTACTGTGCAAGCTGGGTGAACGTACCTGTGGGTTGCTTGACTCTGTACTCCATGTTGTCCTTCCTAGGCACCGTCCGCTGGGACTTGCGAGGAGAAGGATGAATCCTCCCATGTACCGACCGCTGGTGGACCTGTCGACAATGTAAGAACTACATATTATACTTCGATACCGACTTGACCGAGCCACTATACATGAACTGTGTGCCCAGCTGGAGCCAGACCTGATGTCCCCCATCCGCCAACCCACAGGAATTCCCCCTCTGGTGCAGATTCTGTCAGTACTCCATTTTTTGGCAAGTGGGTCTTTTCAGACAACAGTGGCCATGTCATCAGGGATGTGTCAGCCTATGTTTTCTAAGGTTTTGTCCAGAGTGTTGTCTGCCCTGATGAAATACATGCGGAGCTACATTGTTTTCCCTGAGGAGGGTGATTTGGCCACTGTGAAGGGTGATTTCTATGCCCTTGGACATATCCCCAACATCATTGGTGCCATTGATGGGACCCATGTGGCTTTAGTACCCCCAAAAGACAATGAGCAGGTGTACAGAAATAGAAAAAATTACCATTCGATGAATGTCCAGGTGGTCTGTTTGGCTGACCAGTACATCTCTCATCTAAATGCCAAGTTCCCTGGGTCAGTGCATGACGCCTATGTCATGCGAAATAGCAGCATCCCTTATGTGATGGAACAGCTACAGAGACACCGTGTGTGGCTAATAGGTGACTCTGGTTACCCCAACCTGCCTTGGCTATTGACCCCAGTGAGGAATCCCCGGACCAGGGCAGTGGAACGGTACAATGAGGCACATGGGCGAACTAGGAGGATTATAGAACGGACCTTCGGGGTCCTGAAGGCCAGGTTTAGGTGCCTGCATATGACAGGTGGATCCCTAATGTACTCACCAAAGAAGGTGTGTCATATCATCGTGGCCTGCTGTATGCTTCACAATCTTGCATTGCGACGCCAGGTGCCTTTCCTTCAGGAGGATGGTCCAGATGGTGGTGTTGTAGCAGCTGTGGAGCCTGTGGAGAGTGAAGAGGAGGAAGACGACGGGGACGACACGGACAACAGGGACACAGTTATACAACAATACTTTCAGTAGCACACAGGTAAGAATCACCCACGCCATTTTACATTTACTTCTGGCCTCCTGCATCTCTACTTTCTGTGTTTCCCCCCCAGTTCCTTTTAACTGATTTTTGACTTTCCCTTCCCTTTTCAGAGCTGTATGACCCACAGCGTGACTTCTGCTTTGTTTGCCCATGGACTAATGCTTATTGACATTGGTATGTTGTCATCACAATGTAACTGAACATTATTGCACTGTTATGTGTAATACATTTGTTAAGAATACAAGCAGACTCCTCATTTTTGAAGTGCAATTGGTGATTTATTATAAGTGCTGCATATAGGTCCATGATAGTAAAACGGTGATGGGTGGGGGTGGAGTAATGTCCATGGCAGAGTCCAGTTCTCAGTCTCACAGGTGCCTTGTCCATATGCCTGTGGAAGGATGGAGCAGGGGCTGTTTAAGGTTTGACAGGGTGACAATGTGGGACAGCGGGATGACATCAGGGGGTATCTTATGCTGGCGGGGGTCTTGGCATCCTACTCTGTCTTCTTGTGTGATCTCAGGTTCCGCTTGCGGGGTGGTTGATCTTCAGCAGGAGGTGGGGTTCTGGTGGCCTGTCGTTGTGTGGGGGCCTCCTGTCCACTAGCGCCGGCGGAGGTGGTAGGCTGTTCGGTGGTCCGGGCTAGTGACAGGGGCCCTTTGGGGTGCCACATGGTCCCGCAATGTGGTGACTATCTGGTTGAGGGCCAGGACGATGGTCCCCATTGCGGAACCGATGTTCCTGAGTTCGTCTCTGAACCCCATGTACCGTTCCTCCTGCTGTGCCTGGATCTCCTGGAACCTGGCCAGTACCATCGCCATCGTCTCCTGGGAGTGGTGGTATGCTCCCATGATGGTGGTGAGGGCCTCTTGGAGTGTGGGCTCCCTGGGCCGGTCCCCCCCCTCTCGCACAGCAGCCCTCCCAGTTCCCCTGTTTCCCCGGGCCTCTGTCCCCTGGACGGTGTGCCCACTACCACTGCCCCCAGGTCCCTGTTGTTGTTGGGGTGGTGGGTCAGCCTGGGTGCCCTGTAGTGGCGGACACACCGCTGATTGACGCGTCCTGGAGACAGAGGCATGGGCCTGCTGGGTGGGAGCTGTGCTGGTATTCCCAGAGGGGGTTGGGTCTGCTGTGGCCTGTGTCTGTGTCTGGGGAACCGACTGTCCAGAGGTCCCCGATGGTCCGGGCTGGTCATCAGGTTCTAGGTCGACAGAGCTGCTGTCATCACTGGGGGCCTGTTCTGGGGGTGGGATGGACAAATCTGGACCCTCCTGGCCGGTGTGTTGGCGTTCGGGCCCTGCAGGGGTAAAAGAGTATGGTTATTGCTTCTGTGTGTGCCATGGCGTGCGATTTGTGGGTGCCCTTGTCCCCCAGTGCTGGCATTCCCTTGTGGGAGGAGTTGTGAGGGTGGTTTGTGGGGGGGGATGGGTATGTGCAGTGGTCATGCTTAGGTGATGGGTGTCCATGGTTTGTGTTGGCATTCAGGGATTGGTGTTGTGTTGGGTGGGTTGTGCTGGTGAGACATTGGCAGGGAGGATGTGTGCTGGGGGGTTGGGGGTGAGGGTGGGGGTGTGGGTTGGCATGCTGGTGGTTGGGGGGGTGAAGTAGTTGAGATTAGACTTACCAGAGTCCATTCCTCCGGCTACTCCAGCGAGGCCCTCAGGATGCAGGATGTTCAAGACCTCTTGCTCCCATGCTGTGAATTCGGGTGGAGTGGGTGGGGGTCCTCCGCCAGTCTTCTGCACAGCGATGTTGTGTCTTGACACCATCGACCGCACCTTCCCCCGTAGGTCGTTCCAGCGCTTTCGGATGTCTTCCCGATTTCTGGGATGCTGTCCCACAGCGTTGACCCTGTCGACGATCCTTTGCCATAGCTCCGCCTTCCTGGCTATTGTGGTGTGCTGCACCTGTGTGCCGAAGAGCTGGGGCTCTACCCTAATTATTTCCTCCACCATGACCCTGAGTTCTTGGTCCGAAAACCTGGGGTGTCTTTGGGGTGCCATGGGTTGGTGTGGATGAGGTGTGGGGTGGTGTTTGTGGTGATGTGAGTGGTGGTGTGTGGTGATGTGTGCGTAAATGTGGTGTGGGTGATGATGTTGGGTTCCTGTGTGTGTTGTGGTTTGCGTTCCCTGTGCTCTCTCTCTGTGTATTGCGCCTTGTCTCTGAATTTCGATTTGGGGGGGTTTGTGGGTGATGTAGGTGTGTGTTTTATATGGTGATGGGTGTGTGGGAGTGGTGTGTGTATGTGTATCAGGTGTGTGTATTTGGAATTGTCCAATGTGGCTGTGTTTTGTATGGGTGTGTGTATTTTGAGCGCGGCGGTGTGTACCGCCAATGGAATACCGCGGTTGAAAGACCACTGCGTGGATTCGTGGGTCGTAATGGCATGGGCGTGTTTGTGTTGGCGTGACGGTGGAGGTTTGGTCATCTCCAGTTTATCGCTGACCGCTGATGAGGCGGCCTTCCGTGGATGTCGGGTTTTTGGCGGTTTGGCAGTTGTGGGTCAGAATGACCGTGGCGGTTTACCGCGGCCGCGGCGGTAGAATGGCGGTCTTCTGACCGGCGGTAAGAGCCTTTTACCGCCGAGGTCAGAATGACCGCCTTAGTGTTTCAGAAGTCGAAGATAATCAGAGTGAGGGAAATTAGGTTTTAAACAAAACAAGATTGTCAATGGAAGCAGGTGAGCTTCTCGAAGGGACAATGGGAGTAAAAAGACTTGAATCATATACTGAAGCACAGTAGAGATATTTGTGTCCATTAATTACAGAGGGAGCAGCTGAAGTGCATCAGCCACTACAAGAATCAGCAGACAAATACAAAATAGATCTTACAAAAACAAAGAACCTGGAGAGATGTTATTGATTACATTTTGAGACTGAAGATTTTGAACACATAAGGTTCAGCTACTTCACCTGTAGATGTAATGCAAACAAAACTACCAGTAAATAGTTTGCCAATGAGAGAGACTCCTGGATGGAATTTTGTACATGTACCTTGGAGCAGAAATTACATTTTGTTATTTACAAATGATTACCCCAGGTTGAGGGAGAAACCAGTGGAATGCTATCCGTAGAAAGACAGGTTTGTGAAACTTGCGAAATGCCTGTGGGAGGACTTGAATACTCTTTTTGAGAGTGTTGTTCCAGCAGATTTATGGGTCGAATGAAAAAGGAGTGTAGGTTGGCCTACAAATGAACCGCAGAGGAATCAGAAAACAGGTTCACTATCTCCTGAAGTAATGAAGTATTACTATAAGGTCACTGAGTTCCTGAAGACAAGAAGTTCACTGAAAAACATTGATTGGCAACTCATATATATAGAACAGCTCAGGAAGGGAAAGAATCAATTCATGCGTAATATGAAGGTTGTTAAAAGTGTTTAAACATTACAGTGGTACAGAAACAATCGAGCCGAAAGACATGATTCATTTTGTGTTCAGGTTTGTCGAAGGATTGAGACCAGAGATTAGCCAGATCATTAAAAGTCATTTGATTTTTTGGCAAGCAAAACTGATTCATGAGGTTTTACAGTATGCGAAATACTGCAGTGATGAGACTGAATTGAAACAAAGAAAGTTGAAAGAGAAAGCGATGGTGATGCAGATTAAAGCTGCACAGATAAGCATTCAAGGAAGTTTTCAGCAGCAGCAGTCGCAGGGAAATGGTATGTTTCAAAATCAAGGCAGAGGTAGAGGACGTGGTGGAATGGCACTTCTGGTTGTTAATCGAAGTGTTGATTTGAATTCTGTGATGATGCAAGGAGAGCAACAGGGTAAACAAATGTTACCTTGACATGTTTGCGGAGCAGTTAAACATTGGAAACGGCAAGGCCCAATGTTAAATCAGGGAGGTGTTGTTCAACAGACAAATGGTTCAATACTTTTCAGAGTATGAGAGGATCAAGAATGAGAGGTCAAATTCAAATATTTCCAGAATTATGTAAATCTGATGCAGGGTTTCCAACCCTTACAACCAATGCAGCATGTGCAAAATGTACAACCACAGGTACAACAGGTACAAATACTCCAAGTACAGCAAATACAGACACAAGTGCTGATGGTACCTGCACAACAAATTCAAATGCCTAGATAATTGCAAATACCACAGAGCCCTATGGATCAGCAACAGGTGATGCTTTCTGAGGTGGTCACAAGTCAGAAGGTAAACCAGAGTGACAATACTGTACATCAATTTCCTCTACATAGTGAGAATGAAATAAACGATGTATGGCTGTTGGACAGTTCTGATGAGGAGGAGTATGTGATGGCTGCTTCATTAGAAGTGGATCTGAAAGGTCCTTATGTTGAAGGAAAGGTGCATGGTCACAAAGTTTCTTTTCTGGTTGATAGGGGAGCTACAGGCTCAACAGTGAGATCTGTAGAGGTTCCAGATTTACCCTTGTCAGGGAAAACAGTTCAGATTGTGGGAGTTGCAAACAAACATTTGACAAATCCTATTACAGAACCAGTTATAGTTAGGGTTGGTAATTTTAGGGTTTGCACAAGTTTGTGGTTTGTGACTCAGGTCCAGTGTCACTCCTAGGAAGAGATCTGTTGTGTAAAACAAGACGTTCAATTACTTGCACAGATGAGGGAATTGAGATTCAGCAAACAGTGATGATGAAGATTCAACATTAACTGTCAACAATGAGACAGTGTCCGGGGAGCCAGAGGTTAAAGAAGCACCTTTGATTAGTTTCTTTCCAATTTTTTAAATAAAAGATCTTCCGGTTGATTTACAGAAGACTGTTAAGTCTAAAGTTTGGGATCTTTCAGGAAAGGATCAAAGGAGTAGAACCGGTCAGAGTTGCAGTGAAGCCTAATGTGGTTTTCCCATGGTTTATCCAATGACAATTAAATCAATTGAGGGTGTAAGACCTTTGATACAGCAGTTTGTGGAGAAAGAATTTTGAAGGAAGTCTTGAGTAGCCTATGTAATTCACCAATAATGGGTTTAAAAAAAAAACGTGGTAAAATTTGTCTTGTATAAGAGCTGAGAAAAATAAATGACATTGTGATTAAGTGTTGTCCAGTGGTGGCAAATCCAGCTGTGATCATGTTTCAGATCCCATGTGATGCTGAATGGTTTACCGTGTTAGACCTGTGTCAAACAACTTTCTCTGTGCCTCTTACTGAGGACAGTAGATATCTCTTTTGTCTTAAATTCTTGAGCAAAGTCTACTGTTGGTGTAGAATTCCACAGGGGTTTTCAGAATCACCATCTATTTTCAACCAGATCTTGAAAAATAATCTAGAGTCATTGGTAATGCCTTACCAATCGACATTGGTGCAATACATTGATGATCTACTGGTAGGGTGCAAATATGATACGATTGCATTGTTCAATTTCCTGGGAGACTATGGTCATAAATTGTCACCTACTAAATTGCAGTATTGTCAGAGAGAGGTGAAATATTTGGGTCATCTAATTGATTTCGAGAGAGAGAATTGTGACAATTTTGCAGGTGAAAGTACCAAGTACACAAAAGGATGTGAGGATGTTTTTGGGAATGGTTAGTTATTGTCAGTGGACTCTGAATTTTTCAGTTCCTTTAAAGCCCTTACAGAGATTGACTCAAAGATGTTTTCGATCCTATAATATTGGATGCAACTTGTCTAAAAGCGTTCTCTGATCTGAAAGTGTCAAAGCCCAGCTCACCTGAGTCCTTGTTCAGTTCTGATGGAGGTTGAAGACAATCCAACCCCACCCTGAAACTGCTTGTTCCAGCACACTAGTTTTTAAAACAGTGCACTAAGAACAGAAGCTCAAGGGAAGGGGGGAAGTGGATAAAATAAAATAAAGAGACAACACCGTTCTTGCGTTTCCACTGTTGAAGTGCTGCACAAATCTGCGGCCCTCTCTGACTTCTGTAGAAACTGGTGCCTAATGAAACATAAACAAAGAACAGATAAGTACAACCTATTCCTAACTGGGTTCCTGACTATCCCTTTATTTATTAGAAATTTTCTTCTAAAAGTACCTCTTGGATCCTGGTCTCTAGTTTCCAGGTTTGGAATGTGTTAGTGCTCTGGGATGTGCTTTCTATTACTCTAAAGCTTCTAAAACATTAAACAAATACCGTTATCAGAATTACCAATATCAAACATTCATCTTAATATAACTAAAGCCTAAATTCCCAATAGCAGACTCACTTTTCCCATATTTCCAGAATCTTTTATAAAACAAATACTGTACTTTTACGTCAAAATACAGCATGTAATTTGTGCAAGTCCTTGATTTACTGTTTGCCTTGCTGTTAATGGTTTCCACGGTTCGATTCTTAAAAGTTCCATAAAAAAAAAATGTTTGCTTCACAAAGTTCCGCAAAGTATTCTTGTAACAAAGAGTTTGAATCACAATGTTCGTGGAAGGTATCTTGTTTCAAATTGTCTATACACGAATCCAGAAATTGTTGTCAAAGTTCTTTCAGGTAATAAAAGTTTTGCACTTACTTGTTGCTGGCAAGAGATACTGATCAGTCTAACCTTGTCTTCTTTCTCTTTTGCAGGTTGCTTGTAGGAGAGAGGCTGAGGCAAGGAGGAACCGGAAACCGGAAGAAGGAAGAGCCAGCAGCTGCGCCCATTGAAGCCAATGAAAGTCTGTAGAGAGCAGGAGTGCCAGCGCCGAGGGATCTGTCCTCAGGTAAGCGGGAGGCAGACGAGCACAAGCACTGGGTGAGGCTCGGGGGCTGCCTTTTATAGACAGGGCTGGGTGTGGTCCTCACATGCTGCACATGTTCTTGAAAGGTGTGCAGAGCTGGGTGTGGTTTGAAGAGCTGGGTGTGGTCCTCACATGCTGCACATGTTCTTGAAAGGTGTGCAGAGTTTCAGTTATTATGCAAATAAGTTAAATTAACACATGGCCTAGAGAGGAGTGTTTTAAAGAAGCCTTGGTAAAAGCAAGGCCCAATGTGTAAACAAAACAGCACATTAAACAACATACACAGAAGCCTAGGGGGGGGGAAGGTGAGATAACAAGAAAGGCTTTCAATAGTAAGTTTAAAAGGGAGCTATTACAGAACCCACTAGTGCAGTGAGAGGGGACATGCTCTTTGCTGTGCACAAACCCTAACAGAAAGAGAGTTTGCGTCAAGCTCCAGCTTTAGGTATGTCTGATTACACAAAGAGGTTTCTGTTTTGTCATGAACGTGATGCATGTTCTTTGTCTGTTTTGACTCAGACACATGGAGGTGTCAATTGTCCAGTAGCATATTTTTCAGCTACTTGGGATCCGGTTGCAGCAGCTTTACCAGGATGCTTGCGGTCTGTTGCAGCCGTAGAGAAGAGTATCGCTCAAAGTGAAAATACTGTGATGGGTTATTCACTTACAGTGATAGTTCCCCATTCAATAAAAATATTGCTCACTCGTTCAAAGACTCAGTATCTAACCAGTTCTAGACTGACCAGATATGAGACTGCAATCTTGGAATCTCCGAATGTTACGATCAAGAGATTTACAGTGCTGAACTTAGCAACTTTACTTCCGATTGAAAATGTTGGTTCAGATAAATTGGGTGATACTGATGATTGTTTGGAAATTATTGAGTTATGCCTAAAACCCAGAGCAGATATTAGAGACACCTACCTGGAAGACAATGATCAAATTATTTTTGTTGATGGTTCCTTCTTGAGATATAGGCCCTCATTCTGACCTTGGCGGTCTTTTCGCGAGACCGCCGAGTTACCGCTGTGGTGAAGACCGCCGACCGCGGCGGTATGCCGCTGTGCGCATTCCGACCGCTGGGAGCGTTCCGCCGGGAAACCGCCAGCAGCCACACTGGCGGTCGGCGGAAAAGTGGAGACTGGTCAACCTCCACCGCCACGCCAGCAGAACACCGCCCACAGAATTACGACCCACATATCTGTGTGGCGGTCTTCTGTTGGCGGGGTTCTGTTGGCGGTCACCTCCCCATGGCTCCCGTCGCCTCCCGGAGGACCAACGCACAAGGTAAGTTGACCGTCCGTGAGGGGAGGGGGAGGGGGGGTGTTGTGTGATGTGGGCGTGCATGGGGGTGTGCGTGTGAGTGTGTAGAGGGGGTGTGTGAGTGCGTGTATGCGGGCGGGGGGTGCTGCTGTGTCTATGGGTAATGTGTGCTGTTCGGCAGGTGCGCATGTCTGCATGTATGTGTGCGGGTATGTGTCCCCGTTGTGTATGTGTGTGTAGGGGGTGTGTATATGTGCATGTTGGGGGTGTGTGCATGTCGGGGTGCATGTATGTGCATGTCGGGGTGGGGGTGGGGAGGGGGTTCGTACCACCTCTGGGGGGTGGCAGGGGGGTGGAGGGTGTGGGGGGAGGACTCGGGTGGGTAGTGGGGGGTGGGGGAGACCCCTATCAGTGCCAGGGAAGGAATTCCCTGGCCCCGATAGTGCTTACCGCCATGGTTCGCATGGCGGTTCCCGACCGCCAGAAACCGCGGCGGTAGGCAGGGTCATGATACCGTTGGCGGTCTTGGGACGACCGCCGGGCCGGAGTGCGCAAACTCCAGCACGGCGGTCATGACCGCCGTGGCGGTCGGAGTGGGGAAGTGGCGGTCGATCGCGGCGGTGACCGCCACGGTCAGAATGCCATTTTTCTGACCGCCGGTCTGTTCGCGGTCCGACCGCCGCCTCTCCGCCGACCGCCAAGGTCAGAATGAGGGCCATAATGTGGGCACTTTGAGAGCAGGATATGCAGTATGTACTATCACTGGCATACTGGAAGCTTCATGGCTTCGGGAGTGTTTTCCATACAAGTAGCAGAATTGGTGGCTCTTACTAGAGCATGCCATATTTCGAGTCAGATGAAAGTGACAATCTACACAGATAATTAATATGGATTCTGCATTGTGCATGACTTTGGCCAAATAAGGTCACAGAGAGGTTTCTTAACTTCTTCTGGTTCATAAGTAAGAAATGGTGAGAAACTTCATGAGTTGTTACAAGCTGTTCAAAAGCCTGAGAAAATTGCTGTGGTGAAATGCAGTGCACATCAGAGATCACAAGATGACGTTTCTTTGGGAAATGCATTTGCAGATCCAGGTGCAAACATTTGTGTATTGAATGGCATACCCTTCGAAGGAAACTGGGCATTGTTACCTGAAAATGATGAGGTGTATATGAATTTTACCATGCAAATTATTGATACTTTGGAAGAGCGGAATGCTCTACAAGACAATGGTGGTCATTACAACCCTGGCGGACGGTGTTAAAGTGGCGGTAAGACCGCCAACAGGCCGGCGGTAAAAGTTTTGCAATTACGACCGTGGTGGAAACCACCAACAAAGACAGCCACTTTAACACTCCGACCTCCACGGCGGTACAAACAAACAGAGCGGCGGACACCGCCAACAGACAGGCGGGAGATAATGTACCGCCCACACTATTATGACAGGCCAATCTGCCACCTTTTCCGGGGCGGATTCACTGCGGATAAAAACACGGCGGAAACAGGAATTTCGAAGGGAAAACGCTCACCTCTACACACCCCACGGAGAACGAGGACACCATGGACCCGGAACTCTAAATTCTACCTGCAATAGTCTTCCTGCTCCTCTACCAGGAGCACGAACGCCAGCGGCGAAGACCACAGTGAGTACTGCACCTACGACACAGGGGAGGGGGGGAGGGAAAAAACAGGGACATACACACGCAACACCCCCACCCCCACCCACTACAACACACACACTAATGCATATTAATACATCACAGTTACATCCTCGCCCAGCCCCCCGGAAGAATGCAAAGACAATAGAAAATGAGTGTAACCATTGTAATATATTAAAATCAAGTAGGCAAAAATATATATATATACACCATTTACAAAATATATACCAAGCATAGTAGTCCAGGTAGTGCTCCAATTAAGTCCGTGGAACACTGGGCCCACACGGTATGGGCGAGGCCCACACAAGATCCCCGCCCATGACGGAGAGAACACTGCAGGGGCATCAGACAGCAACTAAACAGGCACCTCAGGGGGAGGGAATGGGGGGCACCTCAGCCGCTTGAGTGCACGACGCCAAATCCATGAGGGGGCCACATGCCCACTGTTACATCCTGGGGAGTGCAAAGCCACAGTCTCTCAAGTCTATACAGTGGGTGGCTTGCCCACTGTTCAATCCTGGGGAGTGGAAAACCACAGTCTCTCAAGTCTCTACAGTGGGTGGGTTGCCCACTGCTATTTCCTGGGGAGTGCAAAGCCACAGTCTCTCAAGTCTCTACAGTGGGTGGCTTGCCCACTGTTCAATCCTGGGGAGTAAAAAGCCACAGTCTCGCAAGTATCTACAGTGGGTGGCTTGCCCACTGTTCAATCCTGGGGAGTGAAAAGCCACAGTCTCTCAAGTCTCTACAGTGGGTGGCTTGCCCACTGTTACATCCTGGGGAGTGCAAAGCCACAGTCTCTCAGGTCTCTACAGTGGGTGGCTTGCCCACTGTTCAATCCTGGGGAGTGCAAAGCCACAGTCTCTCAAGTCTCTACAGTGGGTGGGTTGCCCACTGCTATATCCTGGGGAGTGCAAAGCCACAGTCTCTCAAGTCTCTACAGTGGGTGGCTTGCCCACTGTTCAATCCTGGGGAGTGCAAAGCCACAGTCTCCCAAGTCTCTACAGTGGGTGGCTTGCCCACTGTTCAATCCTGGGGAGTGCAAAGCCACAGTCTCTCAAGTCTCTACAGTGGGTGGGTTGCCCACTGTTCAATCCTGGGGAGTGCAAAGCCACAGTGTCTCAAGTGGATAACAGTCTCCACTGGTTCTGGAGGGGGCCTTGTGCCCAGAGTGCTTCATCCTGCTAAGGACAGAGGTAGTGGATGTATCTCTCCACTGGTTCTGGAGGGGGCCTTGTGTCCAGAGTGCTTCATCCTGCTAAGGACAGAGGTAGTAGATTTATCTCTCCACTAGTTCTGGAGGGGGCCTTGTGCCCAGAGTGCTTCATTCTGCCTGTGACGGACTCAGTAGCGTCAGTGCCCTTGGTGCTCATGGGCCAGCGGTGCTTGAGGCGGCGGTGCCCTGTTCGGTGGTGCTTGAGACGGCGGTGCCCTGTTCAGCGGTGCTTGAGTCGGCGGTGCCCTGTTCAGCGGTGCCTGGGATGGTGGTGCCCTGTTCAGCGGTGCTTGAGGCGGCGGTGCCCTGTTCAGTGGTGCTTGAGACGGCGGTGCCCTGTTCAGCGGTTCTTGAGACGGCGGTGCCCTGTTCAGCGGTGCTTGAGGCGGCGGTGCCCTGTTCAGCGGTGCTTGAGACGGCGGTGCCCTGTTCAGCAGTGCTTGAGGCAGCGGTGCCCTGTTCAGAGGTGCTTGAGACGGCGGTGCCCTGTTCAGCGGTGCTTGAGACGGCGGTCTCCATTGCAGGGACTCAGCTGTTGGCGGGCCTTCATGGGCCAGCGGGGCTTGTGCTTGCAGTCCTTCATGGCCCAGCGGGGCTTTTGCTGGCGGTCCTTCATGGCTTAGCGGGGCTTTTGCTGGCGGTCCTTCATGGCCCAGCGGGGCTTGTGCTGGCGGTCCTTCATGGCCCAGCGGGGCTTGTGCTGCGGTCCTTCATGGCCCAGCGGGGCTGGTGCTGGCGGTGGCCTCCTGGCAGCTGGGCTTCTGCTGGTGGCGGCCTCCTGGGCAGCTGGGCTGGTGCTGGCAGTGGCCTCCTGGGCAGTTGGGCTGGTGCTGGGGTTGGCCTCCTGGGCAGCTGTGCTTGTGCTGGTGGTGGCCTCCTGGGCAGCTGGGCTGGTGCTGGCGGTGGCCTCCTGGGCAGCTGGGCTGGTGGTGGCCTCCTGGGCAGCTGGGCTTGTGCTGGCGGTGGCCTCCTGGGCAGCTGGGCTGGTGCTGCCGGTGGCCTCCTGGGCAGCTGGGCTTGTGCTGGCGGTGGCCCCTTGGGCAGCTGGGCTTGTGCTGGCGGTGGCCTCCTGGGCAGCTGGGCTGGTGCTGGAGGTGGCCTCCTGGGCAGGGCAGCTGGGCTGGTGCTGGCAGTGGCCTCCTGGGCAGCTGGGCTGGTGCTGGCGGTGGCCTCCTGGGCAGTGGGGATGATGGCGGCCTTCTCCGCCGTGCTGCTCTTCCCAGACTTGCCGGGTTTCTTGTGGCCCTTCCCCACCTTGGAAGGTGTCACAGCTGACTCCACACTCCCACAGGGACCCCTGGGAGTGGCTTTGGTGGCTGGAGTCTTCCCCCTCTCCCGCCGGGCACTGGCCAACTTCTGATGCTTCACAGGTGGGGGACTGCCTGTGCTGTGGCTCCGTGCCACAGTGGCTGCCCTGGTGGCCAGTGCACTCCAGATTCCGGTGTCTACAGGCACCACTGGTCCCGGAGATGTTGTGGCTGAGGTGCTAGTTCGGGACCTATGAGACGGACGGGGTGGGGGAGGTGTGGGAAAGAGGTCAAGGTTGGACAGGAAAAGTTTTTTTAACCCACTAGGACGGGTAGCTGGAGGGGGTTTGGGAGTGGAGGAAGAGCTTGTGCTTGTAGGAGGTGTTCGTTTGCTGACTTTTGGTGAAGGTGCAAGCGCTGGAGGCTGTCGTGAGGTGGATGGCTGTTGGGAGGGTGTGTGCCTGCGTTTGTGTATCTTCGGAGGGGGCGTCACAGACACACTGGGAGAGGACACAGGGGACGTGTGAATGATAGTGGGGGTGGTGACTGCACGTGAGCGGGGTGTGGTGGTGGGTGTGCTGGAGAGGGACGTACTGGCTGTAGAGTTAGTGCATGCAGGTGTGAGTGTAGACGAGACAGGGAGGGAGGAGGGAGACGAGGAGGAGGGGGACACAGTGGAGGCAGTGGATGTTGGTGTGTCTGCATGTGTGTGATGCTTGCATGAGTGCCTGTGGGATGTGTGGTGCTTATGTTTGCCTGAGCTTCCCTTGTGTGTTGACATGTGTGCATGCTGGTCTGTAGGTGTGCTTGGGATAGGCTGAGGTACAGGGGAATGGGTCGGGGTGGAGGAAGTTGGAGGGGGGAGGCTAGACACAGGGACAATGGCTGCCATCAGTGCTGAGGCCAGAGTCTGAAAAGCTCGCTAAAGGGCCGCCTGACCAGAATGAATGCCCTCCAGGAATGCATTTGTTTGTTGCAACTGCCTTTCTACACCCTGGATGGCATTCAAAATGGTAGACTGCCCAACAATGAGGGACCTGAGGAGGTCAATGGCCTCCTCACTGAGGGCAGCAGGGGTGACTGGGGCAAGGCCTGAGGTGCCTGGGGCGAAGGTGATACTCACCCTCCCGGGTGAGCGGGCACGGGGCAAAGGCTGAGGGGCTGCTGGGAGGGCGGTGATGGAAGGGGGGGTGGCGGCTGTACCTGTAGATGGGGGGGCACAGATGTTGCCGCCACCACAAGGGAGCTCCCATCAGAGGACGAGTCCGTGTCACTGGTCTCAGCTCCTGTCCCCGCAGTGGAGCTCCCCTCGCCCTCCGTCCCACTGGTGATCTCCGAGTTCGTAGTGCGGCCCCCCATGGCCATGTGGGATGCAGCTCTCTCGTGCTCCGGTGCCACTGCTCCTCCACCTGGTGATGCTAATGCACACAAGAACAGGGAGACCAAAAAAGGGGGAGGACGACAGAAGAAAGACATGTTGAGTGCATGCATTACCGCTACCATTGGCAGACACGACAGACACAGAAGCCCCCTGCACTACGCCGCGCTCTTGGGCTCCACTGTTCAATTCCTGGGAAATGGCCTACAGGGCTATGGATGACATCTGCACACATAGATGACACAGGGGCATGACTAGGTGTACTTGGCACTCTACAGAAGTGGGCTGAAGTGCCACATGGCCTGCCTTACGGAGGGACCTTGCCTACGGAACTCGCCCTGGCCTAGGGAAACCCACAGCCCACCTCCCCCACCCAGACCCCTCCACTGCGCGCAAAGTCAGCAGAATGCGAGTGTACTCACCCCCTTGTGGCTGCTGTGTTGCCCTCAAGCGCCCATCCAACTCCGGGTACGCCGCCGCCAGGATCCTGAACATCAGGGTGGTCATGGTGCGACGGGCACCTCTCCCACGTTGGGAGGCCATCCCCAGCTGAGCCTCCGCTGTCTTCTTGCTCCAGCGGCGAATGTCCTCCCATCTTTTCCGGCAGTGGGTGCTCCGTCTGTGGTAGACCCCCAGGGTCCGGACGTCCTTGGCGATGGCACACCAAATATGTTTTTTCTGGTGGGCGCTGACCTATATGATTTGTACAGGGGGAAGAGAAAGTTATTACCAATTGCACCGTCAAAGTGATTGGCCCCCATCCCTACCCTTGCCATGTGGCACATGCACTCACTGTTGTTTCATGCATGCCGCACTCTCCCCCTTTCCTTCTCACATCCACCCCTCTCCACACAGGCATAGCCCATACATCATGCTCCCAGGGTACTTACCTGTTTGTCTGAAGGACCATAGAGTAGCGAGTACTGGGGGAGGACCCCATCCACGAGTTTCTCCAACTCCTCCGATGTGACGGGAGGGGCCCTTTCCCAAGACACTTGAGCCATTGTCTCTTCCAGACCGAGGTCACAGCAACACTTGCAGTGTTGGTCCTCTCCTGTCAAAGATCAGGTATCGAGTGATTGAACAGATAGAAAATGGCGGTCATGTCCGCGGCGGTGGCGTACATCGTCATTGGCTCCTGGGACCTATAGGGTCCAATGTTAACCAATGCAGCATTGCGCCGTGGTCTTCGACAGCCTACCGCAACGGTGTACAACGCCAGCGCAGTTACCTCACATCCCATTGTTCCACTTTAGAGGTCAGGCAGCCGCCATTTCAGGGGCCCACATGGCTTCATTTTCAACTGCGTCACACATATCTAGGCCTAGACTCAACACACATACAGGCCACTTTTTGAGAATGAATGGTGTTCTGTGTAAGCTGTGGGTACGTACCTCTGAGTTGTTTGACTCTGTGCTCGCTGTTGTCCTTCATAGACACCGTCTGCTGGGACATGTGAGGAGATGGCGGCATCCTGCGGTGTACCCGACCGTTGGTGGACCTGTCGACAATGGAGGAAAGATACGTGATAATCACATACAGGCTTGACCATGCCACAATCCAGGAACTGTGTACCCAGCTAGAGCTAGACCTGATGTCAGCTATCCGCCATCCCACAGGAATCCCCCCTCAAGTGCAGGTGCTGTCAGTGCTCCATTTCCTTGCAAGTGGGTCATTTCAAACTACAGTGGCCATAGCATCAGGGATGTCCCAGCCTATGTTTTCCAACGTGTTGTCCAGAGTGTTGTCTGCCCTGTTGAAACACATGCGGAGCTACATCGTTTTCCCTCAGGTGGAGGATTTGCCTACAGTGAAAGGTGATTTCTATGCCCTGGGACATATCCTCAACATCATAGGTGCCATTGATGGGACACATGTGGCTTTGATCCCCCCCCAAAGCAGTGAACAGGTGTACAGAAACCGGAAGAGTTATCTTTCGATGAATGTACAGATGGTATGTTTGGCAGACCAGTACATCTCCCATGTGAATGCCATGTTCCCTGGCTCAGTGCATGACGCTTACATCCTGCGGAATAGCAGCATCCCTTATGTGATGGGTCAACTCTAGAGGCACCGTGTGTGGCTATTAGGTGAGCACCTGGAAGCTAGTCAGTGGGAATGGTTGTCTGGGTCTGGGGATATCCCTCCAGGTTAGTGTGTGTCTAACAGTTGTTCCTCGCCATTTGCAGGTGACTCAGGTTACCCCAACCTGTCATGGCTACTAACCCCAGTGAGGAATCCCAGGACAAGGGCAGAGGAACGCTACAATGAGGCACATGGGTGAACTAGGAGGGTGATCGAATGCACCTTCGGCCTCCTAAAGGCGAAGTTCAGGTGCCTCCATGTGACAGGTGGATCCATACTCACCAAAGAAGGTGTGCCGAATCATCGTGGCCTGCTGTATGCTTCACAACTTGGCTTTGCGACGACAGGTGCCCTTTCTGCAGGAGGACGGTCCAGATGGCGGTGTTGTTGCAGCTGTGGAGCCTGTGGACAGTGAAGACGAGGAAGCAGAGGAAGAAGACATGGACAACAGGGACACAGTTATCCAGCAATATTTCCAGTGAAACACAGGTAAGAATACAAACCTGCCTACTACATGTACTTATACACTACTACCTCTCTACTGTCTGTCTTTTTCACCCAGTGTATGGTCACTGAGTTGTCACTTTCCCTTACGATTTCACAGATCTGGGTCCCACAGTGTGACATCTGCTTTGATTCCTCATGGACTAGAGCTATGTGACATAGGTATGTTGACATTACAAATGAAAGAGCTTTTTGCCACAGTTATTGCTAATACAGTATTCTGAAATCACAGACAGACACCGGATTGTTTTGTGCTTTAAGGGTGTTTATTTTAGTGCTCAAAATTGGAGGGGGTAGCAAAATGGTGAGGGGTGATGGCGGAGGAATGTCCATGGCAGAGTCCAGTCTATTAGTCTCACAGGTGCATTGCCCAAATGGGCATAGGAAGTGGAGCTGGGGCAGTTTAAGGATGGACAGGGTGACAAAGTGGGACAGTAGGATGAGAATCAGGGTGATCTCATTTCTTGGCGGGGGTCTTGGCATTGTTCTCTGTCTTGATCCTGGATCTCAGGGACCGTTTGCTACGTGGTTCTCCCTCTGCAGGGGGTTTGGTGCTGGTGTGGTGGTCCTGTGGCGGTGCCTCCTGTCCACTAGCACCGGCGGAGGTGGTGGGCAGTTCATCGTCCAGGCTAGTGTCAGGGGCCCCTTGTAGTGCCACAGTGTCCCTCCTGGTGTTGAGTACTTCCTTCAGCACCCCTACGATGGTGCCCAGGGTGGAACTGATGGTTCTGAGTTCCTCCCTGAAGCCCATATTCTGTTCCTCCTGCATGCGCTGGGTCTCCTGAAACTTGGCCAGTACCGTTGCCATCGTCTCCTGGGAGTGGTGCTATGCTCCCATGATAGAGGAGAGGGCCTTGTGGAGAGTGGGTTCCCTGGGCCTGTCCGCCCCCCGTCGCACAGCAGCCCTCCCACTTCCCCTGTGTTCCTGGGCCTCCGTCCCCTGGACCGTGTGCCCACTACCACTGCCCCCAGGTCCCGGTTGTTGTTGGGGTGGTGGGTTAGCCTGGGTTCCCTGTAGTGGTGGACACACTGCTGATTGACGTGTCCTGGGGACGGAGGTATGGGCCCGCTGGGTGGGTGCTGTGCTGGTGTTTCCAGAGGGGGGAAGCTCTGTAGTGGCCTGTGACTGGGTGTGGGGAACCGACTGTCCTGAGGTCCCCGATGGGCCGGGCTGGTCATCTAGATCCAGTTGGACAGAGGTGCTGTCATCACTGTGGGCCTCTTCTGTTGGTGGTGTGGACATGTGTGGACCCTCCTGTCCGGTGACGTTGGGTAGGGGTCCTGCAGGGGTACAGAGGCATGATTATTGCATCTGTGTGTGTCAAGGTGTGCAATGGGTGGGTGACCGTGTACCCCAGTGCTAGCATTCCTGTGTGGGACCTTGTGTGATGATGGTTTAGGGGGGTGTATGGGTATGTGCAGTGGGCATGCTTTAGTGATGGGTGTCCATGCGTTGGTGTTCCATGCAGGATAGTGGGACATTTGTGAGGAGTAGGAGTGATGGGGGTGAGGGCGAGGGTGGGTGAAGGTGATAGCATGCAGGTGGGTGGGGGATGAAGTAGTTAAAGGTTTGACTTACCAGAGTCCATTCCTCCACCTACTCCTGCGAGGCCCTCAGGATGCAGAATCGCCAAGACCTGCTCCTCCCATGTTGTTAGTTGTGGGGGAGGAGGTGGGGGTCCGCCGCCAGTCCGCTGAACCACCAGGTGGTGTCTGGAGACCACGGAACGCACCTTCCCCCGTAGGTTGTTCCACCTCTTCCTGATGTCCTCCCGATTTCTTGGGTGCTGTCCCACTGCGTTGACCCTGTCCACTATTCTTCGCCATAGCTCCATCTTCCTTGCAATGGAGGTGTGCTGCACCTGTGATCCGAATAGCGGTGGTTCTACCCGGACGATTTCCTCCACCATTACCCTGAGCTCCTCCTCCGAGAACCTGGGGTGTCTTTGACGTGCCATGGGGTGGTGTAGGTGATGTGTGGGGTGGTGTGTGGGGTGATAAGTGTGCTGATATGTAGTGGGATGTTGTGTGAGGTGCGTGGAAGTTATGTGGGTGATGGTGTTGTGTGCCTGTGGATGCTAGTGTTGTTGGTGTCTCTCTCTGGCTTTCGTTCGTGATTTGTTGTCGTAAGGGTTTGTGGGTGATGTGGGTGTGTGTTTTATAGTGTATTGGGTGTGTGGGAGTGGTGTGTGTATGTGTATCAGGTGTGTGTATTTGGAATTGTGCAATGTGGCTGTGTTTTGTATATGTGTGTGTATTTTGAGCGCGCGGTGTGTACCGCCAATGGAATACCGCGGTTGAAAGACCGCTGCGTGGATTCGTGTGTCGTAATAGTGTGGGCGTATTTCTGTTGGCATGACGGTGGAGGTTTTGTTTTCGCCAGTTTATCACTGACCTTTGGTGCGGCGGACTTGTGTGGGTGTCTGAATTTTGGCGGATTCCGAACTGTGGGTCATAATAGCTGAGGCGGAATTCCGCGGCAGTGTGGTGGCGGTCTTCTGCGCGGTGGTAAGCGGCTTTCACTGCCAATGTCATAATGAGGGCCAATGTTTCTAAAGAAGAGCGCAGGGATTGGATCAAGCTTAAATGTGTCCAGAGGGAGAATGACGTCTGGGTGAGAGGAGAAGGGAAGGTAGTTCTGTCAAACAGTCTACTGACTCAAATGGCTTGATACTTTCATTGTCAAGCACACATAGGGAGAGATGCAATGGTTTGATGTTTCAAACAACACTGGTTTAATCCAAAGTTTAGACAAGTTGTCAAAGCAGTTTGCCATAGATGCATAGTTTGTCAGCAAATGAATGTTGGCAAAGAAACAGTGGTCAATATGGGACATATTGGCATGGCAGGAGGACCATTTAGCAGAATGCAAATGGATTTCATTGAGATGACTGAATGTGCTGGTTTAAAGTATGTGTTGGTGATTGTGTGCATTTTCAGCCATTGGATCGAAGCTTACCCTACAAAGAGAAATGATAGTCTCACAGTAGCAGAATTACTGCTTAGAGAGTTAAATCCACATTTCGGTTTCCCAGTCTCTTTGGAATCAGATAGAGGAAGCCACTTCAACAATGAAGTGATTAAGTTGCTATGTTCAGCTTTAAACATTGAGCACAAACTCCATTGTAGTTACGTCCCAGAAGCATCAGGACTCGTAGAGCAGATGAATGGAACTCTAAAGTCCAGAGTGGCAAAGATGTGTGCATCCACGAACTTGAAATGTCCAGATGCTTTGCCGTTGGTTCAAATGTCATGGAGAAGTACCCCTGACAAGAAAACAGGATAGTCACCCCATGAAATCCTCATGGGTAGAGCTATGAGACTACCAGCAGTACCTGCAAATGCTCTTATAAATATTACAGATGACATGGTGTTAGACTACTGCAAAGGTCTAGCTGATGTGGTCCGATCTTTTTCTGATCAGGTGGAAGGAACCACACTCAATCTCAAGGCCAAGAACACAATCTGAAGGCTGGTGATTGGGTAGTTATTCGTAAGCACGTGAGGAAGTTGTGCTTGGAGCTAAGGAGGAAAGCACCCTACCAATTGATATTGAAATGTGCTGGACTTGCAAACTGGGTACATGCAAGCCACACTCAGTAAGTAAACAATCCAACAGAGCAAGAAGAAGCGCTGTTGAGATTACCTGCAGCTAAAAGTATCCCAGGGCAGGAGAGAGAAAAAGAAGAACTAGAGACCGTACCTGAAAGAATTTGATTCGATTTACCGACTCCTGTATCAGACAAAGTGGAGAGTATCCTGGAAGAGGAGGGTGAATCAACTTTGAATAAAGTAGTGAAAGAACCGGTCCAAGGAGAACAAGAGAGAATACCGGTCAAGAGAAAAACTGCTCAGAGGAGGGTGTCCTCGGAAGCAGGTGCTCTGATAAACTAGACTGAACAAGTGACTGAACCCAATGGAAAGGGAGTTGAGACAGATCCAACCCAAAAGGGTTTGACTCCTCCTGAACCAGTTGAGGGAACGTCAAAGGAAAAGAGTTTGAGTTCAATTCTGAAAAGAGTATTAACAAGAAGACCTTCAAAAGGTGACAACTGGCCAGAGAAAAGCTTAGAAGCAGGAAGATAAATGTGATTCCAACAATTCAAGAAAAAATGAGTTAAACGAAGGAGAAGATTTCAGTAAAGAAGAAGCTAGCAGTTGTCGAAAAGTGAAAAGAAAGAGTTGCAAATCCAAGACACTCTGGTCCTGACTGGCATATGCAACTACAAATGAATGGCAAGAAGAATTTTTGAATTTTTGTTTTGACAGAGACATTCCGAGTTTATATATTGGTACGTGAAGAGAAGAGAGAAAAAAAAGACTGATGAATATTTGTTGGGAAGCTGAAATTTTTGAAAAACTGAATGAGAAGATTTTGAAGTCGTACCTAAAGAGACTTTGATAACGTAACTTGAAAAGCTGCTACACTGATTTGACAAATTTATACAAAATTTTGACAAAGAATGCTGATAGTGTGAATGAACTTTTGGAAAAAAAACAAAACTAGGAGGGATTGAAGATTGAAAGTTGAAGATTTTTTTTATTTTTGACTTTTGTTTTGTTTTTTATTTTTGCTGCATAGTTATAAGTTTTGTTTACTTCTACTTTTTGATTCTTTACAGACCCTGGGAAACTTTAGTAATCAACATAAATTCCATAGTCTGACTGACTTCATTGTTTGTGGTTATGTTTCTAACTTGAAAGTCTTTCCCCCAGGGAAAAGAAATGGTGTGGTAACATATTTTGTAATCTTTTTCCTGTGACTTCGTATTCCGTTGGTATGAAAACAAAGCGTCCACAGATGAAACTGGAGAAGAGGAACCACAACATACAATTGGATTAGTTTAGATTTCATCAATGAAATAACAACAAATAGAAGAACTTAGATTATACATTTTATATAATTTTGATATCTGTTAATATCCTGGTTGGTCATAACTTTCTCACCTCATGCTTTATCCAATCATTTTTCATTTTATTTTTTTGTATTATACACCTCTGGTTTAATGTTTTCAAGTCTGAATACATTGTTGTATGAAGTATGTTTTCTCCTCCCCCCAATCATTTTTCATTTGACAAGTTTAATTTAATGTTCAGTGACTGTGGTTCTTGTGGCATTCGTCATTCGAATATTTTCTTATTCTGATGTTCTCAGACTTGTATCTTGGGTCCTAGAGATTTATTTTATGATCTGTCACTTGGACATTTCATGTTTTTTCCAGATAGTCTATTGAAATTCAGTTTGTGTCTGTTCAATACTGAATCTATGCTTAGATGGTTTAGTGTATTTTATAGTCCAACTTCTAAACCATCACCCCTACTCTTATTCTTGATGCTACCTGTTCCTGTCCTGATGTTGGTGCCTGATGTTGCTGTCCCCCTCACGAAGTAGACGTTGTTGCTGATTACCATATTAACTGGGTAAATGTATGAGCTGTGAATTATTTTGTCTTTTGTTTTCAGATACGAACTGAAAATGTTTATTTACTGTTGCTTATTTTGATAGTGCCATAGTTACATGTTTTCTAAATGGGTGTTACTAAAACTTTTACGTGAAGTCCAACATGTTGATGCTAGTCAGTGGTTAGTGAGGTATTACCCAAATGCTCATGAATAATCATTGATATTTTTGTCTTATTGTTTATCAGATGTATTCAATTTCTCTTGCTCAGATTTTGTTGCTATTGTTTTGTGTTATAACAATTGAGATAATTTGTCTTTTTGCATTGATGAAACTTAGATACATTCGCCCATCAAATCAGTCTTTATTGTTTCTCTACATGTATCATTTGAGCTATAGAATTATTTTCGTGACTTTAGGGTTGTTAATATAGGGAAATAAATAATTAACTTCTTAATGAACTGGTGTTGTTTTGAAGTTGAATTGATTATCATGTGTTCATGTGATGTCTCTGACTTATTTTAGATGACATTTTCTTCAAAGCAGATTTGGTTTCGTTCATCAACCCAGTGTGTGAAGTCCACTATCTAAAATATAACTAAGGTTTCTCTGCGTTAACACCATCAACATAATTATGTGCTTACTGTTTCCCGTTTTGCTTTTAATAACACCTACAAAGTCTGTTGGCAACATTTCCCTAACCATCTTAGGACACTCAATAGGACTTAATGTAGGTACCTGTGTTTTTAGACTCTTATCTGAATTAGCACACTGCACACAATCTCTTATAGCTCTCTCAATTTCCATCTCCATCCCTGGCCTCCAATATAGGGATGTCACTCTCCTCTTCGTCCTGACTATATCAAAATGCCTTCATGACACAAATCCAATGTTCTTCCTTTTAAACAATGCGGAGGAACCATTTTTCCACATATCATAACAAAGTCTGACTCCACAGGTAGCTCATTTCTGACTTTCCAGAGCCCCTATATATCCACAAAACAAATATTTCTGTATCCCCGTCCAATATGTATACTCTGTTTCACCTTGCACAAAACTTCATCTTTATCATATGTCTCCTTCCCTTCCAATCCTCCTTTCCAATTGTATTCAAACCTTCATCGGCTTCATACACAACTTGAAACTCATCCCACTTGCTCCATGGAAGCTCTGTGATGGGTAATGGTATGCAACTTAAACGATCCACCACCATATTCTGCACACCCGGTACATACTTTACCTAATAGTTGAAATCTTGCAACCTCATAGAAAATCTTGCAGTTCTTATGGAAGCCTCCTGGGAACCTTCTGCCGTCAACAACTTAACCAATTGTTTATGGTCCGTTCTGACATCAAATTCTGTACCCATACAAATGTTCTAAAATGTTCCATTCTCAATATGCAAGCAAGTGTTTCCCTCTCAATTACAGAGTAGTTGTCTTCTGCTGGAGTAAGACTCCCTCAGGCAAAACCGATGAACCATTCCTCTCCATGCTTGTCCCGTTGAATAAGTACTGCACCCAGTCCCTTCTTGCTCGCATACACCGTTATTATACTATGCAAAGCAGGATCAAAGCCATGATCTGAAGCCGCCCTGCATATTTCATTTCTATACATTCAAACTGCATTTCACATTCCTCGTTCCACACACATTTATTCCCAGTTCTCTGGAATTGTTTCAAGATATATGTCTGTTCTGCAAATTGTTTTACGAACTTGGAGTAATACTCCGCGAGTCCCAAGAATGAGTGTGGCTCATCTTTATTTGCTGGTGCTGGGGGCTCTTTCATTGCTACAATCAATTTTTTTGTAGGTGGACCCTTCCGTGTTTACCCCCACGCAGTCCATGCAGGACCACAATAATTACCCCACCATGTCCCCTGGGGAGGGCACCTCTCAATGGACTCTGCCTCCTGAGATGGATGTCCTCCTCACGCAGGCCATTTTCAGGGCCTTGGGCCCCTTGAGGGAGAGCGTGGCCAAACTCTCGGATCACGTTTTCAAGGGGACAAGTACGGTGGGGGGGGGGCGATCTTAAGGGTACGGCGGGCCCCAAGAACGTACGCAAGCGTGGCGCGGTGCACCTTGAAGGCATCAGCACCCTTACTGAAGTTTTCTACAAGAGTGCGCACACACTCAAGCGTCCATCCTTCGGGGAGGGTTCTGACCCCGGAGAGACCGGTGAGGTGGCTCACCACACACCGGACCCTGACATTGGGTCACCCAAGCGGGTTGAGGGGGACACGGAAGGGGACTCTTCCTCCAATGAGGAACATGATTCAGGACGTCCGTGGCGTCCGAATTCTACTCTTTCAGACCCGCAGGAGGCTGAGACCTCTGATACGGACATGTTTCAACCGGAGGACATTTACCACCCTAGGTCCTCGGAGTGGCGTCCTGAGAAACAGGTGGTGGATTATGTCGCCAGTAAGATCAGGCAGCCTCTTGATAAAGAGGTCAGGGCCCGGTTGAGAGCGGAATGCCTGCGCCCGACCTTGCCTGACAGGGTGGCGGCAACGCCGGAGATCGACCCTAAAATGTGCACGTTTTTTGCTAAATACGTGAAAGACCCTAAAAAAGGTATAGATCGTTCCGGGCGAGGGTGCCAGGACAAGCTGTTGGATGTCCTAGGACCCCTCACTCAGATCATCCAACTAGCCGAACACGCAAAATGCACCAATTCTTCCCTACCCACAGACACTGTGGCAGGTTGGGCCCAGAGGGCAGTATGCTTATTGGGCAATGCAAATTGTGCACTTTCTGCAGAGAGAAGAAGGTCCCTTCTCATTAAGGTCGACCCTAAACTCAGAGAACTCTCCAACTCAGAAGCAGGGGCTATTGCCCAGGGGAATCTATTCGGCGACCCCTTTGTAAAGGAATTGGCCAAGTTTGTTGCCACTTTCTCAGCGCTGGATAAGGCGCAAACCTCCATCAAAAAGGTTTTTCCTGGGAAGGTTTTTGGAGGGGCCAGAAGAGGCAGGGGCCGCTCCTCCGGCTGCTCGTTTCAACAAGGCCCCAACTCCTACCCAGCGAGAAACAATGGATGGAGAGATGGCAGACAAGGCGCCTTCTTCCCCAATCGGGGTAGAGGGAAAAGCAGAAGAGGTGCCCGCGGTGGAGCGAACGCCCCCGGAGGTGCCAGCGGTGAGTGCTATCCTTTCTTCCCCTCAGGTGATCGGGGGCAGGCTACGTCTGTTCACGCACAAATGGGCCCATTTAACTTCGGACGCCTGGGTTCTCCAGACGGTGTCAGGGTTCCAAATAGAGTTCTGGGGGACTCTTGTTCAGGAAGTTCTCCCTCGGCCGCTTGTCTTTTCGGAACCAGATGCCGCACTTATAGATGCAGAGGTGCGGGATCTCCTGCGCAAGGAGGCTATTTGCGAATCTGTCAGGCATCCCTGGGGGTTTGTGAGCAACCTCTTTCTGGTCGAGAAGAAGGACAAAGGGTTTCGGATCGTCATCAATCTCAGAGCCTTCAACGAATGGGTGGTCTACCGCCACTTCAAAATGGAAGGCATCCACATGCTCAGGGACTTGCTACTGCAAGGGGATTGGCTGATTTGCCTCGACCTCAAGGATGCCTACCTGACAGTACAGATTTTTCTCCCTCATCGCCGATTTCTGCAGTTCGTCTGGAGGAATCAGGTGTTCAAGTTCATGTCCCTGCCGTTCGGCCTGTCGTCAGCACCTTGGTGCTTCACGAAACTGCTCAAACCAGTGGTGGAGTACCTTCGGTCGAGGGGGATCCGATTGATCATCTACCTCGACGATATCCTGCTGAAGGATCAATCGCGCACGCGATTGGTATCCAATGCGAACATAACTATGCAGCTCCTCCAGGACTTGGGGTTTGTCATAAACGCCCAGAAGTTGGACCTTCAGGCAGCCCAATCCATGACCTTCTTGGGTTTCCTCATCGTTTCCCAGACGGCGACTCTCAGTCTCCCAGGCTTGAAAATAGCCAAGATCAAGAAGGAACTGACGAAAGTCTTACGGCGCGACAGGATCTCACTCCGGCAATTGGCCAGGATAGTGGGTCTCCTCTTCTCCTCGATACAGGCCATATTTCCGGCGCCACTTCTTTACAGGGCCCTTCAACGTCTGAAGGCTCATCACCTTCGACGAGGTCTCACGTACTCCGAGCTGATCTCCCTCTCCCAGGAGGCGCGGACGGAGATCCAATGGTGGTTGGATCACATGGAGGCATGGAACGGCAGGGCGATCTTCGGGGCCTCGCCGGACTTGGTAAATAGAGTCGGACGCCAGCCGCTATGGCTGGGGGGCTCGATGTGGGAACGTCTCCTTTGGGGGACGTTGGGCCCAGCGGGAGCTCAACCTTCATATCAACTGCCTAGAGCTCCTAGCGGGCTCATTCGCCATCAAGTCCCTGACGCGGGACAGAGTTTCATGATGCATACTATTGAGGATGGACAATATCTCGGCGGTGCAATATGTGAACCGCTTGGGGGGCACCCGCTCCAAGGCTCTAGCGGAGATGGCGAAGGACTTCTGGCATTATTGCCTACAACGGCAGATATCGGTGATGGCGGAGTACCTTGCGGGATCCCAGAACAACATGGCGGACTGGAACTCCAGATTCCTGGAGGATTCCAGTGACTGGCGGTTGACAGAGCGGTTTTCCTCGCCCTCATAAAGCGCTGGGGTCCCAGCGCAGTGGATCTCTTCGCGTCCAGATGGAACTCCCATCTCCCGCAGTACTTCAGTTGGTACCCAGATCCCGGGGCGACGGCGGTGGGCGCTTTCCTTCAAGATTGGGGCAGAGTTACGCGTTTCCCCCCTTCTTCTTGATCCCGAGAGTGACAGCGCAGGTTAGTCGCCAGGGAGCAACAGTGATCCTCATCACCCCCCTCTGGAAGTCGCAGGTGTGGTTTCCCGCGCTTCTGAAGCTCTCTTGCGACCTCCTGATTCTACTACCGAATTTTCCGTCCATACTCTTGAATCCAGAGGGAGAATTTCATCCGCTGGTCCTTCAGGGCCATCTCTCTCTGGTGGCTTGGAGGATTTCAGGTCTCGTTGGTCGGACCACAGACTTTCGCAACAGGCTGAAAAGTTTATCAAACAGGCCTGGGCCCCAAGCACTTGTAAAAGATACAGGTTGGCCTGGAATCGCTGGGCCCGTTGGTGTGTGGGAAGACACATCGATCCCATGGTGGCCCAAATTACAGACGTTGTAAATTTCTTGGCAGAACTAGCGGAAGCCAGCCAAGCGTACTGCTCGATTAATTCGGCGCGATCAGCGATTTCGGTGGTACACCCCCCAGTTTGCAATTGCACGGTGGGGGAACACCCGTGGGTGTGCAAGTTACTGAAGGCCATCAGATTGAACCGTCCCCCTGAACCCCTATATTTGGAGCTGTGGGACGTTAACCAGGTATTGCGGCTGCTGTCCACTTGGCAGGACAACAGATATTTTTCACGCAAAGAGTTGTCAGCGAAACTGGCTATTTTGTCATGCCTCATCTCGTGTAAGCGAGTCTCGGATGTGAGGGCGCTGGATATTTCAGCCAGAGTGTTTTCTCCGGAAGGAGTAACTTTCACTATGTCCTGAAGAACAAAATGTAATACCAGGTCGGTAACTTATCCAGCTTTCAACCAGGCGCCCAAGCTCTGTGTAGCAAGATGTCTGAAGGCATACGAGGAAATGACGGCTGA